>NC_135171.1:33822923-34147923 GCF_041146795.1 Maylandia zebra | reverse complement strand
TTGCCGTTTGTGCTATGACAGTAGCCAATGGTGTAGAGCATGGTGCTTTTGAACTACTAATCAGCGTATGTTTTAACTCCCAGAGGGTCGTATTGTTGGTTTTACTGCCGCTGCTTATACAGGCTGAGGGTCTTTTCTGTCAGACATCATCCATGTTGTGGATTGAGCCCTGAGTGTCTGTGATTATAACATGATCACTGGACTGTACCTCTAATCCACATGCACGTGTGTGAGCTGAGGACTTGTCAGTGTGGCGCAATGGCCTCCACTGCCACACGTCTCACGCCCTCCTCTCGTCCCTCCTCCCTCCCTCCCCCGGCAGATCGACCCCCTGGAGATGGACCCAGACATGCAGTCCCTGGGCAGCACCACCTGGCTCTTGGACCAGCGGGACGCCAACAGGCGCCCTGTCAGCACCAAGTACGAGACCACCATATTCTGAGGCCGGACTCCCACAGCCGCCCCTCTGCACCCCCCTGTATTTTCCTCTGCCCCTGCATCTGGTTCTCTATTTATCTCTCACACTCACACATATATACATGTGAGCCCCGTGCCTTCTCACTGTGATGGTATAGCATCCCTCAGGGCTGCCTACTCCTGCACCCTCCTTTGCCCTGCCCAGCGACCCAAACCAACCTCCTACCTGCCATGACAAACACTCCTGCGGCTCCCCCATGCCTCCCCAACACCCCCTGGCAGCCTCCGTCGCCTGTTGCTGCTACAGCCAATGGCGGAGCTCTGGAACGGATGATCCTGGACTGATCTCATTTTACAGTGGCCCCGCTCTCTCAACCAAACTGCCTCTTCCTCCTCATCCTCCTCTTCCTGACAACTTGCATCTGCCTCCAAATCCCCGATAGCTCCCAGAGGTTGCATCTTTATTATTCTTCCTCTTTCAAGCCATTTTTTTTTTTTTAAAAAGTGATTCTCCACAGACAAAACAGGCATGCTCATTTTTTCTCTTGCTCTGTCTAGACTTCACACTGGCTAAAGGCAAGTTGAAGTATTTCCAGAAGTGTTGAGTTTATATTATTTTAAAAATGGTTTTCTGTTAGACGTTTTGGGAAATATGTCTAGCAGAGAATTACGTGAGGATATTGACAGTCTCACAGGTGTATAGTTAATATAAAGCTGAAACAGAAATCACACAGGCTACATATCTCAATAAGCACATTCACCAAAGCATTCTCCCACTGATTATTGACAAATTTCAGCTATTTAACAAATAGCTAAAGAAACGGTCTAATATTATTAGATAGGTTAGATTATAAGTATACTGCACGTTTTAGTTTTCACACCAGCCTAGACACAGGCGACCCCTCCTCTCCCACCCTGGCAACCTCCAGTTACTAGGGGAAAAAAAGTGTAATGGTTGCTGAGGTTATTGGTTGTGAAATTGGTTGCTAAAGCCCATCGTGCAACTTTCCTTGCGATTGTTTTGGTTTCCAGCAGATTGCCACTGGTGCCCGTTGTTCACATGGAAGATGCCAACTCATCTGCAAACACTTGCTAATTATGCACAGAGTGACCATTCATTTTCAAAGTAAAAGGTGCTGTTGAAATGTGTTGCTTGGATGAAAAGAGCAATTTTTACTTTTGAAGGTGAACAGTCTCCAGTTTTAGTCTGCAGTGCACTTCCTAAGGTTTCACTACCACTCGGGAAGTAGCTGTGGCAAGTGTTTATAGACAAGTCACCCTCCTTGATGTAAAGTACAGGTGAACTTGCAGTCTTAACAACCAGTGCAATCACAAGCAAGTTTTTGATGCAGCTCCATTTTAGCAACCAAGTTCACCCAGCAGCAGCCAGAAATCTCCGCAACTAGTCGGGGATTAAATATTTTCCACTAACGACCCGTGGTTGCCAGGGGGACCAGTCTCTAGGCCTGTGTGACTGAGGCCTAACTGAGATGTGGGTTTTTTTTCCAACCTAGCTTTTGTTTTTCCATTCAGTTTAAGTTAACTATAACAACCTCAGTCCACATCCCAAATTTCAAAGTTCCTCCCATCAGGGTCCACAGATTAGGAACCGCTGGGTTAAACAAGCCACATCGTTAGGGAGCTTTAGTGGTGCTGATTGTGTTTCATTTTCTAAAGGCAGGTTAGCTAGTTATAAGATTGTATGCCAAACAGATTAAAGCATTTCTACTTAGTTTATCCCAAAAGTTGGTAAATGTCTGTGTTATAGCAACCAAAACAAAAAACACAACCAAAAAAAGAATGGCTTAAATAAATTCATACAATAAAAATAAAATAACAGCAAAAACTACTGAAAAGAAAGTTACATTTTCAGTTCAGTATCGGTTCTTGTGGCAGCTGAGCTTAATTAAGCAGGTGCTCTGCTACCTGTAAATCCAGTCAGCTCCATATTAAATGTACAGTTGTGTCCCCTTGCATAATTCCCAGCAAGCATATTCTCCAAAATGTTAACTTTTTCTTTATTGTGTCTTTTTGGTATCACACAGATAGATTTCGAGTCTGTAGCTTATATTTAGTTTTTTTTTTTAATTATTATTATTAACATATCTTTTTCATTTACACAATTGTTTGGTTGTTTTGCCTCTCGACAGTTATAATTTTTTTTCTTTCTCCATCTGTAGCCTGTCCTGTCTTACCAGGCATCTACCACTGTGAAGCACTATGAGGAGGCTGCTTTGATAGCATGGGATGCAAGATGGACAATTAATCAATGAAAGACAAAACAGCAACATGCAGCAAACAACTTGTGTTTTCTTTTTGTTGTTGTTGGGGTTTTTTCTACGCATTTGTACAATACTCATAGAAAGACCACAAGGAATCGGTCACGAATCTAATCACTGATGTCTGGACTCAAAACGGACCAAAAACTGAGACCTCGTAAACTCACACAAATACACACATACACACCCAGAAGGACAATATCAAGGACAACAGCCTTACTTCATTACGGTTATCTATAATCAACTAAAATCCCCTAACCTGCCCGAACACCACCACCCAACAACTGCACGCCTCCACCCTGCTTCTAAAAGACTTTAAAGGCAAAAAAGAAAAGAAAAAAAGGCAACACTTCTTATTTCCTGCTGTATTTAAACTGACTGTGACTAGCTGGGATGACGTTGATGCAGAGATGGTACAGTTTTTGTCAGGATGAGTCTTTGCTCTGGCCTTGTACTGCCCAGTGCCTCTCAGCAGTCGTGGTAGCACTGAGAGCCTGAAAATCACAGCTTCTTCTTATTGTCAGTTTAAACAAAGAAAGAAAAATGAAAAGGAACACTGTGTTTAAAAACATGGCACTATCCCTTTTAAGACCTTGTTTTCTTTTTTTCTTATGGTGCAAATTTGACATTCGTGGATTTTTGTGATACTTTTTGATAGACGGGGCATAACTGAAATGTGGGTTGGGGGGAATGATTACGAAGGGATTGTAAAGAATCCCAACATTACTACCAGAGGCAAAAAAAAAAAACCATAAACAAAACGTAAACAAAGTTTAAAAAAGAATATTGGGTGTATTAATGAGCCTCTAGCACAATCTGATGCACATATCCCGTCATAGCATCTTATTATCATGATTACTTGAGTAGGTATCCATGCTGTTTCACTCCAGTTTAGAATTAGGTACAGTACATGCAAAGTGTGTTACTTTGAGGGGGTGAAAAGATTTTATTCCACTACATTAAAAGAGCCAAATCTAAATGTTGCTCTGGTGTCGTGTTAATGCGAGTGGATTTGTAATGCTGAGAGCGTGGTACCATTTTTTTTTTCTTAAAAGATTTTCCTCCTGCACTGTGACTGAAAAAAAAGGTCGTCGTGAAGTCGACACATATCTGTGGGTTCTCCCCTGTGTGCACTACCTGCTGTGCGTGCTGTATGCCTTGTTTCTGTCTGTCCTCATGGGAGTTTGGACTCTTACATCACTGGCCACTGTCCTTGTTTTTTGTGTGCTGCGGGAGAAGTGAAGGATTGAGCTCGTGGAGGCTGACTGATTTTATTTTTTTTATTACGGTGTAACCGGCCTGCGTGCGGTACCGTGGCTGTGTCATTGCCACTCTGTTTCTGACTGTTAACTGTTAGCTTCCACTGATGATTGCATGTTGGCAGTGTGTTTGTGTTTTCGTACCCTTTGATGCACTTGGCCTGAGCAGTCTCTCTGTATGTACCGTAGCAGTGTCTCGTCTCCTCTCACTCACCTGCCATTCGCTTTTTACGTTCCCTCTCCCCGTCACACGCCAACTCAGCGCTTCACCCTCATTTCGTTTTGCCATCGTCGTCCAACATTTTGTCACGTATGTTCTCCCATTCTGTGTGTCACCGAAACAACCTGCTCTATTATGGATGCACAATATAAAAGCATTACACTTAAATGAGCAGCAAGCTATTTAAAGCAAGTTTTGGTGGCATGATATCGCTGTGCATGTAACCGCTCTTTTTAACATTGGTGTTTTCCTTGTGTAGCTCGCCCCAGCGTTCAAGTTTCCGGATACCAAGCTGTGAGTTGAAGGGGAGCAGCCGATGCGAGTGTGTTTGTGTGTGTTGAGTTATAGCGGGCAGAGCAGTGTGAAAGAGCTAGAGAGAAACTGAGAGGTAAGCCTTATGCAATGTGCAGGGCCAAACCAGCGCTTACTCTGACATTTAGATCTCACTCCGTATATCCCCTGCTCCTCCACTGCCCCTGAGATGAATCCCAACACAGACTAAAAGGTAAACCGGTAGTCCCACATCACTGGCTAAACAGGACCTGTGTATCACTCCTGTCTTGAGAAAGGTCACTCAGAAAGGTCAAGTCTATTTCCTGGCCTCCGTGTGACTTTCTGATCTTGTTATGTAGGTACTGTAATGTTTAGAGCACTGTAGACCATTAATGATATAGACCATTAATGAGCATTTCTATTGATTCAGGTCTATTGAAAATGTGGGAATTATTATTAAAGGGTAACAAAATGTAGAGGAAAAGAAAAAAAACTGTACCAGCATACAATGCTTTGCCCATGTTTCTGGACAGAGTATGGTTTGTCAATGAAAATGTGATACTGTTTCAAATTTCAAAGCAATATTATATTAATGACATTAAATAATACAAAGACTAAAGAATCCCTCTCACGTCTGTTGTCAGCATTGATTTCTTTTATATGGCTGAGTAGTTAAAAGCAGAAACATTACACCAGCTGTTTAAAATTTAAAGTGACAAATACAACAAACATGGTAATTAATGTACAATTATACTTTCACTCTTTCTCCTGCCAAAGAGATTAGTGGGTGGTGCAACTTTTTATTCTAAACAAACGATTAGCCCCCAGTCTCTGTTTCTCTCATGTCTCCAACTGCATTCAAGTCAGAGCCAAGCATCCAGGTGCCTGGTGAAAACACACACACACACATCAGTATTCAACACAGTAAACGTAGCATTTGCACAACATGAAGAAACATTTTTCTGTCAGGTATATGTTTATCAGTTCTGTTGGGACGTATAGCAAAGTCAAAGTTAAATGAGAATTGCCTGTCCTTTTTTTGCATGTTTTTGCTAACCGTATGAATACAATTCTTCAAAACTGGCATTGTTTTAGAAATGTTTTATTTTAGCTACATTCCAGCTATGGGTATACATTTAATTTAAATAGAAAATGAAAAGCTGACTCTTTAAAATGCATGTTGGGTCATTCTGCATAGCTCTCGAACCTAACAGCTCAGTCACACTACAGTAAAAGCAGGGAAAAAAATTGCCCATTGCTTTGTGTTTGAATCCATTCGTTTATTCAGTTTTTGCAACTGGAGACCGATTGACTATAGTTGTGGCGACCAAGTGGTCAACCAGAGGTTGAGCGTGTAGCACCCTAAACCTCTGGACAAGCACACTGGACTGCAAGACGACTGCATTGGTCACCGATAATCCCCAGAAAGTCAAATAATTGCCATTTAATTTATAAACGCAGACAGACTGGCAAACAATCTGAGTTAGTCTACTCTGATGAGTACAACCTGCCTGCTGTCCTGCAGCAACTATGTAAGTATTTGAGGAGGAATTTCAAATCTATGAGGGGCTTGCTGGGCCCCACTGAATATAAGTTAATGTTGGTTTCTGTTTAATGAGAATTCCTGAAGCATTTGAGATTTTCACTCATTTATCACATTTAATTGCTGTATTTTCACAAACGCAATGTTACTGCGAACTTAACTCCAGTCAGCCACAAACTGATAGCAGACTGGCTGTGCTGCAGTCAGATTCCAACGTGATGCAATAATTTTGGTCGTGTCATGGTCTCCTACCACTGCTTTTCCTAGTGTGACTGTAGCATGAAGTATTAGAAAGCAACAAAGCAACACTGGAAAAAGTTAATATAAACTTTATCTTTACTGAAATTGATTGACTGAATATAAAAGGTGGATGTAGATAGGGGTGGATGAATCTGATATTTGGATCTGCTACCAATGGGTCATTCTGTTCAATTTAAATCTAGATTTTACTGAATTAATTTCATTTCTGTGTTTCATGAGTCAAAAGCATGGAGGAAGCTAAAAGCAAAGAAATAGGAGTTTATTTATGACTTATAAGTTAACTTATTTGCTGAAAAGCTCAGACTCGGATGCTTTCTCTATCAGCTTCTCTCTCTTGTTTGCTCACTCTCACTGGTCCTCACTCTTGTTATGCTCAGTGTAACACTTGTTAAAAAGCTTTTATTGCATTACTACAGTAACATACAGTAACATGTTGTCAGCTCCATGTGGTATTATTTCATCTCATGTTTCTGTTATTGGCTTTACCCCACGCATGCATAAAAGGTGTGCTCACAGTGACAGCAGGTAAAGGAGAAGTTCATTTGAATTTCATTTATATAGCGCCAAATCACAGCAGTAGTAGCCTCGAGGCACTTTGAGAAGTGTCACTGTAAAGTATGCAGTGGTCACTCGCAGAGCTAAAATAAGACTAATTTGAATAAATTAGACGGATAACATTTTATTTATGAAAAGTATATTTGAAAGTATAATAAGTCTTTTATTAAAAAACAAATACAAGTTACCAGGTATCGTATCATCACAATTGGGTGCATCACTAAGGTAGCGACCAATGAAATCACCAACTGTCTGCTTCTGTATTTATAATTATTATTTATTGTATGAGCGGGGGGAAAAAACTGTATAGTTGTGACCAAATCTGTTTTTGTACCAAGATTGTGGATTAAACATGAGAGTCAATGGAGACACAAGTGGTCACTAAAGGAACTGCAGTTTTTCCTCACTTGTACACTGTCTGACTTTGACTGCTTCCAGAATTGGCCCCTGCTGGCCATTATAAAGAATCTAGGTTTAAGGCGTTTATGCACTGGCTTTACTTTATAGACCCCAGGGCTATGTCCATCTTTTTTATACAGTTTGTTAATGGGTTACAAAAATAGTGCCAGAAGCAAATAAAAGGGCACAAATTGGTTTCTGAATACTTCCTTTGCTTGTTGGCAGTCAGCTATAGCACAGTCACTCTAAACATTTGAAATGTTAGCGTGTACATACATTTAAAACAGGACTCTTGTAAGCTTCACTACAATAACATGTAATGGGGGAAAAATACTAAAAACCGTATTAGTATTTTTTGAAAAGAAAAAAAAATACAGATTTTAAAATAAGACCTCTTTAGGATTTAACTTATCCCATTGTATGTGCATCCTGTAACAGTTTTTTTCTGAAATATTGCTTAAAATGTAACAAGGTGAACGATAATTTCTTTCAAGCTCACGTGTTTTCATGTCTTTGAATGGCTGGTGGAAAAAATATATCACTTTGGTATTTGTTTAGTAGAACATACCCGCTCCAATGTCAACGACTGAAAGAAACACAAGTATATTTTTGATTCAAGAAGAAAAAAATAATAATAATAAAAATATTGAAAAGGTGCATGCTGTCTTTGGTAAGTTACTCATAAACATTTTTCAACATGAAGAGCTACATATTAAAGCTTAAGTATTATTTACAGACTCATCATATGTTCTTTGGTGCTCTGATTTCTAAAACCATTCACATTCAGCGTCTTAAAATGGCTAAATATAATAATTATAGCTTTCACCTGGGTCAGAATTACTAAAATTTCTTTCACGTGTTTGTTTTTTTCAAGGCAGTAAATATGTATAAGGCAACACAGGATTTTGGTTCTGTGCCTTTGTTTCTTTAAATTGCCTAAGAATGTAGCTACAAACTGAAAGGGTCAGCCTCAGTTTAGCGCGAGTCCTCCCCAGCCTCGGCCCCTACTGGCTGGAACAGCAGTTTCCTGAGGATGGGCGCATAGAAGGGACCAAAGACTGTTTGGTTGAAGTGGACGATTCGCCCAAAGGCCGTCCCCAGCTCAACTAGCTCAGCACTCAGCAGCCCGAGGGGAGCAGGCAGCTCTGGACTCCTTTTAGCAGGGCCGCCCCGCAGCGTGTCCTGGAGGAAACCCTGTACCCTTTCTCCTGTTTGATGGAGAGAAGGAGGGAGAGAAGTCAGCTCTGCAGCAGCACACATCCAAGTTTAAACAGAGATTATCTAAACTCAGCAGCATTAAAGTGCAGGAACATGTACTTATCTATCTTAATGAAAATATTTTTCCAGGACCGCTTTTTTTTAAACCACTCTGTTTGGCCAAGTTATCCTAAATTTTAATGAAGTAAGAACTTAACCAAAAACCTGATGCCTTCTCAATGTCTTTGAGGACACACTGGACATCATGCCAACATATGCCAAGTTTTCAGCTAATAGCTCTTGTTGTTTATAGATTCAACTGAAGATATGGGAACAGGCTGCTAATAACAGTGTGACAAACACTGGTTTGTCCCTTAAGTGCTTATTTGAATGACTCATAAGTCAGGTTCAAGTGGTTTAACAAACAAAAAATATTCCTGTGAAAATGGTCAGGTACAAGGAGTGGACAGAAAATGAGTGGAAAAAGCAGCCAATAGTCAAAGCACACGTTCAAAAGACCTTCAGAAAGCGTGGAGAACCATTGCTCAAGACCACTACAATAAAGTCTGGCTTTTCGGAAGCAATATATAAAGAAATACAGAGTAGATGCTTATCTGTATTATAAATATTATAATCTTATAATATATAAAATACAAGATAATATTTCTTTTTAAAAAGAAGGAAAAAACATATGCAAATACTCTGTAGTTTTTATAATAAATACTTTGAGGATTTATTTTTCAAGGAACATGATCTGCGTCAACATCCTGATATCACCATGGTCTTTCTTGTGACATTTTACACAAATAAAAAAGATCAAATTAACTGATTAGTTTAATCTGTCCATTGAAAATTGTGATTCTCCAAACATGAGTTTTTGCTACGTAAAATATACTTCTTTTAAAAATGTTTTTCCAGTAACGGTAGTCTATAATGGCCATTTTTTCCACTCACACCTTACAAAACGTAAACAGCTGACATTATATAGTAATACACACTGATGTAAGTCCAATATGTGGATATATTTCATTTCCCCCATCCTGTCTTACCTATAAGCACGCAGACTGGGTTGTTGTGTTTCCACAGCTCAGATATTTGTCCCTTCAGCAGATCCTGGCTCTCCTCCGGCAGGGCTGCTCCTCCCTGAGTAGCCAGCGCTTCAGACATCTGCTGCAATACTATCTCCCCAATCCCCAACAAGGCCCCCTTCAGGTCAGCTTCCCTGTAGCACCAGAAACCGGCATCAGACCAACCATCAGCATTCTTCATCAGACATATATTGTCTCACAGGCCTACGCATCTATGCACAGGAACTGATGGAAGTAATAAAGGAGTTCTCCAAGAGCAGGATTTTGATTAAAGTTCCTCTCCTGCCCATTGATTAAACTCCTACAAACTCATCTTTGTTTTTCACAATTACACATTTGTTTCCATGAGTGCACTCCTTAAAATGGCTTAAATATAATTCTACACCCTTGCCTCTTTTTAGTAGATGCGTATTTATGAAAATGCAAATTAGTGTCGTCTTCTGTGCCCTCTCACCTCGTCTGCTGCTTGCCTGCTGCTGAGGCATATCTGCTTTGCTCTGACAGTTAACACTGAAAGACTACTTTCTGCTATGCAATGATAAAACTAACGTAGGAGTAACTGAGCCACAGATGTTTGACATGGAAATAGATTTTGAAGAGCAAATGCCAGATTGTCTGGAACTCAATTTTTCAGAACAGCTTCTACAGTGTTAGAAATTTTAAATTAGAACTATTATCCTCATTTAGACTCCATCATTTTAAAGTTGGGGAAGTTCAAAATATTCCTTACTCCACTTCTACTACTTCTACTATCTCAAACAAACAGTGTTAGCTCCTCTAACTCTAAGACCACGCTCCCTTTTAAGCCAACTTTCTTCTGACTGGCTGTCGCTGTCAAACAGACGGTTTGAACAGCAGGTAGGTGGGGCTTCTGTGCTCACAGGCTGCGCTGTGACCATATTAAGGATACCTGCTCTTGTTGACAAAATTTAGAGCCAGAGTTTAAAAAAAACACAACAAAACAAACCAATGTCTGACAAAATTGGAGAACTTGCCAAATATCAAACATTGTTTGTATTTTTTCAAGAAAACATCACAAAATAATTCAAACATTTTTTTTCAAATCTATGAAATTGATTTGAGGTCATCTTCAGCCATGGCGGAGATATGCGGTCTAGGACTGCTTTATTTTGAAACTCTGGTCATGTTTAATATTAGCATCCACCATGGTAACAGTATATGCATAAAAGACAGTCAGGTAAAACAGATCCAGTTCATAGAGTTCATAGATGATCTGAATATTCAGGCTTGATTATAGCTGATAACTCCTCACAAATGTTAGATAAACCTCGTACCCCTAAACAGCTCTAACAAGTTAGCCTCATCTCGCATGCTGATTGGTTCAGTTTTTGAAGTTTGTCAACTATGAATCCAGGCCAAGTTTGAGATATTCATTGTTACAACACACCAAAGCAAAAATGTTCAACCATGGCAATGGCTTCTAATTTTGCTCAGGATTTCTCTTCTGGCGTTTAAATAATGCCTTTTATTGCAGCTCGGACCAGAGTGCAAGCAGACCTCGAACATTACAAGCTGCTGTTCCACATTTATCCGCTAATCATGACACGCCCTCTCTTGAACAGAAAGAATGAGGTTAGCTGGATCTGTTCTGACAAGCTAGTTGCCTCATGTCACCTCCATTGGTTTCTTTCTCATACAATACCTGTTCCCTGTGACAGCCAGTACATGCATCACCACATCCTCCTCTTACCTTGTGTGACTGCCCTCCAGCAGGGCAGTGATGGACTGCCTGAGTTTACCTACAAACCCCTGCAGGGAGAAAACGACGCGGCCGCACTGAGCGTTAGTCAAGAGCAGCACCGACGCCTCCAGGACCAACATCTGGAGCCGCTGACCAAGAGCATCCAGGCGGGCCCGATCCATCAGGATGGTCTGTGTGTGGAAGGCAGATTGGGGTCACAAGGGGGCAATGTTTTCCGCATAAATATGAAATCAATACCTCAATAAAGAGTCTAATGGTTATAACCCTAAATAAGATTGCGAAGCCACAGGTAATTGATGAATTTCCAGGGGTCATAGAGTATATAAATGCAAACTGTCATGATTCATCAATTATATTAATGCAGCGTCTAAAATCAGTTCACATGCTTTTAACCAGTGAGGAGGAATGGGTAGGCAAACTGAACATTCCCTCATAATCAATAAAATATCACCGGGTCCGATGAAAAGCATGGGCGTGATGTAATTTTTTCAGACGGTAGCTGACCTCAGGGTATTTCTGGTCCTGTGGGTCCCAGTGGAGAAGACGTATGTAGGCCCGGTTGAGGACAGCGGTGGGGCTGAAAGGACCGCGGCTGTCAGGACCGGGAGAATCAGACTGCGCCTCACACGGCGACACCACCTCAGACGCTGCTGTCTGAAGCCAAGCAGTGGTATTGTCCAAAGAATCTGAAGAGAAGTGACAAATTATGAAATGATTAAGAATATACTAAAAAACTGAAACTACACAGATGAGACCGACTAAGTGAATCATGGATTTTAGTGGCTACTGAGCGAGACAGAGCCATAGACTGTTCATTAAAGATGGATGTAGCCATGGTTATGTCACTGTGGTTTGTCAAGCCTCGAGCTGAGCATTTTCACCATCCCCATTTTAGACTTTGTGATGATTGAGGCGGAGATCGACTGAGAAACTGAGCAATAACTCCATGCAACTTAAAGCATCCCCTGCTTTATCATCAATTTTTAAACTAATGAGACCATCATTTAAAAAAATAAACATGCTCTATTCAGTAGAAACTAGAAACTCATGTAGGGATTAGCTGTGAATTCATACTTGAGTTATTTTGCTAAAACTGCGTTTACCTTGTATGTGTTTGCACTTATTATTTACATATTTAAATATGCACCTTTAAAGCACAATAATTTCTTAAATTTACCTCTGTGGTTTTCCCCACACCTACCTTAGTCTAAGACTGTGGTGCTCTGTTAAAAAGTCAATCATCTCCATCCCACTTTGTCTTTTTATGAAGAGTAATCTATCAGCATATATTGACCTTTTATGTTACATTTGCAATTGACCTGGGACTATAGCCTTGGAGTTAAGTCTGTGGAACTGGTGTCGGATGTGGTGGAGGAGCTGGACCCAGTAAAAGGTGGTTTCTGGTTAGAGACAGCTGGTGAAAACCTGATTGCTGTGATGACTCTAGAACAGGGGTGTCCAACTCCAGGCCTCAGGGACCAGTGTCCTGCAGGTTTTAGATGTGTCCTTGTTCCAACACAGCTGATTTAAATGGCTAAATTACCTCCTTGACATGTCTTGAAGTTCTCCAGTTCTTTTGCTGCTCTTAAAAAGGACCCGTCTCGTCTTCTCCTTTTCCTTGACATGTCACTCGATGACACTTGGAATACGCTCCAGTAATCCCAACAAAGGCTTCACATGGGATTGCACCAAGTGTCTCTCCCAGGTGATAAAACTCTTTTGCTTAACTCATGATCTTGCTTACTATTTAGACTTTTCAGTATTTAAACTACTCACCAGAGTAGTGAAAAAAAATTGTTTGGCAAAAATCTCCCACTGCAGATAAATTTTTTTAATCCTGAAAATCAAACCACGGGGAGTTACACGATTCTAATTCCCATTTTGACCACTTGGGGTCAATATCCTAAATGGCTGTTACTGATTATTTGTCTAATGACTCCATAAGCATGGTGTCTACTCTGGAGTTTATTAGATGAAACAATTACATTAAAAAACAACCCAAAACAAAACAACTAAGTGTGGATGTGAGACTGTGTGGTTCTCTTTGTCAGCCTTTTGTAAAGGCTGACTCTGACTATATGACAGCTGGGATAGGCTGCAACTCCCCCCATGACCCTAAGTTGGATGAGCGATTAACAAAATAAATGGATGGATGCTAACATGGCTTATTCAGCACCAGTGACTGTCACGCTGCCAGTTACTCTGATTAGCCAGCGCTACAGAAGCAGAGTACATGAGCCAAAAACTCAGTTCAGGGATTGGCTGTCCCACTCCTTACCCAATATATGAGAAGCAGAAAAATGGCAGGATGGTACTTTAGAGAGACGAGGGTCAAAAGAGGTTCAATTGAAAACTGAAATATCTAGCGACCATAAATGTAGCACTCACAAAGTCACCTTTATCATCTATCACTCGTTGCACCAGTGAAGTTGAAGATTGAAGAGTGCTGGAAATGAAATCCCTTCTCACCTGGCTGCTTGTCCAGGATCTGCTGGAATTTCGCCCGCTCGTACTGTATGGCCTGCTGCATGAGATGAGGCCTCAGGCTTTGAATGGTGAAGTTAACCATGTCGGTCTTCATGAGACCCAAGACACGGAAGATCTCCCTGGGAGGAATAATGTTTGAGTAAAACCTTTTTTGACATTCTTGGAAATAAGGTAACCTCAACCACTAGAGGGCAGAATTTTAATAGGCGTTTGGAGATGTTTTAAACAGTGGATACTTTAGCTCTACATGCATTTCCTCAAGAAATAGCAGGTAGAGCAAAGGACTTGCCCAGTTAAGTAAAGGTTACACAACTCACAGCATCATCATGTGGCGCAAAGTGGTATTACATGATAGTACAGCTTGGCCAAAGTTCAATTTTAGTTAATATCTCTTCAGCACAACATATAGATGCTTTGGATATAAATTAATAGATTTGCATCTTTATATTGTTTAAATAGATTTAGTTAATTCTGGTGGGATTTATACTATTTTTAAAACAAGAATTTACAAGCACTTTTAAATATTTGCACATACTGAAGATTATTTTTAGTTCTAATTGGACATTATGAGAGGTATTACTGCAGAACGGAGCATCCAAACTCACACCAACTGAAAAGAAGTTTGGATTTATCTTATATTGGTACTGCATTACTAAGCAGAAAACTGATCAGTGAATGTATATTAATTCGGTTTTACGTTACATTTCATGGTAATAATGTGGTCTGCAAGTGATGTCATTACAGGAATACAGCTTGCTGCATGCTGGATTTTAAACAGGGCCACAGCCTGCCACTGATTCCATGTCAGACACAAGTTTATTCGCTGCAGGTGTTGTTAACCTGCTTCTTACCTCAGGAGCTCCACAGGTTCCTTGAGATCCCGCAGTGCTCTGACTTCTGGGTCGCGCACCGGAGCACATAAAGATGCCATGGTGTTGATAACGAATTCCGCCAGTCGGTGGAGGTCCAGAGCCCCGTGGTCGACCTCCTGCCCAATCAGATCCATATCCAGCACCTCGTCAAGCTGAGACCTCAGTCTGACGTGAGCAGGCAAGAGCAGGGACTGAAGCATCTAATGTGAAGAAAAATGTCTGTTTTCACTAACATGTTATGTTTTGTTTCGAAGTATTCAGTTTATCCAGTTCTTTTAATATAATACACTGCAAACACTCACTTGGAACTGTTTTTTAAGTCTATTTAATAAAGATTTAGCTACTACCAAGTTTACAATCCCTGGGCAGATAAACACAATCTTAAACAAGCTATAAAATACAAGCACACATCTAAGATAAAAGTAGAGTAGAATATGGGTTTGATTAAAGATGACATGGCCAGTTTCTTTCTGTTTTTTTAATTTCTTCTCCTTTTTTTTTGGAATCAAAAGAGAAGATATGAAAATCTACATATGTGCTCAAGGGATCTTATTCCATTTCTTATTTAAATTTACAGGAAATAGAAGATTGTGCAAAGACAGAGCTTCTCTAAGTAAATGTACACTCAAAGCAGCCAAACCTGAACCTCTCATCTGTTTTAAATAAATCTGTGCAAACCTTGTGGAGGCGCAGTAGTGTGACTATATTAAAGATAAACATCTGGGTATATATGTTGGGGTTCCCAGAAGCTACAAATACACTTTGCAGTGACCTAATATTTCATCTCAAAATATGCAATGTTGTTTTTTCAGTATGATCAAAGAAATGAACTGGATAATCACTTCCCTTGTACTGTATATTTTAAATCACCAACATTTTCATTCAATGTAAGGCACAAAGATTTCATCAATTTTGAAATTCTGAAACAAGCAGCTTCTTTCTTGTGTGAAAAGGACTGGGACATCTGCCCACAACAGGATTTCTACACATCAAAGTGATGTATAAAGGACTGCCACACAGTTGCCAAACCCAATTTGTTGTAATATCATTGTGACGTGTATTTCTCTGATTTTTCTGTTTTATGTCACTTTAAAAATGACTTTTTAATTGGTACGAAAAAACCCCTAAAAGATCTAAAATGTAAGATTTTTTTTGTCTTCACATTTCTTATAAACCTGAATATTTTTGACAGCATCATAACAAATACATTGTGAATTAAAGTAATGCTTTATTGATCAGATAGCGCTAATTTCTCCTTTTGTAAGGTTGGTGATCATGTTTGTGCTTTCCTTTTGACCCTTACAATGCCAGATACTCACAGTTTTGACTTCCTGCAGCAGAAGGACAGCGTGGCTGTAGTTTGGAGGATCGCTGTTCAGCTGCTCCTGAAGACTGTCCCAAAAGGCCCGGTGAACGATTTCTGTCACTCTACCCTCCAGGCTGCAGACAAGCAGATTAAAAGAACAGCTCAAGGGTAAAAACACTCATTAATATAGGAACTAAGAATAACCAAGGTCACTGTAGATGTGGTTAAGTGTTTTCTTGCCTGTCTGTAGAAGGATTTCGGGGTTTGAAGCAGAAGTCTCTGTTCACCACTATCTCATGTGCAAGACTCATGTTGGAAACACAATTTTCCAGCTCCATTAGACTGGATAATGAGGCAGTGGGTGGGCTCCCTGACACCACAGACAGGACACACACACCCACAGATAATTAAAACTGCCACAGTGGTAATATTTCAATTACTAATGGCCCCTGAATGTGCCTGAAAACAATAACTGCTGTAATAACTGCCACGTACCTGTTGGAGAGTCAAGTTTTTCCAGACAGGGAAGGTCAGCAGGGGAATCATCAGTGGCTCCCTCTCTCTGATTTGGCATTTCAGAAGAAGTCTAGACATTTAAATCACTCGTTAACGTGGTACAAATAGTCACTTTTGTCAGGTTTTAACTACGCCTCCACTCAAAATGGTCATGGTTGAGACTGTTCGTCAATTGATTAACAATCAAGCAACAGTTTTAGTCATATTTTAATGAGAAACAGCACAGCTACAGTTTCAAAGATTTGCCCTCTGGTTTGGGGACTAGTGATCAAAAAGAACATAAAGTGTGACTACTTCTAGGAAATTATAAGGGGTTTTCATCTTTTTCTATAAATGTACAATAGTCCTGTATCTATATTCAACTCTATCTATATAAACACACATTTTTCTATATTTATATATACACACATACATATGTACACACACACACACACACACACACTATAGCAACTATTGATATAAATATGTTTATTGATATAAACATAAATATTTAGGTTAAACATTATTTATTAGGAAAAAAAAGAAAACTAATGAAGTTGGGTACAAGGGTAAAATTGGGTACACCTACACTCCACACACAGAAAATGTACTATTACATGTGTACATTAAAGTATTAACAAAAAAATTACATAAAATAAAATGAGTAAAAATGTATTTATTAAAGTCAAAAATAGGACTACACAGAAATGAAAATATGACACCTTTCTAAAAGCGAACTTACCTGTTGCTGTTATTTAAAGAATATAGTATAGGTTTTAGAGGTGAGTAGTATGTTAGAAACGTTACAGTGTTTCTTTCCGCAGTTTAAAAACCTCCAGTTCAAAACGTCGTTTCAAACTTGGACTAAACCATTTTCACCAATAAGGGGGGGATGGTTAAACAATGATAGACGCCTTTCCTGTTTCACAGCAACATCTATCCTGTATGCGTGGCTGTGGTCACATAGAAAAATGCAGCTATAAACATAATAAACCATTGAACTAAACTATTTTCTACCTTGAAAAAGACATTAAAAATGCCGCTACTTCTTTTGGTTTCGTCCGTTCTCAAATCAAAACAGTGGGCGTGTCTGTGCTGCAGTTTTCTGTACTGTACGCTGCTCGTCTCTGCGTCTGAAACAAAACTAGAGCTACCTGTTTCTTCATTATAGTTCGGTGGAAACAAAAAGGAAACCGCCCGTCAGCCATTGTACGAAACGTTATGAGAGCTCAACACCTGGAAATATCTTTGTTCCAATTTCGAGAAAGAGCAGGTACACAGCTTAGGAACGTGAACCGTCAACCAGTGCGTTATACCGAACTACTCAAATGCTGCACCAGTACTTTTAAAAGGCCTGTTCTAGAATTACTAATTTTTTTGTGTATGTTCTGTTTACTTTATGCTTTATAAACCAGACGATCCATAATTTTTTTTTTTTTTATATTGTGCGTGTGTTCAGGTTCCAGGTTTGTTACATACTGGATTTTATATTTATTTTATATGATACTCACCTCCCTCATCAAGTAGGCCTAATGGAATGGACACAAATGGAGCTAAAAAGCTACTTTGCTTTTGCGTGTCTTCTCAAGCTCATGTTTTCTATATCATATCCTAATAATAATAATAATGCCATCATTTCAGATGGTGTTCTGTTTGTTAATTGTTTTTGGATTTCATTTGTGATCAGTCTATAGATTAGCATATTTCTTTAAATACTTAATGTGACAGGGAGACTGAACATGTATCAAAAGAAGAAATATGTGCCTTTAAAAAAAAATGCTTTGGTGCCCGGTTATATTTAGATCTTTGGTGCTTAATTGAAGAAATCTCTAAATATATTGCCAAATCTGCCCATTTTCAAAACCATTTTCCATCTTTAATTAAATAAAACTGATGATATTTCAGCATTTTAAGTTTCGGTCCTCATGAGTCTGGAACTTCAAGAGAAAGAAACAGTGGTCATAAAATTCTGATACCATGCTCCAAAAAACACAAGCACATTCAAATGGAATTTGTGAAATTAAATGCTTTGTATATAAATTAACAACTAGAGGTGTCCCATTAATAAAATAAATAAATAATAAAATCCACAGACACACACAAATGTCCCGACACAGAATTGTATAGCAAATTATTTATGACTGCAAAATGTGTAACAAACAGTTTTGATAAATACAAGCATTTAACAAAGCAGTATCAAAAAAAAATGTCAACTTTCCAAACTCGCCCACAAAACAAGTAAATAAGAACATTTTTCCCCCCATAGAAAACAAACAAACAAACCCAAAATTCCCAAGCCAATGGTACTTTATACATTTGCATATTTCAAAATATCAAACACCTTTTATACTTTTGTTAAAAAAGCAAAACGATAACTTAACAGATTCACACTCTTCTTCCTCACTTGAGCTTTGATGCACATATAAACTTTTTTTTTGGCACCGCTTCACAAATGCCACTCCAGATTTCTCACTTTTAGGTGAAGCGTTTCCCCAACATTAAAGCAAAAGAGAGAATAAGTGCCAAAAACAGAGCTGCTACAAAAAGAGAGCAGCGTACCCACATTTTTTCTTTGATAATTTAGTGTACTTTTACAAATCTCATACAAGAAATCAATATCATATTTTAGTAAATCTTTAACAACAACAAAAAAAAGAGCAGCTGGAAAAAAAATCATTTGTAAGCAGTGTAAGTTCAGAGGAGAAAACTGGCAGATGGAAGGGAAAAATCGATGTCACAAAAGAGGCTGCTTAAATGGTTTCTTCGCATTCAAGCTTTGTATTCGAGAGCTGTGAGAGTCCATTGTGAGAAAAGGCAAAGGAGCATCAAGTGAATAAAAATGGGCAAATTAATGAATGCAATCTTCTGTTCCCAGCCGCACGTACAGCCACCTCGCTCTCATTCACACGCTAACCAAACTGTACAAAAACTTGTCTAATAATATAATAAATCGAGACTTCTCTCATGTTTTGTCCCAATGCCTCCATTCAGCACTGACTGTGCTGCAGTGTGACCTGGCCCAATCATAACTGAACAGGTAATGCACCTTGGCACTGTCTCTTCTCGTAGCCACATTTTCCCTCAGTTAAGCTTTTAGAGACTTTAAAAAACAAACCAAAAAAAAAAAAAAAAAAAAACACCTTCTCCAGGGAAAACATAACACTTCATTTTTCTGCAATTATCACAGGATCAGTATCTTCATCTGGAATCTGCTTAATGACATTTGATAATTGCTGTTACATCTGGTACTAAAAGGACACTCTTGTTATCTTAATTCTCCTGCACTGTGATCACAGCTTAACAGATTACACATGTAATAGAAGATTATCATTCCCCAGCTTGAAAAGCTGACGTTATAGAGGTGTTTTCCCCCGTCGTCTGTTTATGGCAGAGAAGCAGATTATGTAATTGATGGATGTAGTGCAACATCACTTATCAACTTATGGACTGGCACTTTAAACTTTGAGCTATATGTCCATGTTGTGTTGGAGCTGTGGTGAATCTATTTGTTCAATAACAAAGAGTGCTATCAGTTAATGCTGGCAAGCTTGGTTTGTAAGCTGCATCTATAGTACAGATACCTGCACAGATAATAAGTTCAGCAGTGCTTTAATACCATATAAAATGTCAGATAACGGCATTAAAAAAAAGCTCCCAAAGGCACCAAACACAGTTGAGAAGTTAAATATAGCGACTCTATTTAGCTGAATGGAAGCTTTGCCAAGAGCTATCAGATACAATTAGGCTGTTTGAAGGTGTAATCTATCCAGAAAGACCAAACCATTTTTTGTACAGGGCTGCAGACATGTTTATTGATACAGTAAAGTTGAGCATTTTAACATTGGGGTCTTAAGTCTAGCTTATGTTACTCAAATTGCTTGTTACACCAACCGTGACGTCATTACAGCCCTGTACCCATTTATACTGGTGCTTGACGCACATCAGATTCATCTCCTATTAAGAAGAATCCTTCACAGGAGCATTGGTATAGGAGAAGAAGAAAAAGGATGCAAAGCTACAGCAAAGTCATGTTTTTAAGCTGTTGCTGCATCTGCCTTGCTTTAAAAATCCCTCTAGAATCTCTGAGCTTCTGTACGACTGTGTCACTGAAATGGTGGCATGATAGTACACACCAGCCTACATGACACTGATGTGTCGTGCTTGCCAGCAATTGTGATGTCACTGTTGGCCAGTACCACTGTTAGCGAGGGCGACAACGGGAAGCATAAACTGGGTAAGGGGGATTAATGGCTTTTAGAGCCAGCGACTGTAGAAAAACTGCAGTTTTTGGCACTTGTGCGTTGGCTTTTTCAGCCCCAGAGGCTGCTGCTTGCTATTAACTTGTCTCCAGTTTTGACATCTGGTGTCTTTTCTACTAACAGTTATACTCACATCAACTCATTTAGTTTTTTTGTTTTTAACCCAGAAAGAACTCACCAGGTGCACTGCCAGGTGGAAACTTATGCGTCTGCTGTTTCAACCATGTATACTTTTAAAGTATAATTTCTTTTCATCTGGAAAAATAAAAGATTTTGGCACAGCTTTTGTACAGGCTCCTTTAAGGTTTAGCAACTGAAAAGCTTCTCCTGTGACTGCATGTAAACACAGACTGAAGTGTCTGACACGTCACTCTAACGTTACCAAGCAGAAGCATAAATGGTCACAAGGCGACTGAGCTGATGCCGGTGAGTATGATCTGGTTTGGGAGGTCGAGTCAAACTTGAGTGAGATTCTGGATGACAGGAACCAGTCCAGTAATGGAGCAGGCCTGCTCACAGTGCAGTCAGTACTCTGTGCCATCAGTGCTATAATATACAAATACACACAAACAGACACACCCATACACACACATGGTTTCCTGCTAAGAGTCTTTGAGCATGTTGATGCGTGCAAAGATCTTGAGTGCAGGTCCCAGCTTAATGTTCATAGTGCTCATCAGGTGGTCCTCCTTTAACAGGAGCAAGGCCTGTCCATCGATTTCCTGAGAGCGAAACTCGTCTGCTATCTCCTGGCAACCTGTGAAAACAGCAGAGGCACGAGCTACAGTTAATAACAGGTAAACAGGTTTCATACACGGAACACATCGGAGTATAAAGCATTATGATTGTGCCTTCTTAGCAAAGCCTACTCACCTGGTAGTGAACGAATGAACTCATAAACCTCCTCCACATTCCATTTGGTGGGGTCGTTGGGTACGAAGCGCTGACAGAGCGGTGCTCCATCTCTCCCAACGCAGGCCTCCTGGTCCGAGGCCCTGCTCGGCTGACGGCGGACAGGGACCTGGGCTGGAGCCGGGGCAGGAGCCAAAGGTCCAGAGCTGGCTGCTGACATGGGAGACGGTGGCTCCTCGTAGCTTGACATGTCTGAACATGGGCTGGATTCCTCCTGACTGGGCTGGGAGGGATGTGGTGAGGATACAGAACCGCCCTGAGTTTGCTGTGGTGACAAGGCCAGCTTCTGCAAAGCAATACAAACAGGAGTGACATCAATTGTTACATTTAAGAAAGGATAGCGCATAAGTAAAACACTCCCAGGTCAATATAAAAGTCAACGCAAAGATTAACGGGGTAATAAGTAAGATTTGTAGGGTACAATAGGTTTAAATGCCGATAATACACCTGCAGGGATATGATGGGGATTAATGGATCAATACCATTGCCTCAACGATCACTTTGTCTTTGAATTGCAAAGCCCTAAGCATATTGGTGTATACATGACACAAAAGCACCCCCCACTGGAGGTTTAAAGCTGAATCCTTATAACATTACATAAGCTGTCCATAAAATACTAAAAAGCTCTTGATTAAAAAAGAAAATTTTACACCACATTTTACTATTGTGGTGTAAAATGCTTGCTTTATATTTTCCACTGAATTTCTGCTGTAATTACCTAAACTGCTTCTCTTTAAGATCAGTTAAAGGATAATGTGTTACGTCCCAAAAGAAGGCTTTGACGTGTGGGGAGAAAACTGTGAATCCAGTTGTTATCTACATCTATATAACTTGTGCAAAAGGCAGAAAATCTCTACTAATGCTCTCCCATTTCTGCCGGTCACCAATAAAGGCTGATGAAGATCATCGAGTACTTAATGACCCTTTAAAGACAGAGGGAGATAATCGGGCTCACACAAATTATGTTCAACTTCATTAAAAAGCAAGAGGCATGAAAAGTGCAGGGTTTAAAATGTGCAGCAGAAGCAGTATCTGATGAGAGGTAAAGTGTTGATGAGGAAGTTTTATGACAGTTAAGAAGCATGTTTTTACCTGCTTTTTTGCCTCAATACTGGGGCGGCCCTGAGACCGTCGACGCCAGCGATTTGCTGGTTTGTTCCTCTCTGGACGGAAAAGTCCAATTCGCTTCGTACAGCCTACGTTGTATCTGTTCATACAAATAAATATATATATGTATATTCTTAAATTCCTTTTTTGTAAACATAATGGAAAAATTGCTATTTTCTCACATGAAAGAAAAAGAAGCCAAGGTTACTTACCTCTTTGCACAAACCACCGAGCAGAACCTTTTAGAGCCTTTGAATGTGTAAGCAAAATCAACCCAGCCACAGTATTCACACGTCAGCTTGGGCTCATCTTTTTCTGGGGGAGAGGAAGCAGCATAAACACAACACACATGTCAAGTATTAGACTTTCTTCTGAACAAAAAAAAAAAAAAAAAAAAAAGAGACATAATACTAGGCGTGCAGAAAATTAAAACTGTAGGTAGCTCATCTAAACCAGTGGTCCCCGGGCCTCGGACCGGTACCGGTCCGTGAGTCGTTTGGTACCGGGCCGCGAGAGTTGAGGCTCAGGTGTGAAATGTATAATTTTCAGGGTTTTATCGGTTTTCAGCGTTATTTTGTTATCGTTTTTATCTTTAACTCGGTCTTCCTGGGTCTTTTCACATGTGTTATGAATAAATCTTCTTTTTTTCGGTACCGGTACTAGTTTTATTTTGTTGTATTTTTCCGTGACACCTTAAAGGCCGGTCCGTGAAAATATTGTCAGGCATAAACCGGTCCGTGGCGCAAAAAAGATTGGGGACTGCTGATCTAAACTATTCGGGGCCCAATGTTAAAGCATTATTTCTACTTCTGATGGAGAGTCATGGGATGGTTAATCAGAATCAGAAATCAGAAAGGGTTTTATTGCCAAATGTTGAGCAGGTTTACAACATTAGGAAATTGCTGCGGTGCTTCAGTGCAAACATACTGTCATAAAAATATAAAAATAAGAATAAGAATTAAAAGTGCTAAGTGGATAGATATATACATGATATATACATGAGTGCAGGTGGTGATCAGTGCCAAACATGGAATGATGCAGTGAACACAGCGTAGGGTCATGTGTTAGTGGTGGGAACAGTCATACGGTTATTGTTCATGTGTCCGACAGCAGAGGGGAAGAAACTGTTCTTATGGCGAGAGGTTCTGGTGCGAATGGACCGGAGCCTCCTGCCTGAGGGGAGCAGGTCAAACAGACTGTGTCCAGGGTGAGAAGGGTCAGCTGAGATCCGAGCTGCACGCCGCAATGTCCTGGAGGTGTACAGGTCCTGCAGAGATGGGAGTCTGCAGCCAATCACCTTCTCAGCAGAGTGCACAACACGCTGCAGTCTCTGTTTGTCCCTGATAGTGGCTCCAGCGTACCACACGGTGATGGAGGAGGTGAGGATGGACTCGATGATTGCAGTGTAGAACTGCATCATCGTCCGTGTTGGCAGGTTGAATTTCTTCAGCTGCCTCAGGAAGTACATCCTCTGCTGGGCTTTCTTGATGACGGAGGTGATGGTGGGCTCCCACTTCAGGTCCTGGGTGATGGTGGTACCCAGGAAGCGGAACGAGTCCACAGAGGTGATGGGGGTGTCAGTCAGGATGATGGGGGGGAGTGGAGCTGTGTGCTTCCTGAAGTCCACAATAATCTCCACTGTCTTCTGGGCATTCAGCACCAGGTTGTTGTGGCTGCACCAGGACACCAGACGTTCAACCTCCCTCCTGTAGGCAGACTCATCCCCGTCCGAGATGAGTCCGATAACGGTGGTGTCATCTGCAAACTTGATTAGCTTGACAGACTGGTGGGTGGAGGTGCAGCAGTTGGTGTACAGGGAGAAGAGCAGAGGAGAAAGAACACAGCCCTGAGGGGAGCCGGTGCTGATGGTCCGGGAGTCCGAGACATTCTTTCCCAGCCTCACATGCTGCTTCCTGTCCGTCAGGAAGTCAGTGATCCACCGGCAGATGGGATCAGGCACATTCATCTGGGAAAGCTTGTCTCGGAGATGGTCTGGAAGGATGGTGTTGAAGGCAGAGCTGAAGTCCACAAACAGGATCCTGGCGTAGGTTCCTGGGGAGTCCAGATGCTGCAGGATGAAGTGTAGGGCCATGTTGATGGCGTCATCTACAGACCTGTTGGCTCTGTATGCAAACTGCAGGGGGTCCAGGAGGGGGGCCGTGAGGGTCTTGAGATGGGAGAGAACTAGGCGCTCAAATGACTTCATGACCACAGATGTCAGAGCCACGGGTCTGTAGTCATTTAGTCCAGTGATCCTAGGTTTCTTGGGGACAGGGATTATGGTGGAGGACTTGAAGCAGGCAGGCACATGGCATGCCTGCAGTGAGGAGTTGAAAATGCCAGAAAACACTGGGGCCAGCTCGTTTGCACAGTGTCTGAGGGTGGCAGGAGACACACCGTCTGGGCCGGGAGCTTTTCGAGCATACAGACTCTTAAACTGCTTCCTCACATCTGCTTCATGAATATGAAGAGTTGTGGTGGGAGGAGGTGGTGTGAAATCCTCTTTTGTGTGGGGTGAGGAGGGGGGTGTTGTAGGTGAACAGTTTGAAGGTGGTGATGGCTCTATGGAGGGGGGAGAGGTGGGGGAATGAGTGCCCAAAGTGTCTCTATTGTTGGGGCCGTTGGAGGTGTGAAGGCTGCCTGATGGCTCGTCAAAACGGCAGTAAAAGTCGTTAAGGGTGTTGGCCAAGAGCAAGTCATCAGTGGAGTGGGGGGTTTTAGGCTTGTAGTTGGTGATATTCCTAAAACCTTTCCACACAGAGGCCGAGTCATTCTCTGAGATCTGCTGCTGCATCTTCTCAGAGTGCTGATGTTTAGCAATGTCCACTTCTTTAGTGAACCTGTACTTGGCCTCTCTGTAGCAGTCCCTGTCTCCGCTTCTGAACGCCTTTCTCTTTTCCAGCCACAGCTTTTTGAGTTTAGGAGTAAACCAGGGTTTGTCATTGTTATAACTCACCCTGGTGCGTGATGGCACAATGCTGTCCTCACAGAAGTGGATATAGGAGGTGACAGTGTCCGTAAACTCGTCCAAGCTGTTAGAAGCAGCCTTCATTGTGTCCCAGTCTGTAGACTCCAAACACGTGCGAAGCTCCTCCACAGCCTCGTTGCTCCACAGTTTTTTGGTCCTCACGACAGGTTTGGAGAGCTTCAGCCTCTGTCTGTACGCGGGGATTAGGTGGATCATGACGTGGTCAGAAAGTCCGAGTGAAGCGCGGGGCACCGCACGATAGGCCCCGCTGATCGTGCTGTAACAGTGGTCTAATGTAGAGGTCTGCGCGGGAATGTTTTTTTAGTCCCGCTCCCGCCCGCTCCCGCAAGGTTTTGTACCGCACCCGACCGCTCCCGCTGTATATTCAGTCTTTGTTCACCCGCTGCCCGCTTAGAATAATTTTCTACCCGACCCGACCGTTCCCGCTAAATTTAGATCTGGTTTCCAAAATCTCACATTTAAATGGGGTACCACCAAAAAATAGAGATAACAGATAAAACTGCAGGTTGTGCAATGATTGTATTTATTTTTCTTAAACAAGATGCATTTATCTGTCAACATGCAACATTTATCTTTTAACATGGAAAACGTGTTGCAAAAATAAAATAAATAAAAACGAATACAGCATTGTGGCCTACTGCAAAAAGCACTGATCCATGCGCTCAGTGCGTGTAACAGGCGTGAGCACTGGCTGTACCAGTGCTCAATTAGAATGAGGAAATCACAGATATGCTGTTCCGAAAAAATGTCGGGCACGCTATATTTTCAGACCGCCCGCTCCCGTTCAAATTACACCAGAGTTACCGACCGCTACCGCATTTTATTTGGAAATTTATTCCCGCGCCGCAAGAAATCTGGTCGGCCGCGGGAATGCAGACCTCTAGTCTAATGTCCTCTCCTCTCTGGTCGGGCATTTAATATACTGCTTGTATTTGGGAAGCTCATGGCTCAGATTGGCTTTGTTAAAGTCCCCAAGAGCAATGATGAGAGAGTCCGGGAATGTCCGCTCCATGTGCAGTATCTGCTCCGCGAGTGCGCACTGAGCTGCCTGCGCATCCGCATCTGGGTGCAGAAGTCAAATACATACAAACCTACATTGTTTTGAACCTCTTTCAAGAGATTTCTCTGCGAGTGCAGTGAGTCTGGTCTGCTTTGTTTACATCAGTTGGTCAACCCTTGTAAAGCTACTGATGGCACTTCCTCCCCACATTAAAGTGAAGGCAAAAAAACCAGGCATTTGCAGCAAAACCACAAATGTCAACATTAGCTAGTGTTGCCAAATATCTACTCCACACCGTTTCCGATATTTTCAACACTTTTCTACATAGGTCTTTTTCTAACTTATAAATGGACAACTTGTTACAACATGTTAGACAAAGGTAAAAAAGAAGCATGTATCAGGAAACAGGAACTGACAGAACATCTAATTAATAATGAACTTCCAGCAACTGAGTTAAAAACACTTCCAGAGGGTCTACATTATTTAGAAGTGTGGGGTTTGACTGTTGGGGAAGAGGAGCAAAATGCAGTTTACATGGTTAAATAAACTCTACGGACACACCAGGGTCAGAGTTTCTGTCTGTTGGGTCGGTGTCTGCTCGTAACACCTTCCAATACTATGAGAGGATGATCATTGTAAAGTGAATTCCTTTAACCTTATGTGAAACCCTGGCAGGAAAAATCAGGAGCGACAGACTAACACCTCCAAAACCTGGTGAAGCTACACAAAGAAATATACACAATCTACACTGTAATGTGTTCGGTCTCACCTGGTTGGCTCATGTCCTCGGGCTCGGAGTCTGTGTTGGCTGCGTTGCTGACCGGAGTTTTGTCCGGGTCAGATGAGAGCTGATGGTCCAGCTTCTTTGGACTATCGATGAGAATGGGCAGACGCTCCACCTGGTGTGGGGCATAAAATATTTATAAATGGACTAAAAATGAAACGCTGCACACAACAGTAACAAGAAACAATGGGTGTGGTTTAAGGGTTTACATCTGGACTGCTTTATCACAACAGCTGCATTCTGTCGCCGCAGCAACATTAACGCAAAGACTGCTGCTACTCCAAATAATAACCTGGAAATCAGGGCAGCTGTTTCACTGCACAGCCCCACTGCGCCTCATTACCGTAGTATTAATGAGATGACTTTTTTTTTTTTTTTTTTAAGTCAGCTGACTGCTGGCCATTACAAGTTAAACCTTTTAGACTTAAAAGGAAACAGTGGTCACCAACTGAATGTTTTCGTCTTCCGGATGTTAATGTTTGAATATATAGCGATCACAAAAATAACAGATAAACACCATCATTGTTAAACCACCACAAACAGTGACCATTTAAACTGATAATGTAGACTTGACATGTTCACGTCAATGTAGTCTGATTTTCAAGCATTGCATGTCGCACACATGAAGCTTGCATACAGTTAATTCTCCTGTCCATATGGCACATAAAGCAACTTGAATACCAGCGTATATAAAGTAACAGTTAACTGTTAACAATCAAGTTCTTTTACAGGACAGTGTTGGCATCATAAGAAATATATACTCAGTGTTTAATTTATTCTTCTTCTTTTTTTTCCCCCTTTCTTTTTCTTTTTTTAAATTGACAGAACACTGAGGTGGAAAATGTAATCAGATTCATTTGAGTCATAAAATGAATAAAAAATGTATTACTATAAAAGGAAAAATAATCCTCAGCTCTGTGTGTCATCACGTGTGTACGCATCTTCATAAATACTGCATTTTATTTATTTTCATGTGTGTTGATTAAAAATTGGAAATGTAATCTGCTTGTTTAGCCATGTGTGCATGTATATAGAGCATTTTCACAAAATGTCCAGTAGGAGGCAGAGAGGCCAAAGCCTAGAAATTAAAACTACACTTTTTCCCCCCCTAATGACTAATACAATTGAGAAGCTACAAACATTAATATACAAGCACATGTTAAACTGTACAAACAATATGAGATAATAATGAACCAATTTCAAGGGAGATGACTACACAGATTAAGGAAGGATTTTAATGCCCTTGATTAAATGAACTGACTACAGAGCGCTGCTCATTACCTTCTTCCATCTGTATTCTTTCCCATTCACAGGGTCTCATCTCCCTGTAATTAACGAGTGAATCAAACAGAAGCTGTACGATGTCACTGCTAGCAGTAACAGAGGGTATGTGTTTGCCTGCTGACAGTTCCCTGCAGGCGTGTACACTGGAGACGGTGCTGGCTTTGGGTTGTTTATCATGTTTGTCTGCCAGTATTGCCGAGATTGAGCACTTACACACACGGGAAACGGCTCAGCTCCTTCCTGGATGACAAAGCCTTCGATGACATGTGTGAGGACCTGGGGCTTGACGATGGCCTGAGGTGGTTTGTTCTCTCCGTTTTGTGGCGTGCTGCCCGTCACGGTGGGCACCTCGCTCTCATTTCCTGAGGTCATGGCTGGAGGTGGGGTCCCCACTGCTGCACTCGGCCTCTTCGCTGTACCCCCACCTGATGGAGAGAAAAAACAAAAACAAAATGGGTCTATTTAATACAAAGGAGCACGTATCCATTGAGAAATGTTTCAGTTTGAATGAAATTAAAGCTTAAAAAGAAGTAGCTGATGATCGTTTCAGTCATTTAGAAAAGCAGAAAAGACAGATTACATTTTCAGATTTGAATGGTTAATGCTTCTACGATAAGCTGAATATTTTTTGGTTGTACATTGTTGGTTAAGCAAGACAAGTAGAGCTGGAGTCCTTTTCCTTTTGTTTGTTTTTCAATAGAAATGTCAGATTTTCATATAATCATAATTATATAAAATTTTATGTAATTATCCAATATACTACATTGGAAATATAAATATATTGGATTGTATACATATTTATACACATAAATATAAATACAGTGTGTTAGAGTAATATTGAAAAGGAAACCATAGAGTATTTGTTTAATAATTTTCTTAACAATGTACTTAAAATGAATCATTTTATTGTGATGCTACGTGTGCATGTGCTGCAGACAATGCTGAGATCATTACAAACAACACATTTGCAGACACTATGCTGGACATATTATGGCATTTGCTATAATTTCATGTTTAAAAACACATGAAACAAACAAAACTTCAGCTGTAAAACCAAGCATTTCATTCCCATTTTAATTTTGGGGAAATTTTATCAAGCATATTTAATAAAAGTAATCATGTCATCAAATCTGCATCACATTTAAGTGAAAATGTTCAACAGTAACCCATCTCAGTTTCTTAAATTATAATAATTACAATTTATTACACTCGCCATCCACTTTGGCGAATTCCATTAATGAACATCAATTTAACTGTTTAATGCAATCTTCCAATAACATTGATGCATCAGAACGGAGAACGAAGGTAATTAAAGTGACTTTAAACATGTCTGATCTACTGGATTTTCCCACACGACCAGCTTACGAAGGGTCTCCAAAAAGGAGAACGCATCGCGTGAGCAGCAGTTCTCTGGGCAGAAATCCCTTGTTGATGTCAGCGGTCAGAGAAGATTTACCAAAATAACCAGTCATTACAAACAAAGTATGCCTTGAAGCAGATGAGTGACAGCAGCAGAAGACCCTGCCAAGTGCCACTCTTATCAGTTAAGAACTCAAGCCTGACCGATTTTGTTGGAATATCAGCCGCCGTAAGCCTTTTGTTACCACTATTGGCGTTTATAACAGCCAATAAATGAAAAGTAAATAAGACACAGGAGAAGAGCCCCAACCATGTTAACCACCAGAGGGCACTCTGCAACCTCCCCTGTTGGCAACAAGTTCAAAACATTACAAACAATCAGCTGATCAAAGCAGGGCATGAATGAAAAAAGAAATAACTATAAATAATAAATGTTAGGAAAAGCTGTCTGTGTGTCTGAAAGATAGAAAATAAAAAAACATATTGGAATATGGGATTTTTAAATCATCAAACATAGGCATCGGTATCCAAAGTCCAACAGTGGTCAAGCTCTACTTGAAACAGATGGACTACAGCAGCAAAAGACTACACCAGGTGCCACTTCTGTCAACTAGGAACAGGAAACTGAAGCAACACACTTAATGTGTTTACCAAAACTGGACAACAGAAGAGTGGAAAAAGGTTTCCTGGTCTGAGGAGTCTGGATTTCTGCTGTAACATTCAAATAGTAGAGCCAGAATTTTGCAAAAACAACATGAAAGCATCCTGGCTTGTTCAGCCTCCCCACTGCCAGGGACCATTCTTGTGATTTGGTGCTATATAAATGAATTGAAATTAATATTTCAGCCCCTTAGTACCAACTGAGCATCCTTTAATAATCACAGCCTACCAAAGTATTGCTGCTGACTAAATCCAAATCCCTTTATTACAACAGCATACGCATCTTCTGGGGGTCGTTTCCAGCAGGATAACACAAAGCTCCAAGCAAGTCAAACTGGTTTCTTAAACGTGACAATGAGTTCAGTGTACTCTTATAGCTTCCGCAGTCACCAGATCTCAGTCCAACAGAGCACCTTTTGGATGTGTTTAAATGGAAGATTCATCTGATTGAGGTGCAGCTGATAAATCTGCAAAACCTGTGATGCTGACATCGTTAACTGATCAAACTCTAAGGAATGTGTCAAGAATTATGTTGAATCTATGGCACAAAGAATTAGAGCAGCTGTAAAGACAAAAAGGTAGCAAGCTGTACCTAATAAAGTGGCCACTGAGTGTGTGATAACAATGGAGTTGACACCTCCGCGGTTTGCAGCAAGCAAACATAAACTTTGTTTTGTTTGTTATGTTTTATAGATAAATAAATTTATGAATAACGTAATTAGTTGCAGCCATAAATTTAAAGGCTAAACTTTTGAGAACACGAAGCCTATTATTATTATTATTATTATTATTATTATTAGTAATTAGTAGTAGTAGTAGTTGTTAGTAGTATTATTTGCAACATCGTAAATGTCTGTCTTCATATAACAGCACCGAGGACTAATGCGATTACATTTCGCAATCTCAAATGTCAAATTACGGTCACTTTCAGGCAAATTAGCGCAGTTATATCCACCTGCTCATCTGCCGGCAGACCTAAACGATCCCGCACAGACCTCCTGTAACAGTGCACCAGTCAACATCAACGCAACCACCCCACATCTGTCGCTTGCACCGCCACAAAGACGCTTCGGCTTTTTGTGAAAACCCCCTCCAAAGCGAAAGTAAACACCGCTCCTCTGCGCTTTGTCACCCTAAAATCCGGCTGGATTGAATGAGAAAGCGTTTTCTTACCGCGCAACTTCCGCTCTGCTCAGTCAGAAAGCACGTGCGGTTTGCTGTTTGTTTTTGCTCCGACACGCCAGCCTGCCGCTGTTGTGCGCGACTTTAAGCTGCAGCGCCGCTTCAAGTAAATATCTCCCCGCCTCCCCGTTTCCTCCCACGTTAGTAGCTCTGATCCTCCTCACTCCGCCTGCTGCTGCACAACAACACAAACCAGCACAGAGCCTCCAGCTTCAACCTACTACAGGAAATATCTTCTTTTTGGCACAGACTTCAACCAGTCTCTCACTGAAAATGCAAGCAATCCTCAAATAACCCTGCCACAAAAGGCATGCTTTTCAGCAGGGCCGCAAAGAGGATTTTAGAGTTACACGGGCCATCCAAGTCCCCCAATATACACTCTACCCCCACACACAAAGAAATTCCCCAGAACACATATTGGAATCATCTCCACACTATTTAGACAGTTTGGTCCGCACTTAATTTAATGAATTACTTCATAGAAGCAAAACATGGTCTCAAAGCATTCCCCAAATGGGTGTCTAAATATCCTTTATCGCCCCTTTTCGATTAGTACCTACTCAGATCAGCTCGATGCGGGGTACAACTCAACTCATTTTCTATTACAATCGAGTACCACCTAATGTGCTTGGGGTTATTATAGCAACGCAGCCAAGCGTCCTGTGACTTAATTAGTATGTGACACGAACGCCACAACAAAGTGGTGGTTTTGATTTTCGTGAAGGAGACGCCCTGATAACTGATTGCGTGACGCCACTGACAAACCAATAGGTTGCGTGCAGTGTGCTGACATCCCCTCGAATCGTTTGGAACCCCAGCAGAGTAAGTACAAAAACAGTACCTGGTATTATCACTTAAGGTTGGTACTAATGGACAAGGAGCTTATGTGGAACTGTGCATCTCCACCCCACACATTCTAAGGCAATACTTCAGTCTCCTTTGTCAGAGACATACACTTTTTGAAAGTATGTGTTTTACTAAATGACTATGAACGAGACAATAAAGATTAGTGTGTAGGAAACGCATGACGATAGTGTCAAATTGCCCGTCATCAAAGAGAAGGTGCAAGACTTGAAAACTACCACAAAGAAAAAGACAGGTAGAAAAAAGGACCGGTAAACTTCCCATAAGTGAAAGAAACTAAATGAGATGTAAATCCCAGAGCTCCTGCCCAAAGTGAAAAGTGCCAGTGTGCCAGTGAATGGATGCAACCCCAATAAAATCAAAATGATAACTAGAAAAACATTCAATTAAAATAACAATTTTAAAGGTTAAGACTAAAGCAAACCCCAAGTGTCAGGGAAACATTTTAACCATTTATCAACTCAGGGTCATGGTGGGGCTGGAGTCCATCTTAGCAGTCATATGGCAAAAGTTGGTAGGCTACTATGAGGTTAACACAGAGACAGAAAGCCAGCTTGTATTTGTCATTTTGTTAAACTGCTATACTTCAGGTTAGCTGATACTTTAGGACTAAGGCCATAGTTAGTGGGATCTGGTATATTTGTGGTGTAAAAACTTTAGCACACTATACAAATGTAAACACATTTCGATGTCAACTGCTCCCTATTGGCCCGGTGAGTATTACACAACTCGACAGCAGACAGCATGTGCCAAAACAAGGCAGGAGCTTACAGAAGGAGCGGACATTATCAGAAGAGGTTACAATTGAGCACCTTGTTCTACCAGTTTTGATCTTGATTTTATTTGATTGTAAAATTGCTTATAATCTGAATTGTGTGTTAAATTATCTGTAGCATTTAACATTTACCACTGTGTGCCCTTTTCTGCTTACAATTATTAGAATATCCGTTTCCTTCTTGACGGTGTACCTCTTGAAAAAGATTTTTAATCTCAGTGGAACTTAGCAGAATTAAGGATATAATATAAACGTTTTAAAGTTTCTATTATCATTTTGATGTATCAGTTTACCCATAATGAAATCAACAAATGTCTATGTGATGGATGTATGCTGGAAAAGAGTGAAAAACTGGATTCATTATCATACCACCTTTGGCAGAAACCCCCTCTGATTCATAAGATGAGTGGTTAGGGTGAAGTCATGACCACAGATATGGAAAACAATAAGAAGAGCAGTGTGAATGAGCTGATAACACATGTTTTGATGTAAGAACAAAAATGTATCTTCCCTCATTATGCAAGTGAACAGATTAAAGACATCAGATGTGAGATGGCTGAATTGTCGAGGCGCAAATTTGTAGCTAACAGTTGTTTAACTCCTACTAGTAATGTCGTCCCAGAGGCAAGTACATAAATTATGTTCTTAATAAGACTTTCAGCTTAGAAAATCCCACTGAGTCTCTACCTTGCTGCTGAACAGCTGGTGTGGCTAAGTCAACCTTGGACTGCTCTACAGGCTTGGAGGGTTGGGATGGAGAAGCTGCAGGTTGCTGTTGCTGCTGTTGTGGTTGTTGCTGTGTGGATGGGGTCTGACATGTCTCTCTGACTACCAGTGAGGTCGGCTTATCTTTACTGTCCTGAAGTAGTCGGGAGGCCTGGAAAGTGCAGTAGAAACAAACAAAAAGTGTGAGAAGAAGACATCTGAGATAAAACAACAAACATCAGGGACTGAAAAATTGAAATCCATCAGCTTTGGAAAACATTACATGAGGGGGAAAATATAATACTGTGAAGATTCCTGTGTTTTGGGGGTTTTTTCCCTTTGTGTCTCTTAGAGAAGAAATGAAGACTGTGGAACTGCTGTAAAAGTAGTTTTTGTTTAGCTGGTTGCCACTGTCAAAATACCAAATTGCAGAACGTGTACCAGAACTCAAAATACTTTAAACACATTCATTACGCAATTTTGAAAAGGATAGCATTACTCTGAGAGAGATATTTTCCTGTGGTTTCATATCTACAGGTAGGACACAGGTGAAAAGTTCACTTTGGAGAATTGACATTTTTCATATTAGAAAAGAAAGTCTCAAAAATTTGAACGCAAATAGCTTTGCACATCTAATCGTGATTTTACTTAAAACAGATGGGTTACATTCATTTCAAGGACATATTTTCACTCCTCAAAATAATCCTCATTTACATTTTGCTGAGATTTGGTGTAGCCCCTAGGTTCAGCTACCACATCCTCTCAGGTTAAAGTCAACTTTTTCAGATGAGCTAGCAGTCAGACATAGTTTAAACAGCAGGTAATTAAGTAAGATCACCATATTAGACACATTTGCTCACCTTGCCATTATAAAGATCCAAAAATGGGAAAAAAATGTCTAAAACTGAGCATTTAGAGCAGTTTTAAGTCTGAGTTTGTGACTCACAGGGATTACGCACAGTCATTATTTAAAGTAATGACCACGTTTAATATGAGTGCCCACCACTGTCATTGCAAATAAACAAGAGACAATAAGGTAAAGCATAAGAAGCCTCCTTGAAAAATGATCTGTGGAGTTTTTGACCTGCTATAACCGTTTATTTATGGGTAGGCTGCCCATTTGTGTCAAACTTGCAGCATTTTCACAACCTAGAAAAATCCTGTCTTCAAGCTCTTTTGTGTGTGGCATTAATCTGCGTTTGTGTACGTACCGTTGGCTGGATTTGTAGGTTGATGGCAGTGAGCTGGACAGGCTGAGCTTTGGCATGGTTGAGGGAGGAGTGAAGGGCATGTGGGCTGATAGTGGAGTGGAAGATGGTAGCCTGCTGGCTCGGTGTAGAAGGCTGGTGAGGAGCAGGTTTGGGCAGCACGGGGACAGGATGCTGTGACGGCTGAACGGAGGCCGTCTGCAGCAGCTGGCCCGTCGTCCTTTGGGAACCTTGGCTTTGCTGAACCACAAACTGCTGCTGCTGCTTGTGTTGCTGAACCAGAGAATGCGGCTGAATCTGGGTGTATGCTGGAACGAGAACACAAACACTTATTTCTGAACGTGTCAGCTATGATTATTTGGTAAAACTATTTGGTAAGAAAAAGAACTGTTCATAAATATCCTTACAAAGCAAGTCATTGTCATACAATGAGCATTCTTTATTTCATGCATGCTGACAACTGTCCAAACTCTTGATATCCGGAGAACTGCGCCTCAGGCTCATAAACATTGAAAAATGTAGACGTCTGCACAAAAGAGCTTGTTTTGCAGCGCCTTCACCTGTAAGTCCCTTGTTGACAGGATATAATATTAAGAGCTTGTTGAAAGGTGCATAGAGAGGCCCACTGTTGCAGTGTTGGCCAGACCATTACTCACAAATAGTTTTAAAATGGCTTGTCACCACCTGTCAGTGCTGCTGTGGGTAAAAGGACATCCTGAGCTCATAACTTGCCCCCAAGCCCAAGACACAGCACATCAATCTTGTATTGTGGGAGCATGTGCGAGTGGGAGAGTGTTCTTTGGAAGTAGCCTGAGGCTAGTCTAATATTAGAAATGCCTCAGGAAGAAACATGCAGAGCCAATTATCTATGACACCCTGTATAGAGTTAAGGATGAGTCAGTGGGTACCAGTATCTCACACACCTCCTTGATTTCTAAGAATTTTATCAACAAAGAAAAAAAAATCTGATTACTAAAAATCCCCCCCCAAAATGAAGAGTTATCCCTGAAAACTACTAAACAGCAGGTCCTGCTATATAAGCCATGTGAACCTAGAGGTGCATCTGGTTATGTTAATAAACATCACAGTAAATCCCAGAGTGGAAAACTGCCAAGTGCATCAGTGTTTGTCTTAGATCCCCCTCGGCCCCTCCCTCCGCCCCCCTGTTCTTTTCGCATTGTTTCGTGTGGGACAGGCTCCATCTGGTTTCCAAGTTTCCCTGTGAGGCAGTAACCACACTCTGTACCCTGCCGTGGAAAATATAGACATTTCTATCCAGCAGAGTTTGCATGTCATTAGTCCCTTTAATGGTACGAGGACCGCTGAGAAGAGTTTTCATTTTCACATGGTGAGACACAGTGGAACCCACTGACAGAAAATTTGGTTAGCTGTGGCGTCGGTGAAAACCTTCAGTTAATATTTATTATGTTAAGAGAAGGATAAATATAAGATGTGGATGGGTGGATAAAGCCAGCTAGATGCTAACCATTAAAGGGAATTAAAAAAAACAAACTTTAAAAAACAGACCGTGGAAAATTATATCCATCAACTCAACAACTATGCCCATGGGTGGGAAAAAGAAATGAGTGGAGACATGCTTTTTTTGTCAACTCAAGCATCACAGCCCCAAAGCCTTTCATTTAAAGCATATTTTTAATGTAAAGAGTCTGCGTGGTAGAAGAGAATAAAAACGTAAAGTTTTGTGTTGGTCATGGACACGGCAAACAAAAGTCCACTCATTCCCATTTTAGCAATCTTAATTTACTAAATAAAGTTTACTCAACTGTCTTCTTGTCTGAGACAGCCAAAATAAATAAGTGTAGAAAAGCAAAGTTAACAGTCTACAACAACTCTACAACAAGTCTCCCAAAAATATCTGATCAGGCCTCCTTTAAGGGTTCATAAAGTGTGAAAACTACAGATAAGCGGAGCACAAGAATAGATCATGAGAGTGTCCTAATCATTAATTGCCATTCAAGCCAGAGCTCTGAATCATGTCCAGTTTTTACAGCCTTCCTGCTGACAAAGACATTACACACTGCCGGCCAAAACCACCCCAAAGATGGTTAAGCCAAGGAGCCATACTGACGCGTTTCTTTAAGTTAAAACAGTAGCTTTTTAAAAACACACACCAAATGTGAAACAATTGAGACAAAGCTGAATGGGAATGGTTTGAGAGTTTAGGGTTTTTTTTTGATGGGTTATTATGCTGTGGTTTTGCTGGTCAGGCCTGTGTGAGGTCAAATTGGGCTGTATTCAGCACATGAGCTAAAATGAGTCTGACACCCCTGCTCTACATGATGATTGCGAGCATCAAATTCCATAGAAATCAATTTTTTTAAAGACACAAACCCTGTTTTAGTGCAGCCTTATGGTTGCACTAAAATAAAAATAAACCTACTGACTGTGGTGATTCTTAATCTCCTGGATAACATGAACATTTGTTCTGAACTCAAATATTTCTTCAAACTGGATTTTCTACAAAGTGGTAGAATGACGATGATGATAGACATGCTACATAAAATCATACTATGTGTAAATACCAAGTAAATGGACCAGAAAATGAGATTGTTTTGAATTGATTTTAACATCGGACATCTTCCCACAGCAGAAACATGAGTTTGTATGAGCACTGTGGTGTAACATCCACTGATGTTACAAAATAGTGTAATAATTTTAAGACAGCTCTGGCTGTGAAGTCAACCTACTACCTCCAAACACCACAAGTTGTCAAGAAAAGCAAGTTTGTTGCTGCATCTGCTATTTTACAATGTTCATCCAAAGTTATGAGGGAGCCACAGTCTGCTGTTCTTAGTCTTGAATGTAGCAAGAAGGCGGCTACTCAAAGTTAGTGCTTGTTGTTGTTGAGTTCAACTGATCGTTGGGTATTGGAGACTGAGTATAATTCTGTCATTACAAACTGACCATCTTAAGATATAAAACAGTCAGGAAAGGACCAATTACAGTAGCAGAGCCTGCTACATGTATGTCTGTCTTTAACTTGTTGGTTGCCATATTCAATAGTTAACAAATGGTGTGCACATTTACCTATTTTATTAATGATTATTCTATTGTAATGTGATCAAAGAACAAACGGCAGCAGAAAGCTCCCTTGCGGCAGTTAAACTGCGTCAAACTTGCAGTATCAAGAGACTCTCAGCCTTCTGTAAGGGAGGAGGAGGGGGATTTCTGAATCAGTACACACCAGATACAATCAGCCCCCTCGCATGAATCCTGACATCTTTCTCAAGCCTCTAATGAGTAACAGAAAGAGGTCTTGAAAGAAGAGGAAGATTTGGAAATTCGTTTAAATGTTATTCCCCCTCAAGGTCTTAAGATTAAGGACTGGAATTACTCAGGCACCCCACACCAATATATACATACAAATCATATAGTCTACAGTATGCGGAAACCCACTCCCTCCGCCCCCAACGTTGTGAATGTTTGTAGAGTTCTTACTCTGTGTATTGCCGTGCAATGTCCTGAAATTGAGGACAGTATGCATTCCTTCCAGCTTTTGCAGCACCAGGCCCTGGAAAACCCCAGAGTTTCCACATTTTCACTGACTCCTGCTTTAGCTTACCATCTTGAAAAATATTGACCAACAACACCACAGCAACAGTAGACCTTGAGTCACCTTTCCTAATTTTAATACAATTCCAAATAAGGATTGAAGATTGTTTATCAAGGAAAATTAGCTCCATGAATCCGGTTCTCAAATGGCTTCAAAACTTACAGTACAGTAAAGGTTTTATACATAAGTACACCTTAAAAAAAGAAAAAGAAAAAAGTTTTCATCTTTCCAGTTTTTTAGTGCTGATGGGGTTTCCCTGCTGTGGTTTTATAGTGTGGTGCCGGCTCTTTGTTGCTGAGAGAAGGTGATGACAGACATACACTTGCTGCATCAAGCCAGACGGCCTAACATTTGCTTCCTCCTCAATTCCCATGAATGTGAATCTGACAAACTCTCAGCGTAACCACAATTAATCAATTTGTTCTGTGCTGAGTTCGATTTAACACAGATTTGGTAGAAATGAGACACGTCAGGTGTTTGTTTTTTCTTAAGATTCTATTTGTGGCGATAACAAGGGCACACGAATAGGAGTCTTTTGATGGGAGGTGCACGTCCATTTTGTTAAATGAATTATAGAGTAATACAATATATACTTTGTGACTATAATTGGCACAAATGAGCTGACACTTTTGTGAGTGGATCTATTCCAACTGCATCTTTTAGTCTTTGTCACACATGAAACTCTTTTCCGGCCTGCTGCAGGTTCTGGTTGGAGTGGCCCTCCAGAGCAGGAAGAGGACTCAAAACCTGGAGTTTGTCTGACTGTGAGATACAGCTGACAGGTGGACTACCTCCACAAGAGCAAAATGGGTGAAAGGCCGGAATGAAGACCATAGAGGACCAGAGCAAGCTGCTAAGCTTGTGTAACCTAAAGTTTATGTTTGGGTAATACATACTAACACATGCTGCGCACACCAACCATTTAACTGCATCTATTATCTCTTTCTTTTTCACTTTGGGAGGCTGTAAGGCATCCTTCACATGAATTATTAACCCTACTTATTAGGGCTGAGCCATATTATACCGTTCACGGTAATACCGGTATAATGTTGGGCAACGATAAGAAAATGAAATATCGCGATAGAATATGGGTCAAACGCGCATGTGCAGTGCCTTTGTTTTCATACGCATATGGCGGCGACAGCGAATGAGAAGGGCGAAAGCGGATCGTTGAATGAAACGGATGAACCAGAATTGGTTTGTAAAAAATGCTGCAACTTCAGTGGTGTGGAACTGGGTTAGCTTTCGTCTGTCAGATACACAACAAAGCACTATTTTTGGTAGTGGGCCGTCGTTTTTTGGAAAATACGGCACACTTAAAATCAATCCTTTGATTTTTCTGGAAATCGACAGTGCCCCTTATAATCCTGTGAGCCTTATGTATGAATTCTGGTTGTGTTTACTGACTTCGAAACGACTTTATGTGGTACACGGCGCTCGAAAATCTGTCAAATGTTTTAGTACGACTTTGCTAAGCTACGAACCCGCACCGCTTGATGGATTGTCGGAGCATTACGGCAATCGTAGTCAGGAGCCTCGCGGAGTGATACGTACTGCGCTTCAACATAACATTACCGTATTGTGTGTGTATAACCTCTTTTTAAGTTTTGTGTATATTATACATGGTTATGCTGAGGATATGTCGGCCAGTTTCCACTGGAAATGCCTTTTGGTTAAACTGTCAGCAAGGAATTTGCATTTGCACTGTTACATTTTTATATAACTTTAACGCACATAAAAAAAAAACTAAAAAAAAAAAAAAAAAACAGCTGCTTGTTTAAGTGAAAATACATTGATTTTTTTTTGCACTAATAAAGTTGTGGAGTTGTAAAGTATTTTGTCTAGTGTCAAGTATATCGTTATCACAAATTTTCAAATGTATATCGTGATAAATATTTTTGGTCATATTACCCTGCTCTACTACTTATGAATCCATTTATCAATCTGAAATTATGATGGATATTTTTCACCACTTGTTTGGCCGGGAGTGTCCTGTTTAAAACAAAAATCACTGCAAATATGCAATATTGTATGTACTGTATTCTTTTTTGAAATATAAAAAAATAATTAAAGCAAGGTTATTGATGTAATTATTCCTTTTACTTGTGCAAAAACCATAATTACCATATTACACTTCTAAACACTTCTAAAGTCTGCAAGCCTCCTGCATAAATTCACCACCCATTTTGTTAGGTGAATTTAGGCTAAACGTCTAATATCAGTCAATGTCTGTGTAGTAACTAGCAACAAAGTTAGTAACATTGCAACATTATAGGTGGTTCATTTGCCAAGTGAAACTATTAATAATTGATATCATGAATGTGGACTGTGCAAAACCACTAGCTGAGTTCATATCTAAATTTTCCTGGTGCGTAATAGCAATGAGCTACTTTTGAAATGCAACAGTTAAGTGTCATAATTTTATTAAGACTAAAATCACTAAAATTGCTGATCAATTACATAAAATGCTAAGTAGCAATTACCTCTACAATCTTTCATGAACCAAAACCATCCCCAGGGGGTGAAATTACCCACCAACAACATGGAGCAAAATCTCTGGTTTCCTGCAGCTAAAAATAATGGCTGCTCCCTTCTATTACCAATTTTACCCTCTAAAGCAAAGTGCATCTTGACCCAGCCACAGTCAAGTTGAATCCAAGCTTTTATCCTAATCCGAATCCCATCAGCCAGCCACGCTGCCTCTTCTCTTCCTGATCCACAGAGTAATAACTCCCCAGCATCTCATGTGCACACCTGTCCCTCGTGGGCTGCTGCTATGGCAACCCATGGTAATTTTTTTCCCCCCAGACAGCATGCTGCCAGATTTTCAGCTTCCATCCTCCCTTTCATTTTATGCGAATCTATTACTGAAACAAAGCAAGACACAGTTGTGCACCGACGTGCACAGATAATCCCCACCTCCCCCTCTCTTCACAAACACACAAGCCCAAGTGCGCACACACACACACACACAGACACACACACACACACAACACCAACCATAAATGTAAAGAGTGTTACAGCCATGCAGTCATACAGACATAAATATGGCACATGCACAGACAGACAAATTATTTCGCAAGATGTGATTTCCTATGAGGACCCTCTTTAAAATGCATCTAAAGGTTACTTATCATGCAAACAAATGGGACTTAATTTGACGTAATCAGCTTGTGCTGCTAGAACATTCACAACCATTCACACTAAAAAGGGGAGAAAAAAACATTAAAAAAAAAAAACAGCTGCTGACTTTCAATTACACAATAAGTGGTTTAAAAACACTCTTGCATGGCAGTGTGCCTTTCACAGCTTCTAATTCACAAAGCAGCTAGACTGTTCCAGACACAAAACCAACACGCTGTCTCTAATAGAGCTGGTTTCACCCATTTAGTGAGTGAATGGATTTGTGAAGCAGGCCCCGACAAGTCATGGCAACAGCCAAGAAAAAGCTTTCAAACGTCCATGTGTGAAATGTCTTTTCATCTAATCTCACTATAAACACTAGAGCACAGCTCTGTATATGTATATAAGACAGCTGTCACAAAGCCAAAATCTTTCTTGAGGTTTGAAATGTACATCTGATACATAACAGAAGCATGCAGCCGCCGGCAAACAGTTTGTCAGTTTCCTTTTTCTGTCCACAAAAATGAAACTATAACTTCGCTGCAGTTTTAGAGCTTACATGCTCTGTGGACCACATGTTTTCAGAGGAAAACATTGGTGCATTCAGAACACATAGCATGAGCAGCACAAGAAGTTTTATCTAAGATGTGCTCAGAAACAGCATTTAAAATACACTAAGATTAAAGATTTTACTGGCTATAAGACAATTTGATTGAAGAAACACAGAAGAGGAAACTCAGTGGAGACACTAGGATTCATGCTCTTGTGACCACCAATTTCTGCTCTGCATAATTTCATGGCAATCCAGTCGAGCTGCTGATATAATTTAGTCAGAATCAAAGCAGTGACCTGACAAACATTGGTTTATAAGACTGCTTTTAAGTTGCTACAATACATGATTAGGGACATTAAAATGTAATCTGTTATGCTACAGTGTTGCTTGCACATGTTGGTTAGATTGTCTAGAGTGTATGGCAGTGTCACCACTGCCTTTAGAAGAGAGTTTAATGCCAGATGCCCTCCCTGACATAGCCCTCCTTCTCCTGGCCTTGAACTTCCACATGTTAAATGTGTTTTAACAACTACACTGTGGAGCCACAAGTTTTAACTTGTATTAAGTGGACCCAGACAAAACTCCACACAGTAGGGCCCTGTCAAGGTTTCAACCCAGGACACTCTTGCTGTGAGGAAATGGTGCCATCAATTGAACCACAATGCTGCCATTTAATACCAACACTCATATTCAACAAGACCTAGTAAGCACATCTTGATATCTTACACAGAGTTTATTGCTGTTTTTTAAGACTTTGTGTTGCAAACAATTTGGCAAGCGCACAAAGCATTAGGTTTTAAACACATTAAGGCTGCATGTATCAATAAATATTGGTTGAGCTGCAGACAATTTTCTTGATTAAAAAGAGTGACAGCAGTAAGTAAAACAAGAAAAGTATTACTTCCTGTACTTTTAAAGATCAAACAAAACAACCTGTTAACCAACCATTTGTTTTGGGTTTGTTATTTGCATCACTAATATCCATCATTATTATTTTTTTCTCTCACTTGTGTGAGAGACATTTCTTTAATGGATGGGATTTAATGTTGTGGATATGCAAACTTCTCTTACCTGGAGCAAGCAGAGGCTGAGCATTCACAGCGGTGACACTGCGGCTCATGTTTATAGCTCGGACTTCTGTGACTGCTGCACTGTCCCCCTTCTTCCCTCCTTCAGAGGGACTGTCTAAGGAGCTGGTCTTCCCCCCTGCTGAGGCCTGGGTACCTTGACTTGGGTTTTTGATCAGTGACGCAGGCTGGATAGGCACAGGGGCCTGCTTCAGACTGAGAGCCTGTGGCATCTGAGTCTGAGAGGAGGATGTTGTCGCCCCCTGCTGGCCACGGATGGCCAGATTCTGTACCTGATTCTTAAATACAAAAAGAGAGACAAGATTCACAAATGGCTCAAGCTGTGGATTTTTTGACTATGTTCATAAGAATTTTATTTGTAAAATGCTGGAAATTCATTTAAAGCTTGTAAGTTTAATATTTATTTTTATGGATTACTGCTTTGCTACATATGTGTAAAATGTATAAAGTTATATTTACGAGAGGGAGCTGGAAAAGATGTTAAGACGAGATAAAAGACTGCTCTTGTATTATTAGTGATAATATAGGTTCCAGCAATATTACCTGTGAGGAGGCCTGCGTAGAGCTGTCTGACTGCACAGCCGTCACAGTGGCAGCTGGGGTAAAGATGAGCTGTGGGGACAGAGGAACAGCACGACCCAGGCTCCTCGCCACCTGTACCTGGGCCTGGAAAGTATGGCACACATTAAAAAAAAGGGGGAACTAACATAGGAGAAGCAAACTGTAAACTAAAATTACTCTCCTGTGTCATTACTGATCATATTCCCCCACCAACTAGTGAAACTGCAATTTTAATGATGACAAAGACTTATATCACCAAATCAGTATCTAACTACCTGTGAAAACTGGCTCAGTACCCAGGGCATGGTGTTGAATAATGGCCATAACCATTTTGACCTGATGAAAGCCAGAGGCCAAACATGCACCTATGAAATAGGTGTAGGTAAAGCTGTGCCAGAAGCATCCATTCTGCTTTAGAAAATATGACTCAGTACCTTGGACATGACACTGAATAAGGGCCACAGGCTCCCAATAAATGTTAAAACACACTATTTACAAAAGTATTTACAAAAACTTAACAAGACAGAAGATTATTTAATCATGGGGTGCTGCATGTGTATATTCAGTTAGTTTTTAACCTCGGGTGTATGATAAGACAAAACAGGAAACTAAAGAAAATATTTTGGGACACTGATACGAGTAAATGTAGCACCAGGAAACTGTACTCGAAATAAAGTCCATGACTAAACTGACATGCAGTTTGCTTCCTGCCGCAATCATCACAGACATCTGATAACGTTGTGTTTTTGCTCGTAATAAGCAGGTTGTTCTACCACCTCATTGCCAGTTTCAGTTTGCCATCAGTTGTACAATCTGGAAACTCCAACTGACAAGCACTCAAAACCAGCTATACCCAAAATAACCAATTTCTATTCCTTCAACAAGAGAAAGAGAGAACACACACACACACACACACACACACACACACACACACACACACAAACCAAAAAATGTTTTCTGAGCATTCACGTTAAAGACATCGACTTCCATGTTTGCAAAGAGCTCTCTGTAGGCAAACGCATTATCCTGACCACCTACTCTACTGCAAGATGACAACAAAACACGTCATTTACAGTGGAATTGCTTACAAACACAATATGTATTTTGTATATTTTATTTATTTATGTATGTAATGTTCTATACATGTGCAATAACGCCTTCATTTATTCTTTTTTAACTCAGCCCTGTTTTTATTGCGAGTTTCTCTCTGTGCATGCAAATTTGTTCAGTAATGCATCTGTGATGTATTGACTGCATGACAATAAAGAAATCTGAATGGCATAAACACATACACAGGGCCTCCAAAGAACAGAGTTGTGCCTATTTAAATCAAGCAATACGAGTGTGCTAGTGTTTATGCATAAAGTGGAGGATCATGTAAATGTGCCTGTGGCCATTTCTTTTCTTTGTAGTCTTACCATCTGTGCACGCAGGTACATCTGTGCTTGGGTGGGTGTAAGAGTGGGGCTCGATGGGCTGCCCAGCAGAACAGCCTGCTGGGAAATAGTGGTGGGGGTTGAGCTAATATTCTGAGCTCGGCTGATCAGCTGAGCTGCCGCTGGAGACGTGGTCAGGTTGATCTATGGGGAGAGATAATCAGGATTATTAGGTTATACGTACAAATCCTGAATAGATGTGGGGAGTTCTGAGACAAAAGCATCATATCCCCAACTATTAAATTCGACAGCATCAAATTCAATAGTTAAAATGTGTTCATTCTGCTAATATTTCTTACAGCTAAATACGTACAAAATCAAAAAGAAACTTGAATCTTTTTAAAGGTAAAACAGAAGGAGCAACCAAGCTGCTAGCATCCTGCTGCTAAAAATCAACTTGGCTCGATGATAATCCAACTGGACAAAGATAACTTAAAGAGGCTTTTAGGAAGGCAGCACTCCAAACTGCACTTACCGTAGCCTGAGTAGATCCTGTTTGCTGAGATGAAGTGCCATTTTGTGAAGAGCTTTGCCGGCCAGCCGCGATACTGGCCTATCACAAAGGTAGAGAGAGGAAGGAGGACAGGGTGAGTGATGCACAATTTCTGAAACATGTCTTGCAGCAGGTCAACAATAACTGCAATCATCATCTCTAAACTGAGAGAATGAATTATTTGTGATGCCTGCTTGCTGACCTGCTGTACAGCAGCCAGGCTGAGGCTGTGCTGCTGCTGGAGGGCTGCAGTTTGCAGCATCAGATGCTGCTGCTGAGCTGCATACATCTGCTGCAAGTACTGTGCTGCTGTGTTGGGCTGTCTATGCAATGCCTGCTGGAATACCTGCAAATAAAAACAGGTGCAAAAAAAATGGCCAGTTTAAAAAAGACATTTGATTTTTACATCTGAACTAAACTTTCATAAAATCCAAAGAATCACAAATTCAGTCACCTCGAAACAACATCAATTCTTCATGATATGTCAACAAAGCAAACCAAAGCCTCTGTGCCTCTACCATGTGGGTAATCTCAGTACAAATTTTTACATGATAAATAAAAAGAAAAGAAAATGGGTTTTATAATTGTATTTCTATAGCAATGCCATGTGTTTACATTATCTAATGGCACAGCAAGTAGACAAGCCCAGATATATCTGACAGCCACAGCCATGTGTCCGCCTACAGTGATGATTTGTTAAAAGGGAGCTACTTCATCATCCTCCAACATAACAATGCTTTCCAAAATATGCAAGAAAACCGCCCCTGCTGAACATGGAAAAGGCAAACCTGTTTCACCAAAAACACACCCTAAGTATAACCATGCAGCTTCAGTTCTATTGTGTGACAATGTTGTGCAGGTTTCTGAAGAGTTACAAGGTTACTTTAGTTATTGCGCAAGTATTAAACACTTATTTTAGACTTACTTAAAATTTCCTTGGAAAACAATACCTGTGTGACTTGTTGCACCATAATGCTGCTATTGCTGGCACCACTTCATTCACAAATAAAACGCTTTCTGTATTTCCAGAAATATTGTTGCAAATTTCATTGAAATATTGTGATATAATCTGAGGCTGTATCACCCACCTCCACACTCTCCACATTCTTCTATTATACAACCGCTTAAAGCCACCAACATCACACCTATACTAAAAACAGTTCTGTTCTTTGTACAGCCTTACCTGTGGTTTTTTGAAATGATTTGCTCTTTTACAAACATACAGCGGTGCTAGAACCATGCCAAAGGCATACAAAAAAAAAAAAGCAGGCAACCCAAAAACTCTGATACCAGTAACAGTTGCTAATACATCCCCATATTTAATGCAGTTTTATTTACTAGGATCTTTGCTCATGCAGATTATCTGGTGGGAAAAATGAAAAGAAAATTGTGTGATAACAGTAAACAACATCAAGAAATGTCAGTTTGATTGCATGGTTATTATGAATTTAACATTTTACAAACTTTACAAAGTTTTAGATTTATAATTATTTTATCACTTGAGCTTATAAATCTTGTCCTGATTGTATTTCAAAATGCTTTACAGACCAAACTGCTGATTTTTCTTCATTAAGCAATAGTCATTAGTATGCAATATCTTTATCGAATCCTAAATGTGGTACAATCAAAATGTGTTGAATCTGAACTGATTGCATCACTGCCTATTTAACAGACTAATCGGGAGACAGAAGTCAGGGTTTCAAAACCTCCAATTACTGCAAACACACAAACAATTCTTTTTCCCTAAATGTGGGACAGAAAGGTTTCACACTGTGCCAGACACAACTCTAAGAAAGTTAAACCCCTACTACTGGGAAACCACCTCTCCAAGTGCCCTATGCCATGTTTCCAAGGATTTTGACCTGCAGTCAACAGTGTCACAGAAGCATCCGGACCCACAACGTGTCGCTGATGGGCACAAGTAGCAAAGATGAAATACATGCATGAACTGATTTCCAGCAGTCCTTTATGCTCACAGTGCTGCTCAGTGACAATAGTGATTGCCTTGTGATTGTCAGCATGCTGAGGGGGTGAAAAGAAGGACTCAATCTAACAAAAACCCTGCTGTCAAACCATCAGCACTCAAAGTTGAGTGGACCTAATTCTGAGGGAGGCTAAGCCTGTGTAGAGGCTTACCCCGAGGGCAAGGGGTCAAAAGCACTAAAGCACAGAAAACATTCTTTCCTGTCTCCAAATTGGAGACATGCTCCAACATTACCACATATTTGAGATCCTTTACTGGGAAGACAAATTCCCTTTTTCATCAATTCCCTTTGTAAAAAACGATGCTACATCAAAAACAATTTTAGAAGCTTGTATGTCACTTTTAAACACCAACAGAGGGCAGTAGAGCAAAGAGTGTCAGGATGTTACACAGAATACCTCAACTTAAGCTCTCAGCAGATTTATTACAGAACCAAAACACTCACCTGTACTGTACGGTCAGGTATTCCACTGTAAACCGATATCTGAGGCACTGCCGGTCTTCCAGCTGTAGTACTACTGCTGGAAGTACTGCTAGTGTTAGTACTACTACTACTACTACTGCTGCTGCTACTACTATTACTAATGCTAGTGGAAGTAGTAGAACTAGTAGTAGTTGTAGTAGTATTAGAGGTACTATTACTGCTGACAGCAGTGGTGCTGGAGGAAATGGTGGTGGACGTGGTGGTGGCTGCGGTGGTCCCGGTACTGCTGGCAGTGGAAGCAGGGGCCCCTGGCTCACTCTCCATGGTGCCCTCTGCTCTTTTCACCTTTGACCCCCGGCTCTTCTGAATGGCTCTCCTGTGCCTTCAAGAAAGAAGCAAAAAACCTGATGAATGTATGGAAGCTTGTTTCTGCCACTGATACAGAAGTTGGAATTAGTAATTTTTTTAGACAACCAACTCAATAATTATTAACCCAGAGTTTTGGCTCATGGATTGCAAAAATGCTTTAGGTTTCTATGTTTACATACAACTGAATCGAGACAAAGTAGTCGAAACAAGATGCACCTGAACATGGTTGTCAATAAACCATTCAACACCAGGTAAATGTATACCCAAACTGTTTTAGTCTTATGTTGCACTATAAGTCAAGGGCAACAAAATTAATTTTACCACGGTTGGTCACATCCAAGGCCATATACAGTTTACGGCTTATTATGGTTACATATACCAGATATTCTTAACAACAACTTGTCCAAAGATCCCTAACTATGTCACATCATTTAGTCAAGCACAAATATCTCAAGGTAAAATAATCAATCTAAAAATTCTTAAAAGCATGAACCTGAAAACTCAGTACATGTGGGGAATTTCAAAGAAAAAAAGTCAAACTTAAAGATCTTTGAAAATTTTAAACTAAATGAACTCCATAGGGTTCTAGGATGAAAAAGGAGATTCACATGAAAACTTACAAATGACTAAGAAGTTTTTCAAAGACTAAACTGATTGGCAGGCTGGATTAAAACTTGCAAAGGACTGGATTGAACCCCTACGTCTTCAGTATGACACATGTGCCACAATCCCTTTAAAGTATGAAAAATAAGTAAGTACTAATTAGTGCATCACCCTGCCACCAAAACAAAAGGCAAATTAGACTCATAAATGATCAAAGGGCCCAAAAAAGGAACTCAAATTAAGTAAAATCTCTTCTGAATAAAAACTCTGAACTCTGGTTATGAAGATTTCACCAGGTCCAGGTTTTGTGGATTTTATATTAATGTAAAGAAAAATTATCTCAAAGTCTCAGCTTGCTCAAATTAGTACTTGACTTCAAAAAACATTTACTACATAACTATAAAATCACTGTTTTACTTATAACTTTTACAGTTGAAACTAATCTTTATCACACCTATCCATCTTCTGCTCCTGATCAGGGTCTAAACCAATACCTTTAGACCTCCCTCTCCCCTGCTACCTCCAGCTCTTGTGATACACTGAGCCATTCCCATGGCTCAAAACACCTCACCCAGGAGGAGTCCAGAAAACACACCAGTCAGATGCCTGAATCACCTTGCATGAAAGCGTAGTCGTTTTACTTTGAGCCCCTACCAAATTATTATGCTTTGAAAGAAACTCTTCTGCCATTTTGGTATCTGTGATTTTATTTTTTCAGACAAGACTCAGAGCTCATGTCCATAGGTGAGGTTAGGAATGCAGATCGACCAGTGAATTACCAGTTTCACTTTTTCCCCCCAGCTCAGTGAGCATTTCAGTGCTCAGTTTATCCTTCGCACCCAGCTGCAAACCAGCCCAGTGTAAACTGTAGGTCACTGCAATCTTTTACTACAGCAACTACCTGAATAATCTCTCACTGCAGAAACCATGAAAGAGATCACGTCGAACTCTGCAGCCAATCATTAACTTTTTTTTTACCCCGACTTAATTTGACACCCACATCCCTGTTGCCATGACTGTCCAGCCCCCACTTTGACAAACTACACAAAATATACATATATGTTCTGATACTAAGCATTCTCTCTCATACAAAACAAGACATACCATCTTTTTGGGGAGCCGCTTTCATTTTGTTGCTGCTGGGTTATGTAAGAGCCCCTATGCAATTCTCTTTATTAAGTTTCAAACAGTTTATACTCCCTTTGCTTTTACTGTTCAAAGGAGGGAGTTTTCATCTCATTGTTTACTTTGTATTTATGTATTCAATAAACTGAGCCAAGCTAAAGTTATATAAAGTCAGTACAAGTTACAAAACAAACATAAGGATATCTCTTGTCATTTTGCTTAAGTCACACCTCTGCTGTCTGTTCTCAAAGACGGATATGCTGTCCGACTGCACGAAATGAATATGCAGGATACAAACACGAGCTGGAAAATAAATGATACCTCTGTTTTCATGTAAAAATACACATAAAAATTGTATTTCAGGAATCCAGTGAACTCCACTGAATTTAGCATAAATATAAGGGGTAAGCAGACACTACAAGCCTAAATTAAGTCAACACTCAGTCCAAGAGTGTTGAGTGAATAAGATTTTAAAAAATAAAATAAAAAAATGAATCCATTCCATTCAGTCAGTCACAAGAATAAGGAGGAATGATTTAGGGTCCTTCCATAAAAGCCTTTTTAGGTTTGGTCCCTTGGTGCTTTGCTATCCATTAGCGCAGAACGAAAAAGGTTCAGAGCTCTCCGGGTAGACAAGGTGGAGAAGATTTCAGCATGGCAGCTGATAAAAAGTGAAGATGATGGAAGGAGATCAAGCATCCTTCCTTGGTGGAAAATAAGCAATCTTTGGAAAAAGTCAAAGATTCTTTTGTTTAAACAAAGTCCAGCAGTTAATTTTAAAAAAAAAAGAAAAGAAAAAGAAGCTCTCAGAATCTTAATGAGTTCAGATTCTTTTCTTGCTCTGACTAGTGTCAAGAATGGGATTAATGAGCATGTTTGATGGGGGGATCAGAAAGAATAACAATCACTGTATGAGTTAGAAAAGGGGGGAAAAGGGAGGAATTTATAGCCTTCAGGTTATACAGGTTCACATTAAGTCACCGCAGCTACAAGGAAAAAGGAGCAAGTGAGAGGTGAAGGTTGAGTGAACAGGTTCAGGATTTTAAATGGGCAGGAGTGGGACGAGTGTGTAATGGAAGTAATTAAATAAGGAGCAATGCTGCCGCCATGCTGCAATTCTTAAGCCATTTCCTCCACATACTCATTCTTTTGAGCAGATTAGGAGCCAAAGCAAAGCTCTACAGCCCATTTAGGCTACAAAGGAGACTTGGAAACAATCTGCCATCTCACTAAACCACATGCTATTCCTTAAAATGGCAAACGCAGAACAGCTCACAAAAGGTTACAAAATATTTGAGCAAACCAGTGAGTGAGTTAAAAGACATTTTTTTAACATCTGTTTAAACAGCTTAAATGCTTTAATTGAAACCTTAGGTTGCATAACAAGAAAGGCAGCAACCAGTCAAATTAGGGCAGTACAAGCATCAATTAAAAATGCTTTTACATATTAACCTGATATATCTAACACCATTAAAGCAAAGAACTAGATCCTAATTTAAACTGGATGAAAAATGGAAAAATGTAAAAAACATATTCCAAGACCTTCTAAATTAAAAAGACCCTTATTTTCCATTCAGCGGTGCCAGTCACTGATTGAAAACTTGATGTTTTCATATTTGTGGCTGAAAAACTGAAATGCAGTCAGGCAGTGCTGGGTCCAGGTTGTAAACAAAGCACCACTGCTGCCAAAGCCTGCTTGTCTGTATGCCATCATTAGCCTACATCCCACAGTGTGCTTCATATTGCCTCCCCATGTGGGGAGAGGGGAGGGAATCCCCTCTGGTAATGATCCCTGCAACCCATGTCCCTCTGAGAGGAGTCACCCATCAATCAGTAAACAGTGCCATGTAGATCACCCCTTGCTCAGCCCCATCCAAGTACCACTTTTACATTGTTACATCCACAAATCTGGCTTTGAATTGGGTTTCATGGAGGACGACCCCTTGCACCCATGAAAAGTGCTATTCAGCTTTTTTAAGACAACATCAAAGCAGCACCAGCAGCATGAAACACAGTGCAAAGAGCCAGTCAATGCCATAACAATGTAATTTAAGTGCTGTTGGAGCATATTGATCCCCTCATGCTAGCATTACAAGACCACAAGAACTGACAGTCAGCTTTGCGTGTGATCCATTTCGCATATCCAGCAGGACGATGAGAGCTGTTAAGAGACTGTCAGACAGACTGGCTGTCTCTACAGAGCTTACATCACAGTAAGGAAGTGCAGAAACCTCCATCAGTGCCCATACAACTCTGATGACCCACATTAAAAATACTATGAGAATGCATTTGTCAGCTCCACTAATCGATTGATGTGTGATAATAGCTTTAATAGCTAAAAGATCCACAGAGAAATGTGTGCCTGTGTGTATTTTTATATATAAATTTCTGTGTGTGTGTGTGTGTGTGTGTGTGTGTGCATCTGTGTGTGAAGAGGGGTACTCTGCTTCTGAGACAAAGCCCCCTAACTCTGGTGTTCCTACCTCCTCCGACACCCCCAACGCGATGCAGGGGTATGATGCCCCATCCCCCGGGGAGTGTGCTGTCCTCCTGCAGGATGTTGCTCCTCTTTCCTCTTTGTCTGCCTAAGTGAGTGGCTGGCTGCCTGGCTGACTGAGTGAATAAATGAGCGCGTGCAAGGGTGTTTCTGTGCAGCCTCCAAACCCCCTGCCCCTCTTGTCTACCCCCAACACACAGCAAGCTCGTCGTCCCAGCATCAACACCCAAGTCCACCAACCAGGCCACAGCCTGCCTACTAATTATGTGGTATCCTAGCGACAGCCAACGGGCGCTTATGGAATCCCCATGCAGAGCCGCATCCTGATTGGACAACAGGATCCTCTTTAATGAAGATGATGGTAATGATTTTACTCTCCCCTCCCCCTCTGATGCTTCCTGAATACTGAATTTTTTTTTTTAGGATGCTTAGACCCTAACCCCCCCCATATCACCCAAATTATTTCCAAATAGCTGAAAATCCAAGATAATGAGGCATTTCATAAAAATAACCCTGAAATGCTTTTTCTTCTCTTTTGCTTAGTCTAGACCCGAACAGTGGAAAACCGAAGGCTTCATTCCTTTTTCAGTATTTCAGTTTTCACTTCAAGTCTGCAGCACAATTTCCACAAATAACCTGCAGTTGTAATAGGCCCATTTTCCTTAGCATTCAGCTAAGGACAGGAACAGTGAGTCACAGGCTGAACAACGAAGGGGTTACATGAATAGGATGAGGGACCTATGGAATCTTCGATACCCAACATCCACACTGATGGCGAAACTAGCAGCTCAGTGTTCAAACATTGTGAATAAGGACTGCTCTCATGTCTAGAGATTGACGAGGAACAACACACATGCTACGAAGGGGGAACCAGGACGACAGTCGGGGGGAGATATCATCACCAACACTGGATATCATCACAGTCCAGGATGAGACAACAAACATCCGCGAATGAAGATGGCCCCAACCGACCACGTGCTCAGTGAATACCTCAGGCAGCAGAAACCTGAGAAAGAGGAGGAATAATCATGGAAGGATAGACCCCTGCACGGTATGTACCACCGGCAGATAGAGGAAGTGGCTGACATCCAGACGTCCTACCAGTGGCTGGACAAAGTTGTACTGAAAGACAACACAGAGGCACTAATCATGGCAGCACAGGAACAAGCAGGAACAAGGTTGGGAGACGCCACAAAGGGTGATGGAGAATGGCCGAGCTAAGATCCTGTGTGGCTTCCAAATACAGACGGACAAAATGGTGGTGGCTAACCAATCGTACATAGTGGTGGTAGAGAAGCAGAAGAAGACAGCCGTAGTGATATATGTAGCAATACTAAATGACAGCAACATCAGGAAGAAGAAACACAAGAAGCTAGAATTAGTACCAAGGGCTCAGAGAAGAACTTGAGAAGATGTGGAGGGTGAAGGAAACAGTGGTCCCAGTGGTAATTAGAGCACTAAGTGCAGTGACTCCCAAGCTAGGCGAGTGGCTCCAGCAGATCCCAGACACAACATCTGAGATCTCTGTCCAGGAGAGTGCAGTCCTAAGAACAGCTAAGGCCATGTCCAGACTAACACGTTTTTGTTTGAAAACGCATCTTTTTCTCTCCGTTTTGGCCCTCCATCCACACTGAGACGGCATTTTCGATCAAGAACAACGCGTTTTGAATACGCTCTCCAAAGCGGATACATTTGAAAACACTGTTTTTGCGTTGCAGTGTGGACAGCAAACCTGGAGCCTTTTCGAAAACGTTGACACATTTTAGTCATGTGTTGCAGTCATGTGACCAATTAAACTAAGATAGCGGAGGGCATTATACAGCAGTTGTTTTGCTTGCGCTCAATTTTGACAACCCTATTAAAGATTAATATCAAATGTACATGCTCCAGATAGCTTTTCTTCAAATTCTTTAATTCTCACTTGCTTTTGCAACTTTGTAGTTTAATGTTACTTGCAGCAACAACTCCACCTCATTGTTAGTCCATTTAAAAAACTCGGTGCTTTTCCTCGACATTTTGCTGCAATGTTTGAAAGAGCCGGAAAGTAAATAAACAGCAGACAGAAATCAGGCAGGTCGAATCATTTTGCGTTTCACACATGCGCAGTACTGGAACATAAGCATTTTCGGCCGTTTCAATGTGGACGCACAACTCTGTGAAAATGACTGAAAACGATAGTGTGGACGAAAATGCAGTTTTCAAATTTATCTGGGCTAGTGTGGACGTAGCCTAAGACACTGCGCTCAAGCTCCCAGATCCCACAGGGACGAGAGGCTGTTTTTTTTTTAAGAAAACAAAACAGATTTTTGATCCACAAAATTGTTTCATTATTAGTTGTGAAACTGAGACTAGCATCATCTTAAGTCATGACATGGTATTGCTTTATCTCTGCTGACAGGAGCTCTCAAACTATTCAACTGTTATTCTCAACCTTTGCAACTTTTTTGTGACACTATTCATCTGCAGCATGTCTTGACAGTTTTAAAAAAAAAATAACAGTGTACACACTAGACTAGAGTGATTTATTACTGAAGGCTTTGAATAATTGGTGCCAAAGATTTCTGTATGGACATCAAGCTTAGAAACAAAATAACAAAAGAGGAAAACCAGCAAAACCCCTCATAAAAATGAAATGAGATAGCTTTAGAGTTGAATTTAAACTCCTCTTTAATGACAACAGAATTCGTTTACATGGAATTGGGAAGATAAAAACCAAAGGATAATGGCATACTTATGCTCTACCCCACAACATTAACACGCCACCCAACTGTCTGGCGGTATGAAATGTGGCTATTTGAGTCGTTTGCTGGTGCAACATAGTATTGATTGGGGCCAACCATGCGTGAACCTCATTGATTATCATCTTCTCATTAGCATATAGATTAGCTGGCAGTGCATCCAGAAGTGCAAGCCTGAAATCTCACACTTGGCTAACAGAGCTGTGGCAGGGGGGTTGGGGGGTTAAAAACAGGAAGGAAAGACCAATAGTGTGGCTCAGTGAGATATCAGCTCTTTGATGATAAAACTCAACATCCTAAAGCTCAGTCTCCAAAACTGCTATCAAAAACAAAGTGATGCAAGGAGGTGTTCAGCCAGGGGCCTAATAGACCCTAACAAGAGCTATGATGGTAAAAGTCTAGGTTAAAGTTAAGTTGGCAAACTAAATTATTTGAGGATGAGGATAATGAAGATATTTAAAGATGCCAGATGGCAAAAAAGGCAAGATATTATTAAATTAAATTGGTATGAGTCAGACTGACAAAATGAACATGAGTTTGCCGGGGCTATTTTGTTGACATCTATCTCACAAACATTTAATGAACCATTTGAAGTAGGGCATTGCATTTTGTTCTAAGGAACTTTTATGCAAAATTTCAAATGTGGCAAAAAATTTAAGGCACTCAAAATTTATTATGGTAATGAAAAGAAATAAAGACAGACAAACCTAAAACATAGGAATAAATTCAATATAATGATAAACTGATAACTGGTGTTAGTTTAACTATTCAAAAGGTATTGATAGGATTTTACCAGTTCATTTTTATCAATGATAATTTTTGCTTGTAAAAAGATAAACAGAGCTACCTTTGACACACTGGTTAGGTCTCAAAAGCTTTTCTTTAGACTTCATAAATTGACAAAACTAATTCTCTCTAGTTAGCCGAACAGCTCTGACTAAAGTCAAAGTAACTAACGAAGTTCAAAAAGACCAACTTAGGATGGGGACCCACTGTCTTTATTACTCACACCTAATGGCTTCATTTGTTAAGTACAAGATTGCCTCTTACAATAGAACCTCTGCACAAAGACCTTACCTCTAAGTAGGGCTGGGCCATATCATACCTTTCATAGTAATACCGGTATAATGTTGGGCAACGATAAGAAAATGAAATATCGTGATAGAATATGTGTAAAACTCACATGCGCAGTGCCTTTGTTTACATCAGTGGTTCTTAACCTGGGTTCGATCGAACCCTAGGGGTTCAGTGACTCAGTCTCAGGGGTTCGGCAGAGCCTCCGCCATGACATGCATGGCTCATTTTGTGCACCAGTAAAAAAAATCACATTTTATTTTTCACTAAAGAGGGGTTCAGTGAATGCGCATATGAAGCTGGTGGGGTTTGGTACCTCCAACAAGGTTAAGAACCACTGGTTTACATAAACACATGGCGGCGACGCAGAATGAGAAGGGTGAAAGCGGATCGTTAAATGAAACAGATGAACCAGAATTGGTTTGTAAAAATGCTGCAACTTCAGTGGTGTGGAACTGGTTTAGCTTTCGTCCGTCAGATACACAACAAAGCACTATTTTTGGTAGAGCATGCTAGCGGGCCGTCGTTATTACAGTCTTTTTTGGAAAATACGGCACACTTAAAATCAATCCTTTGATTTTTCTGAAAATCGACAGTGCAGCTTATAATCCTGTGAGCCTTATGTATGAATTCTGGTTGTGTTTACTGACTTCGAAACGATTTTATGTGGTACACGGCGCTCGAAAACCAGTCGAATGATTTAGTACGACTTTGCTAAGCTACGAACCCGCACCGCTTGATGGATTGTCGGAGCAGGAAATGTCTTTTGGTTAAACTGTCAGCAAGGAATTTGCATTTGCACTGTTAAATTTTTATATCACTTTAATGCACATAAAAACAGCTGCTTGTTTGAGTGAAAATACATTGATGGGGTTTTCTTTGCACTAATAACGTTGTGGAGTTGTAAAGTATTTTGGCTAGTGTCAATTATATCGTTAGTTATATCGTTATCGCAAATTTTCAAATGTATATCGTGATAAATATTTTTGGTCATATCGCCCTGCTCTACCTCTAAGAAACTAAAATATCATTTTAGAGGGTTGGGCCTATTTATTTAAACTTTTAATGGGTCATTCCCTTCCAATCAGTACCTCCCACCCAATTTTAGTGTATTAATTAAGCAAAGCCAAACTTTGACAGTCAGTAATTGCCAAAAAAAAAAAAAAAAAAAAAAAAAAGCTCAACATAAATGGAGTGAGTTGGTATTTCCCCAGTATTTAAGCAATCAGAATTACGGATTTAAAAAAAAAAAAAAAAAAAAAAAAAAAAAAAAAATTACGTCACAGTCTAAAGCCCAAATCTAATTAAATTTTTGTTCAGAATTAGAGCTCTTTGTAGAAAAAATAAAGTTTAATATCATATGATATACCATAGTATCAATATCATAGTAGAACTGCACCCATTTAATGTCTACAATGCAGTGTAACAGATAAAAATAGTGATTACTTGTATCTCGTATTTGTTTTCTTATGATCAATTGGAGAAGATTTCAAAGAGTGCATTGTGGGTAAACCTTTGAGGGTCATATCACCGTGTGTGGGAGGTCCTCAACATTAGGTCCTGAAGAACTTTCTCTTCAATGCTATTTGACCACGCAGGACCTCAATTATAGAGGGTCTCAGATTTCATTGTTCTTTCAGTGGATTGAACCTCAAGTCAGAGTCAAGATCATTTGTTCTGAAAAAGCATTTCCTTGGAGAACTCTGGTGATGCTGGGAGAATCCCCTGAGCCTGATGATAGCTGATGGGCTTGTCCAAACACAGCAAGCAGGCCACTGCCCTCGCTAAAGTGTGTAAGATAGCGATACCCTCTGATCCCAAGGAAAGGCCTACCATGGAAGCGTAATTGAGCCATCTGATTCCGATTCAGCTGTGGAACTTGCCTTCCACAGCTGAGTAGACCAGCACAAAGAGACTCTGGCTGCTTTCCAGGTTAAGTGTGCTGAGAGTGTGTGCAGTTCCAGCATATGTAGGCTCATGCTGCGAAGATACAAAACACTTTGACTTTACTCTCCAGAGAGGACCCTGGCTCATTTAGTAAGGGCTAAGACTGTAAGGTGAAAAATGCTCCAGTAGATGCTAAAAATGTCTCAGACTATTAATGCCTCTCCAAATAAACACAGAAAAAGCAGGCAGAAAAGCACACATAGACTGAGAGGCTGAAGTGGTGCCGACAGAGAAATGAAAGATTCTTTCTCTGATCTATAAATATCACCATTAAATAGTTCTGGTGAAGCTTGGAGATTATCAACGCTTTTCAATCCCAACTATTCTATCAAAGCAGTCTCTCGGGCATCACTCTCAGGAGTCTTTCATGCCAGCAGAAAAAAAAAAGAAAGCGAAAACTGGGTCAGGTATAAGGCAGAGGCAAATAGAAATGTAGTGCTTCCTTTAAAGTCCTTTAAATATATATCAATGCCAACAGGGAACCAGAGAGACAACAAAAATTAGAGCTTATCCAAAGGATAACAGAGAAGCCACTTTGTCATTTTGAAGTAGCCGAGAGAGCTTAACTGTGTTAATTTACTACCTTTCAGAAGCAAAATCTTGTGCCCAAAATAACAGATGTGTTACTCAACAGGTTTAAAATTATGAAAAACATAACACATGTTGACATTCTGACAGAAAGCTTTAGTCAATGTTTATAATGTTAAAAGACACTGAAGTAGACACACAGGCCATGTCCAGACTAATACATGTTCGTTTGAAAACGCATCTTTTTCTCTTCGTTTTGGCCTTCCATCCACACTGAGACGGCATTTTCGGTCAAGGAAAACGCAGCGTTTTGAAAACGCTCTCCAAAGCGGATACATTTGAAAACGCCGTTTTCGCGTCGCAGTGTGGACAGCGAACCTGGAGCCTTTTCGAAAACAATGACACATTTTAGTGATGTGGTGCAGTCATGTGACCAATTAAACTAAGATAGCGGAAGGCATTATACAGCAGTTGTTTTGTTTGCGCTCAATTTTGACAGCCCTATTAACCCTTTAAAACCGGTCAGAGCGGGCACGCTCTGTTTTGCGTAACTATTTTTAAATCCCGTTAGCTCTCAAACCACGTAAGCTAGCGCAATAATTTTTTTTGCATATGAAACCGGAGGAGTTGTACTTACATCTTATGCCATCAGCTTGTCCTAGGTCACAGTTTCCTTCCACATATAGCTTTGCAAAAACTGCATAAAAAGCGCTTGGAGCAACAAAAACATAATATTCCAGAAACACGCTTTGCCGATCCGATCAGCTGTTCATAACACTTCCTACGTTGGAATAGACGTCAGCGCGAATTTTCGCATGTCCACCATTACATGCCCGAAACCGGAAGTGACGTCGTTTTTGCGGAAATGTAGTTTTTTTTACCATCAGGACCTCATGAGCCTATACTGGTGTTTTTAAAAGTTATCTTTGACTTTATGACTTTCTGTGTCATTTCTGGGATGCTTAGAACTCATATTGCACTGCTGGAAATAGTTTATTTTGATGCATATGCTGCTTTTTTGCAAATTTGCACTATAATATTTATTTTCGTTTTTCCTGCAGTACCGTATTTTCACGACCATAAGGCGCACTTAAAAGTCTTAGATTTTCTTCAAAAAGTACGGCGCGCCCTATAGCGCAGTGCGCCCTGTGTGATGTAAGGAGGACGTAGTAGAGAACACCATGAGAACGCTAAAGGGTGAAGTGTGGGCGCAACCCTGAAAATGGCAAAGAGACACGCTTATGAAGCACAGTTTAAACTGAAGGCCATCAGCTACGCGGAGGAACATGGAAATCGAGCAGCGGCGAGAGAATTTAAGATTAACGAATCGATGGTTCGCAAATGGAGGAAGCTAGAAAACAAGCTCCGGCAGGTCAAGAAAACGCAGCTGAGTTTCCGCGGACATAAGGCGAGGTGGCCCGAGTTGGAGGAAAGACTCGAGCGGTGGATCATTGAGCAAAGAACGAGCGGGAGAAGCGTTTCGACGGTCACCATTCGGCTAAAAGCAGTTTCACTTTCACTTTTTATGAAACGGTGCCATTTTTCCATCCGGACCAGGACTACGGTAGCGCAGCAACTTCCAGCGGATTATAAGGAAAAGCTGGCCATCTTCCGCTCCTACTGCAGCAAACACATCGGCGACAAAAACATCCAGCCCAGCCACATCACAAACATGGACGAGGTCCCGCTCACTTTTGACATCCCGGTGAGTCACACTGTGGAGAAGAAGGGGACCAGCATGGTAGCGATACGCACAACGGGGCACGAAAAGTCTTCTTTTACTGTTGTGCTTGGCTGCCATGCTAATGGACAGAAACTGCCGCCTATGGTGATTTTTAAGAGAAAGACTTTGCCTAAAGAGAAGTTTCCAGCAGGAATCATCATTAAGGCAAATGAAAAGGGCTGGATGGATGAGGAAATGATGAAAGGGTGGCTGAGGGAGGTGTATGTAAGGAGACCAGGTGGTTTTTTCCACGCATCACCATCGCTCTTAATCTGTGACTCTATGCGTGCCCATCTCACAGCCGATGTGAAAAAACTAGTGAAACAAAGGAACTGTGAGCTTGCTGTCATTCCGGGAGGCCTGACAAAGGAATTCCAACCACTGGACATCGGTGTGAACCGCCCGTTCAAAGTAAGGCTGCGAGCGGCGTGGGAGCGATGGATGACCGATGGAGACCACAGTTTCACCAAGAGTGGAAGGCAGCGCCGGGCGAGTTACGCCACAATTTGCGAATGGATTGTAGATGCTTGGGCTAACATGTCTGCTGGCACTGTTGTTCGAGCTTTCGCAAAAGCCGGCATCATTTCCGAGGAGCCGCACGGCACGGAAAGTGACTCTGACAGTGAAGAAAGTGAACCTGGCATGTTTGATGGAGATTTAGCGCAGCTGTTCAATTCAGACACAGAGGATGAGGACTTCGATGGGTTTGATTGATGATAAAAATGTGAGTACCAAACTTTGTTTTGCTCCTGCTTTATTTTTAAATATGCACACTTGTATGCTTGTGTGTTGTTGATGATGACCATTACTGGTAATAAAAATGTGAGTAAGGTACCGAACTCAGGTTTGCTCCCGCTTTATTTTTAAATACGCATACGGTACTTGTATGCGCCCTATGATCCAGTGCGCCTTATGTGTGTGTTAAATACAGTAATGGCACACATAACTGAGACTGCGCCTTTTAGTACAGTGCGTCTTATGGTCGTGAAAATACGGTATATAAAAATTGGTGTATTTCAAAAATAAAACTATGAAGACACTCAAAATAAATTTCCTGTGGTAGGAAACTATTTTGTGCAACTTTTTTGTATTTACAGTTTTGAGGGATAAGCCTCTTAAATTTCTCTAACTAGAAATATATGTTAAAAAAGCAAAAACGATTTTAAATTTTTTTTTGTAGTTTATTGCACTTTTTGCAATTTATGTAATTACTATGCACTTAATGCAGACATATTATTAAAATCTGGGCTATAATGGTTGTATTGATGTATAGCAACTTGAAATGCTCCCAAAAATGGCACCACACCATGTAAAAATATAATATAAGCTCTGGCGTACTTGGTTCTATGGTAGGTCTTAAAGGGTTAAAGATTAATATCAAATGTACATGCTCCAGAGAGCTTTTCTTCAAATTCTTTAATTCTCACTTGCTTTTGCAACTTTGTAGTTTAATGTTACTTGCAGCAACAACTCCACCTCATTGTTAGTCCATTTAAAAAACTCGGTGCTTTTCCTCGACGTTTTGCTGCAACTTTTCAAAGAGCCAGAAAGTAAATAAACAGAAGACAGAAATGAAGCAAGACAAATCGTCTTGCTTTTCACGCAGTACTGAAACGTAAGCATTTTCGGCCGTTAAAATGTGGATGAACAACAATGTGAAAACGACTGAAAACGATAGTGTGGACGCACAGCGTTTTCAGACGAAAACGCAGTTTTCAAATTTATCTGGACTAATGTGGATGTAGCCAAAGGCCAACCTAATAATTTACACCTATGTATGGGCCCTGGGATGCAGTTTAAGGTCATCAGTGTGTCATAGCATTATTTCACCTGAATTGTCATCTACTTTAATGAAGAAGTCCATTTTCATACGGTGTCAGCTATAGCCACTATGTGACCCTGAAATAAATAAGCAGTTTAAAAATAATAATAATAAAAATGAACAAACTGTGTACTGAAGGGTAGAGGCAGTTGCAAGTCACAAGTAAATGTAAAGCAGTATGCATATGTAAATGAGCTCATCTCTAAACAAAACATAGGAACAAAGTGTGGCTTCTCTCTCTCTCTTGTGAAATAAACAAATAAACCTTTTCATAAATACCTGATAAAAGCCCATAATTAATTTGAATAACAGCATCAGATCAGGTGCTGTCTATAGGAATTGAAGGGTAACTAATTATCTCTGCTTGATTTTTCACAGCTGGCTAACTATTAGGGCTGAACGATATATCGCATTTGCGATAATATCGCGACATGATCAAGTGCAATTTTCTAACCGCAAAGGCTGCGATTATACTGCGATTATAAGGCTGTCCAAATTACTACCATATCCCAGAATTCATAGCGCGGCCCAGCCAAACTCCAGTTTCCAGCAATGGCGGCCGCTACTAAGTTTTAAAATTACTCATACTAATCTTTCTGGGTCACAAAATAAACTTTTAACATATTTTCAGGCGAGAAAGTAGTTGTGTAAACATCAAATATCTGCTCGGTTTATCAAGATATCCCATATTTGCAAAAGTGCTTCGACGTTTTCAGAGGCGTCTGCTACCCACCAGCTCGACAGCTAGCCGGGAGCTCGAGGATTACTGATGCGGCCGAGAACGGCACAACTCCCGGCACATCATTTTCAGATCACCGCGGAGTTTCGCTGCTCGGGTTAAACGTAATATATAAGTCACTTAGACAACCTAAAAATGTTATTGTTGGGCTTTTTTCAGTGTTTTGTTTGTTCGTGAGTAAATCGGTTTGGCTGAGATTAAAGTTATTAGATTAGATAAAATAAAACTTTATTAATCCCCCGGGTGGGTTCCTCCTTGGTTTTCACACAGCTGACTAAACGTCAAACAGAAAACTTATTAAACAGAAGTATGAGACAGTCGAGAATTTACACCAGTGTCTGGTTATATTTTAGATAGCAAGAAGCAGACGGCCGAGTTTATTAAACTCCACCGAGACAGCGGTGACGCTAATCAGAACTAGCCTTCTGATTAGCTAATCAGAAGGCTAGACCGTCCAATTTCACGCCTTTAAATTTTAAAGGCGTGTTTGTGTGTGTGTTTATACAATTGCTATTATGTTTGCACTTTATGTGTAATGTTACTGACTGCAGAGATCAGTAAGATGTGTGTATTTTTTATTTATTAGTTTTATTTATTTAATATTATTTTTTAATTGAATGACTGTCTAGTAGTTCACAGATGTCGAAAAACTGAGTGTGGTAAAGCCACTGATTTTTTTTTTATGTATATTTCTGCAATCTGCACATTGTACTGACTTTCATTTTAATGTTTACACCAGGGTTCCTTGTCAGCACTTTATGCTCAGATGTTTGTAAGCTAAAAATAAACTATTGTGTATGTTCAAATATACTGTTGTGATTGAAGAAGTTAAATAAAAATGTCAGTCATCAATTCATGCATCACCTCATGTCATCATAACAGAGGTCTGTCTTCCAGGAAAGAACAGTTTAAAATTAATGTAATATAGTATTGGCCATACTATATGATGTATTGCTTGTCTTTGTTTAATAATACAGAAGACAAAGACCTTAAAAAATAATCGCATATCGCATCGCAATCGCAATATTGGGGCAAAAAAATCGCAATTAGATTATTTTCCATAATCGTTCAGCCCTACTAACTATTCTCAGGTTTTTAAAGGAGCCTCTACTACAATAGCTTGACATGCTTTTAAGTGGATAATGCATAATTCTTCTTCAGTTAACCCCAGTGTCACTGTAGAAAATCTACAAGTTTCTTCCCTAAGCCTGCTGTGTTATTTTTCTGCTGCAGACAACTAGTCAGTTGTTTGTATGAGCTGAAGTGATGTAAATGCTTGCCCCCCCCAGCTACAAATCAGTAAACATCCCTAATCTAAAAAAGATTCACTGCAAGTTAAATATAGGCATGGATATAGGTTTAACAGTTTAGTATTATTCTCATCATAATTATATACCGCTTATAGATTTTGACGCCTCACAGTTTTTTTACAGTGATATTCGGCACCATCTTGCAGCACCTTTTGAAGTGGCCGTCTCAACTCACTGGCTCCAGGAAACGGATGCAAATCAGGTACAAAATAACCTTCAAACCAAGGCCATAACAAGGCAAGTAAAGCACAACACCCTCTGTAAATTAATAAGCTGAACTTTGAAAATTAATAAGATTTTAATAAAACATAGAAACCAAACCAAGCCTGGACCTGTAGTTGTTCTGCTTAATCTGATTTTAATTTAAATTATAACTGTGGCTTTAAAAGAAATCCAACATTTGTTCAAGAGCTATCTGGAAGAAACTTTAAAGGTAATCTAGGTAACTCCGTGAAAAAACCATTAATGGCTGCAGCTGGTGTCCAGATGATGATGGAGAGGGTCTTTGAGCCACAATAGTGACAGGCTCTCCATCACTTCGTGTGACTACCGTCAAGGCGAAAAATGAAGCCAACAAGAAAAAGGAAAAAACAAAACTCTAGTTCCTCTAGATGCCACTTGAGGCTGGCTCCAAAATTCCCAGAAACTTCCATGTTAAAATGGCCAAATTTATAGCACTAAAACCACATTCATAGCGTGGATGGTTTTAAACTGAGGCTTACAACTCAGGAGGAAGGCCAAAATAACCGACAGGTGTTCAAACACACACATCTGGAGCCCATGAAAGTCAAAGACCAAGCTCCACTACTTTAGAGTCCTTAAAGTGGACCTCATTATCATGGCTTGTAGTGTAGTAGAGACCATCCAAGAGGTTGTGCTTTAGTTTGGGTGAGTTTTTCTGTTTTTCTGCCTCACAGATTTCTGCTCCTAAAAGCACTGCTAATTTTCCTTAAATGGACAGACTGTTCCATGCAGCTTTTTAAAGGGCCCGGGCCATCGGCTGTGTTGACCTTCACTTGTCAACATAACTACCTCCTTTATGCCAAATGTCATGACCTTAGGGGCCACAGCTCCTTGTTGGTATCCACTTGGCCAACTTTGCCTAGCATTTCAAAATTAGCAAAGCTACACCCTACAGACACTGTTGTCAATTAAAAACAAAAAGGGAGGCTTATTATTGGCCAAAACATTGCATTTAAACGTTTCGCTCATGCGCTGTCTCATTCATAAGCATTTTTACTCCTTTCCTGCTGGCAATGAATTCCATTACAAAACTAGCTAACGTTAGCTACATCTGAATTGTTGTTATTCATAATAATAACACAATTTTGTTTCTATATGAGGATTTGAACAGTAAACTTAGCACTTAAACTAACGTCGACGTTAGCAAGTCAGCTAGAAAAACGCTTGCTGCTGTTCTGGGGCCCGTGTAGACGTCTGCTTGTGCTATCGACTAACCTCACGCGTTCCGAAGCACATATAAACACATACAAACAGGTATGTGACCCTTGTACGAACCGTGACATCCTGCGCCAAGAAGCCAAATATACGTGACCTTACCGTTGCCGAAAACCTTGTTTCGTCGCTTCTCCTTCTGACTGCTCTCGCTCAGTGTTTCTCCTGATATTCTACACTGGACGGTGGCTCGCTGCGCCCAACAGACTCGGAGCACTCCAGCAACGGCAGAAGAAACAGCGGCAAAGGAGACTTGGCCTAGGGAGGGTAGACCGAAGCGACTCTTTCGTTTGCATTCCATACAGGCAACGTGATGCAAAGCGGACCAATGAGCGTAAAGGGTGAGATTTGAACCCACCCCCTATTGTCAATTAACCCCTCCTCTCCTCTCTTTCCATTCACCTGTCAAGTGTCGGCCTCAGTCCTGATCTCCATGGTAACAAAGAGCTTTAATCTTTGCACTGTGCTCTGTTTGCAGTGCAGCTACGGGGCCACAGAGAAGCTTTAAAGATATGTCACACTTTGTTTGGCCCTCTTCAAAACGGAGGTCAACATCAGCGACCTCAAAACAGCACCCCTGGAGTCATTTGATTCAGGGTTTTGTTCCGGGCCACTTCTTTGCCTTGTAAGCTTAGCAGCTATTAAATTCTTTCACATACAAGCATGTGGACTCTTTTTCTTGCACGCTCACCATTCTGCCGTAAAATAGTATTATTTTGATCATGTTTGCTTGGAAGATGAATCTAACCTGAAGTGCTGGCTTTTTCACAATTTTCAGTCGTCATTATTAGAATGTTTCTTCATTTGTAAGACAATCTAGACTTTAATGCAGGGGGAAACTAAATAAAATTAACTAATTAATACCAAATTAAATTAAATTAAATTCAGAGAATACAGCGAAGGAGATAAACAGTTCATAATGTAAATCTTATGGCATGGGCATAGATAGAGGCAGCAGGTGAATTCTGAAGTGTACAAGGTTATTCTCTCTGCTCAGATTTATACAACCAAGACTGCAAAAGTGATCCAACAGTGCTTCATATGTGCAAACAATGACCCAAAGCATACTGTAAAAAGTGACACAAGGGTTTTTCAAGGCAAAGAAATGGGATATTTGTCCGTTTGTCAATTAGTCATTTGATCCCAACCCATCAGAGGATGCTTTACTGAAGACAAAGCTGAATGCACAGAGACCCACAAACAAGCAGTAACTGAAAGTTACTTAAATAAAGGCCTGGCAGAGCATCTCAAGGGAGGAAACAGCATTTCATGATGTCTTTAAGCTGTAGAGAAAAGAAATTCATTGACTGTATTTAAAAATGCAGCATTTAAAAATCCTTAGAATTAACCCTTTCATGTATGAATTATGACAACCTCAATCAGGATTTTTTTCTTAAGTATTTCTATTCATCTTTAAGAATGAAAAGATGAATAAAAATACTTGAGGAAAAAAATCCTGATTGAGGCTATCATAATTCATGCATGACAGGGTTGAATAACAATTAAAACAAAACAATTAAACAAAACAGTCTTAAAGTCAGCAAAGAGTCACAGAAAAGAAGACCAGACACCAGCGAGGGAGGATAAGAAGGACAGACGCAACAACATTGTCATCCCCTATGTAGCCGGTGTATCAGAGAAACTCAGGAGAGTTTTCTCCAAGCATGACATCCCAGTGTATTTCAGACCCAGCAACACGCTCAGACAGAAACTGGTTCACCCAAAAGACAAAACGCCAAAACACAAACTTAACAATGTGGTGTATGCTGTACAGTGCAGCGAGGAATGCTCAGACCTCTACATTGGAGAGACCAAACAGCCACTTCACAAGCGCATGGCACAACACAGAAGAGCCACCTCCACAGGACAAGACTCAGCAGTCCATCTGCATCTTAAGGATAAAGGACACTCTTTCGAGGATGCCAATGTTCACATTTTGGACAGAGAGGACAGATGGTTTGAAAGAGGAGTGAAAGAAGCCATCTATGTCCACTGTGAGCGACCATCTTTGAACAGAGGCGGTGGTTTACGACACCAACTGTCTGCCATCTATAATCCAGTTTTGAGATCCCTTCCCAAACGCCTTAACGCCCACTCACATCCTGGGCCATCTGACCTCAGGAATTCGCATGATAAGGTGGGGCCAGGTTTCACAATGAACACACCCGAAACTCTGGCTGATTGGGACCCACACCCAGTTTCACACCTTGGCTCAGGCGATTAGAGGATCATCAGGGGGTCCTTTTGTCCCTCTGTGGGGGGTCACTCCCACTAGGTTTATATCTGGGACTCTCCACCATTTGACCTTAGAACTGAAGAAGCTTCTCGGATGAGAGGTGAAACGTCTTCAAGCAACTTAAAGAAGTCCAGACGCTTTTCTTTGCAAGCTCCTTTGACTACGATGACCTGGATGACTGAGAACCTTCACAGACAAGGTGTAACTAATGTGATTATGCAAATATTTTGTACCCCACAAAAGCGGTTTTGGCCTTCACATTTTATTGACTCGTTTTATTTACTCAGCTCTATCTGCAGAAGAAGAGGGGATGAGAGGAAATGTCAGAAAGTAAAACACAGACTGACCAGAACAACAAAAAAGTAAGGAAGTGCTTATGTTTCTGTACCTTTTCTTCTGTTCTGTTTGTTTCAATTTAGAATTTTCAACACACAAATTTGTAGTTTTCTATCATTTTGTGATTTTTGTTTTCCAGATTCCTTAAAAACTGCCATCTTTCACAGGTTCGGGTTGTGGTTGTCTTTGCTCTCTGCACAGACTCTTTAGCATTCCACATGCAAGAGTAGGCCCCACTGAATCTGTAATTTGTATCCTCATGGAAATGACCCAGCATTGTAATAAATTGGACAGCAATGAACTGCTAATGTTTCAGTAAGTCACTGTTGTGTTGCCTGCAATATGAGGAGGCAGCACATTCATACGCCTGCAAATACTGAATAATTTATCTGAATATGACTTATTTGGTTGGCCCGCGAGTTAATTATGTGGTCTTTCATAGCTCCCCTGATACATCCCTCACAGCATCAGTATGAGCACAGCATCGTTCCAGTAATGCAGTTAGTCCCCAAAGATACGCTGTGGGATTGCAGCCAAGATTAATGTGTGATATTAATGTTATAGCAGAGGTAACAGTGAAGTCAAACACTGCTCTGTTGGACTGGAACATACCTTCAATGTGACGCTTGTATGCCATAATGGACTAGCGGTAATGGTGTGCTGATAATAATGTGAGAATCTTAATGGAATATTTATGTGTGGCTCCCATTCAGCTTTGTTGACCAATAAAATCAGAGATGGAGTTTTTATATTTTTTACAGTGATGCAAATAATTTTAAACTTAAAATAATTTAGTTAGCTTTCTTTGTTCTTTATTGCTTTAAGTAAGGTTTCAAACATAAAGTGTGACTTTTTTGTGGTTAGTCTGATTATACAGAAGTACAATTATTAAACCAAAGCCACAAGCAAAGGGACACAGGTTTATTGTTTATTGTTTAATTCTGCATGAATTTTACAGAAAGGCTATTCTTCTTCTTCTTTGTTTTTTGTTGTTGTTTTTTACCAAATGAACTGCCTTTCAAAACATGTGGGAGTTCAAAGCCCCAAACAAAATGATAAACTGTGGACAAGCAGCATTAATTAAAGTATTATGTTTCACATAGATGGAACCAGTAGCTTTTATGCTTAGCTTTTCAAAACACATAAAAACAAAATAAAACATATATTGTATTGTCTTTGGCCTCAAGTGAATTTGTATCCATACATATTTGTATACATATTGAGGGATGGTGCAATGCCTCTGGATTGGCAGAGTGGGGTAGTGGGTCCCTCTGTTTTTAAGAAGGTGTGTTCTAACTTCACAGGGATCAAAGTCCTCGGCCTCCCTGGGAAAGTTTATCAAAGTTGAAGTAAACTTTATTGTCATCTCTGCTATAAACAGTACAGTATATAGAGAGATGAGACAACAAGTCTTCAGTTCCATTCAGTGCAAAAAAACAACAATAAATATAAGAAGAGAATAAATATACACTTAAGACTAATGTAAAAGGATCAATGTGGACTGCGAAAACAGGGGGCAAACCATGACACATTTTAGTCATGTGATGCAGTCATGTGACCAATTAAACTAAGATAGCAGAGGGCATAATACAGCAGTTGTTTTGTTTGTGCTCAATTTTGACAGCCCTATTAAAGATTAATATGCAATGTACATGCTCCAGATAGCTTTTCTTCAGATTCTTTGATAGTCACTCGCTTTTGCAACTTTGTACTTTTGTGTTACTCGCAGCAACAACTCCACCTCAATGTCAGTCCATTTAAAAAACTCGGTGCTTTGCCTCCACATTTTGCTGCCATGTTTCAAAGAGCCAGAAAGTAAATAAACGTCAGACAGAAATGACGCAGGTCGAATCGTCTTATGTTTCACGCATGGCACGTAAGCGTTTTCAGTAGTGATGTGCGAAACCACTGATTTCCTTTCCGATCCGAAAAAAAATTCAGGGTGGTATCGACGATACTGATCCGATACCGATACTGATCCGATACCGATACTTTGTACAAAAACTTACTTTATTTATTGTATCTTTTATTGTATCTCAAATTATAGCATCATCATGATTACAGGACATCATATTACTTGCTCTTATCACTTAATAATGCAGAATTCATCATATAGAAATAAAAAAACTGAAGTTGTGCGCTATTTGAGCACGCTGCCTACCTGCAGCACTAAAGGATTCAGTGAGAGACGTCTGTCTCGCCCTAGCAGCACCTGTCCCTGTCCACTCCTCCTCTTCAGTTCGCCTCAACATAAGCTCGTCATATTCTGTGATCTGATTTACTGTGAGGTATTTCACGAGGTTAGTGGTGTTGCCACAACACCTCACTGTCTTGCCACATGTATTGCAAACCACATCTCGGCTGTTTGTGGAGGTAAAATACGTCTGCATGTAACTCCAATTACACTCAGCCATTGTTGTGAGTGCACACGCCAAGGGGCTGGACACATTTATACAGCTGTATTTTGCACATGACTATGAAAGGCAGAAGAGGAAGTAGTTCCTTCCAATGTTGACAATCCGAATGATATAGTTTCTTTCCACTGTGTTCCTGTTAATGATAAACTACAAATTTACCCTAAATTACTAAAATATTGATATTTTAATGTGAGAATCGATTATAGAACATAAATGACTGGTATCTGAGGAATCGATATTTCAGTATCGATCCGCACATCACTATTTTTCAGTCGTTTCAGTGTGGATGAACAGCAGGTGGTGTTGGTCATCCAGGCGAGGTCTGTTATGAGCGGCTGTGTGCAGACAGGAATAGGACCCAAGGTGCAGACCCCGGAGACAGATGTGAACTCAAAACAGCTTTAATGTTAAACTCAAATATAACATAACTGGAAAAAATCAAACTAAACTTACACCGGAGGCCTGACAGAACACACAGCTAGGTAAACGGTAGATCGCAACACAGACACAGAGAAACACAGGGCTTAAATACACAGAGGGAGCAATCAGGGAATGAATAACAGGAGGGAAACACAGCTGGGGCAAATCAGGCCTAACGAGACAAGGGGAAGCGAAACCAGATACATTAACCTCAGACAAGGACCTTCAAAATAAAACAGGAAACATGACACTGACTGAACTAAAGACACAGACTCGCATGCACTGCAACAGAGGGAACAGAGACGTGGGACCAGGGCAGACACAGACACTGACTGGACACGGAGATATAGCAACTAAGGATACACAGAGACGCGAACTAGACAAGGGAATACAGCTGACAGGGGAGACAGAGCAACTAGAGAAGACAGAGACATAAACCATAAGACAGAACTCAAAGAAACCAAAGACTAGAAATTATAAATATAATAAACTCAAAAACCCTGGGTCAACGACCCAGGCATCCTAACAGAGGTCATTTGAGATGTTGAGATGCTGAACCTCATCTCTGTACGCCGTTGCTGCTGATGAGTCCAACCCCGGTTGTGTCGTCAGCAAACTTGATGATGTGGTTAGAGCTGTGTAGGGCGGTGCAGTTGTGTGTCTGGAGAGTGAACAACAGTGGGCTGAGAACAGCCCTGAGGAGCTCCTGTGCTCAGTCTGATGGTGCTGGAGATGTCACTGATTCGGACAGACTGAGGCCTCTCTGACAGGAAATCTAGTATCCAGTTGCAGAGAGAGGCGCTCAGTCCCAGCTTGCTGAGTTTCTCAAACAGTTATTGGGGGATAATGGTGTTGAATGCTGAGCTAAGGTCTATGAACAGCATTCTGACATAAGTGTCTTTCTTGTCCAGGTGGGAAAGGCAGAGGTTAAGTGCAGTGGCAATGGCATCCTCAGTCGACCTGTTCAGCCGGTATGCAAACTGCAGCGGATCCAGTGAGCAGGGGACGTTGCTCTTCACATGTGCCTTGACAAGTGTCTCAAAGCACTTCATGATGATGTGGGTCAGGGTGATTCGACGGTAGTCATCAGGCAGGATACTGAGGATTTCCTTGGCACTGGGATGATGGTGGTGGACTTTAAGCATGCTGGGACAATCATCTGGCTCAGCGATGAGTTGAAAATGTCTGTGACGACATCGGCCAGCAGATCAGCGCAGTCGACCTGGGATGTTGTCTGGTCCAGCAGCTTTCCGTGGGTTGACCTTGGTGAAAGTTCTCCTGCAGGCAGAGCTATGGTCTGGTTGGGGGCCTGGCTTTCTTCGTTTGTGTGTTGTTCAGTGCATCAAACTGTGTGTAAATAGGGAAGTTGCAGTCCGTTTGGCTTCTCAGGGCCACCGTATAATAGAGAGAAAAGCCTGTCCTTTTGCTGAACCTCGGCATCAGACAGAACAATATAACTTTTGTTCTGGTTGTGGAACACTGGACCAGCTCTCAAGGATCTTTGAAGGTGTATGGGTTTTTGCTCAAACAGTCTACATATTTTTTGCACATTTGTAAAAGGCATTTGATCACGTCCCTTGGGTTGTCCTGTAGATCGGCGGTCCCCAACCTTTTTTGCGCCACGGACCGGTTTATGCCCAACAATATTTTCCCGGACCGGCCTTTAATGTGTCGCGGATAAATACAACAAAATAAAACTAGTACCGGTACCGAAAAAAAGAAGATTTATTCATAACACATGTGAAAAGACCCAGGAAAACCGAGTAAACGATAAAAACGATAACAAAATAACGCTGAAAACCATACATTTCACACCTGAGCCTCAACTCTCGCGACTCACGGACCGGTACCGGTCCAAGGCCCGGGTGTTGGGGACTGCTGCTGCAGATGGCACTTTGGAAGTGTGGGGTATGAGTCGTTTTGAAACCATACTAAGAACTGGGTTCATATTGATAGCAATAAGTCAGACCTGTTCGGTGGAAGTTGGACTTTGCTTGGGCTGACTCAGTGATTATATTCATAAATTTAATGAATTTCAAGGTGAATGGGTCTGATGCGCAGATAAGACTTGCATTCTAGATCATTTCGAGCCAGAATAACAGCAACCACATCCAGTGCTTTTGAGCAATTGGGGTGCCGGTGTAAACTTACCACTGGAGACAAAAGAGGCGAGGGGGAAGGCATGTTCAGAGGAAGTGAGAGAGAAGGAAAGGTAGGCATAGGGACTTTAAATATAGGGACACTGGCTTGGTAAAAAGAGAGATCTGGTATGATATGATATAAGGATATGATATCTTCAACCTTTCCCTCTCTCTGTCTGTAGTCCCAGCCTGCTTCAAAATGGCCACCATCGTCCCTGTACCCAAATCCTCCACCATCTCCTCATTGAACGACTGGCGACCTGTAGCCCTGACCCCCATCGTGAGCAAATGCTTCGAGAAGCTGGTCAGGGACTTCATCCGCTCTGCACTACCCGACTCACTGGACCCTCTACAGTTCGCATACCGCCACAACAGGTCCACCGATGATGCCATAGCCCTGACACTACATACTGCCCTGTCACACCTGGAGAAGAGAGACACGTATGTGAGAATGCTGTTTGTAGATTACAGCTCAGCATTCAATACCATCGTTCCCTCGAAGCTGGACAGGAAACTGCAGGATCTAGGACTGAGCAGCTCCCTCTGCAGCTGGATCCTTAGCTTCCTGTCTGACAGACCCCAAGTGGTCAGACTGGGCAGCATCACCTCATCCCACATCACACTGAACACTGGTGCTCCACAGGGGTGTGTACTGAGCCCTCTCCTGTACTCACTCTACACCTACGACTGCACAGCCACTAACAACTCCAACATCATTGTGAAGTTTGCGGACAACACTACAGTGGTGGGTCTTATCACCAACAGTGATGAGACAGCTTACAGGGAGGAGGTCAGCGCCCTGACCCACTGGTGTCAAGACAACCATCTCACCCTCAACGTCGCAAAGACAAAGGAGTTGATAGTGGACTTCCGGAGGTGCAGAGAAGTACACACCCCCATCACCATCAACGGCGCTGCTGTGGAGAGAGTGAGCAGCTTCCGGTTCCTTGGCGTACACCTGGCTGAGGATCTTACGTGGTCAGTACACACAAACAAAACAGTGAAGAAGGCGCAGCAGCGCCTCTTCTTTCTCAGGAGACTGAAAAGATTCGGCATGAGCCCCCGCATCCTCAGGACCTTCTATCACTGTGCCATTGAGAGCATCCTCACTGGATGCATCACCACCTGGTATGGCAACAGCACCGCCTACAACTGCAAAGCTCTCCAGCGAGTAGTGCGGTGCTCAGAACGGATAATTGGAGGTGAGCTTCCCTCCCTCCAAGACATCTACAGGAAGCGGTGCCTGAGGAAAGCGGGGAGGATCATCAAGGACTCCAGTCACCCCAGCCATAAACTGTTCAGACTGCTTCCATCAGGAAGGAGGTTCTGCAGCATCCGGTCCCGTACCAGCAGACTGAGAGACAGCTTCTTCCACCAGGCCATCAGACTGCTGAACACGTCATAGACACCTCAGCTTCACTACTGGAACTTCAACATTATGCACTCCATACTGTACAGTAATGCCACTGTTTTGCACATGTCTCACTCTGTATATTTTTATATATTTTATTTATTGTTTACTCTATTTAATTTGTAAAATATGTGTATACACACACACACACACACACACACACACACGTAGAAAAATATTTAGTATACACATCCAGAAATGCATATACTATTATATATTGTACATATATTTATTAGTTTCAGATGTAGCCATTCTTGTATTTTGCTTGTTTACATTATTGTATTTTGCACAACTCTGTTGCTTGTGAAGCTCGCACACAAGAATTTCACTCACATGTACTGTACCAATCTACCTGCACATGTGATGTGACAATAAAAGTGATTTGATTTGATTTGGATGTAGATATATTGTATTTGCAAGAGACCAGGTAGAAGGGAAACAATGCACAGGGGAACATTAGTAAATTCAAACTCTTCTACTATTGCTTCTTACTATAGATAAGAAGAAAATTTGATATGGATTGGATGAAAGAGCGAGAGTGTTCTCAGGGGGAGAGAGTGATACCTTTAGCAGGCATATAATAGAAGAGAGGAGATGAGGAGGTGTGGATTATAATTGTTGTTAAGGAGAGAAATGCAAAAAAAACCCAAAAAAACCCACATGGTAGCAGATTTAGCGGAAGGAATCAAAATGACTATGGTGAAAATATATTTCAAGAAGACAAAGGAACATAAATGAAGGGAAGTACACACAGGTGGATTATATGCAGAAGGTTCAGTATGAAAGAGGAGCTGTGGTGACCCTTAAAGGATCGAGGTGTAAGAAGATGAAAAAGAACAAGAAGAAAGGAGATTTATATTGCAGTATATAATAATATTATTATGGACAAATTTTAAATTGCAGGACTGAATTTGTTTCAACAGAGGCAAACACCATGTCTTTGTAATACAAGTAATGTTTTTAATAAGGCACTACATACCCTGTTTCATAGCACCTCAATTTTCAAGTCCCACTGAACTTATTTAGTGTCAAGGTTTGCTGTGTGGCAGGCAGGAAATGGGACCCAATTGCAGGACTCACGAGATGGAAAAATTAAACTCAAAACGCAGCTTCATTTGCTGGCGAACTTGAACATGAAACTAAAACTCAAAGCATGTAGCACTAACCAGAAAAACTGGGGAAACTTGAAACAAAACTGAACAAAGAACTAGACGGTTACCAGAAACACAGAGGGGAAACCACAGCACGACAAGGGTACAACACTGCCAGAGAGAAACACAGGGCTTAAATACACTGAGTGATAAGGAGGAAATAAGCCACAGGAGGACAGCACGGCTGGGAGTGATCAAACATAACAAGACAAGGGGAAGCAAAACTGGATACATTGCACGCAGGACTGAGACTATCAAAATAAATCAGGAAACATGAGACAGTTCACAAAGATGCAGACATGACACTGAGAAACAGGCTAAATATAACAGCAAGAGAACTTAAACCATGAATACAATTAACAAGAAATATAAATTAAACACAAAACACTGGGTCACACCCAGGACAATGACACACAGCATAAGAAATCTAACTTGAAACATTGAAAATGAAAGGTTTTTATCTTAAGAGATCCTTAAAAGAGCCTGACATGCAGTTTACAGATGTTAAGTGTCTGTTGAAGAGTTTACAGTAGATCAGAAATGTTTTACAGCAGAATAGGAGCCAAAAAGAAACAAATTTAGGATATTGCCTCTTGGGCTATTGAGCCTTATACTGATGTTTGCTTGGTTGGACTATTGTTATTTGTTAAGCTGTCCCAAATGTTATGTTGTGTTAAGGTCCTGAATTTTGGACTCCTGAATCACGTAGTTATTAAGAATTATGAAGTACTCTCTATCTGGTTATGATCTCTATATTCTGGATTTTCCTTACTTAGTCTCATTGTTTTTGGTTCTTGTTTTCTTGCTTATGCGTACGTTTCATTTATTGATTCTAGTTCTATGTAACTTCCAGTTGATTCATGGCCTCCTCTCTTAATCCCTTTCTCTTTTGTTTCTCAGTTTGATTCAGGTCTTTAGGATTCTTAGTCTTTAGTTTCTTCTGTTTTCTCTTTGGTGTTTTTTAGTTGTTACTTGATTCCTTCCTTTAGTTTGGTCTAGACTTTCTGGCATGCCTTTCTGTTGTGTTTCGAGCGTTTGTCACTGTGTTTCATGTTCCTCTGCAATGCTACTCCCTGTTTTATTTAAATAGACATTTGTCTTTTGCGCCTTGGTTTTGGTTTTACTTCCCCTGGCCTCGTCTGGTTCAGCTGTGTCTGGTTTCCCAGGTGTCTCCACTCTGCCTTAATTACCTTTCTGTATTGTCAGTGTGCTTGTTGTCTGTTTATATTCCTACCTTGTATGTGTTCTTGCTTTATGACTGCATGTCATTTTATGTTCTGAATTTACCTCAATAAAAGCTTTTCTGTCTTTTAACTTCAGCCTGATTTTGAGTCCTGCAGTGGGTCTTCTTTTCTACAAATTGTGACAGTTTCCCTGAGGAGCCTTCAACTGATTCAAAAAGTTCCTGTGAGAGTACTGATAGGAACTAGAACAAGAGGTGATACTCTTCCCATATTAGCCTCTCTTCACTGGCTTTCTCGCATACAAAGCCCTGAATGATCAGGCCCCATGATACTTTAAAGAGCACATTAATCCAATAGAGGATCTTGCTCTCAGAGTGGAAGCTTAATTGTGATTTCTGGAGTTTCCAAAAGTAAAATAGGAGGCAGAGCCTTCCACTTTCATTTAGCACTTATTCACAACGCTTTTCTCAAGGCAGTTTTTTTTAAAGGCTCCTATGTTGTGAAACCAGTTTTAATTCAGGCAACAGAAAGACTATGCTTTTAAGATTAAGTGTAAAGCTGTCATCTTTGATGAAACTTAGGCTATGCTCACACAGCAGGTCTTAATGCTCAATTCCGATTTTTTGATCAAATCCGATTTTTTTGTCTGCTTGTTCACACTACAAATAAAACGGGACAGCAAACACACTCTAGTGTGAACCTTCAAAGCGGTGACACTCAGTGTGACCCAGAGCAAACAATATTGTTTGACTGATGGCCCTTAATATAAAGACTTCGGACTTTACGTTTCCTAATTTTTACAGTTTACAGTAGATTAATTATTAGGTTATAACCTAATAATTATCCTTATTGCTGTTTTAGAGAGGAGCGGTGCTTCAAAGGATAGTTGCAGATTTCTGTCAGATTATACAGTACAAATAAAATGTTCACGTTGTCTTCCCAACAGTTTCACTGACATCTACACGGGACGGCCAGGAAGCGTTCGCGATGTCTTCTCGGGCGCTTCTCCGGCGCTGATAATTGGCGTCTGTCTTGTGTCAGTGACGTAAAAGACGGATTTAATGCGACTTGACCGTTCACACAGCAGTCGCTTTCTAAAACATCGGATATGTATCGGATTCAGTACCACATACGAAAATGACCCAGATCGGATTTGTGCCGTTCACACTGTCATACCCTGATCAGATATGGGTCGCATGGGGTCAAAAAAAATCGGATTTGATGCGCTTTTGCCTGCAGTGTGAACGTAGCCTTAGTTATGCTGCATTAGATTCAGGCTGCTAAAGGACCTCATTGTTCCCTAACTGTTTCTCATGAAACGAGATGGGCGTGTTCTTTGATACCTTTATTAATCCAGGATATGCTCTGTGCTATTCTTCCATTTAGGTACTGAAGTCTATCCCGCTGCAATAGTTCCATGGTAAGCGATTGTGTAGTTTCCTTTCATCCACAAGGGGGCGGCATCGTGCTACTAGTTTGCAAAAGCCTTTCCTTGCACAGTCCCAGATTCATTTAAAACTGCACTAATACGAAAAAAAAAAAAAATCAAATACAACTAAATAAAATAACAGTACTGCTTTTATCTGCCTTCCCTAACGTTTTTAAACAGTAAGGTGTTGTGTTATTGCTTTCTGGAGAATGTATGTTTATGTGAGCCTAAAATCCATTATTTCATTTTCAAAACAGACACCTAAAGGATATTTGGAGAACAAAGCTTCAAAGAGTCTTAGTCAGGAGAAGTTACGTTTGAAATGATCTTTTCTCAGATGTCATCATCACCCAGGCTGGTAAGGGGCGTTTTATTTAGTGTCCAGGAACTAGGTAAATTGTTTCTGTGAAACAATGAAAATTCCTGAAGTCAAAGGCAGTGTGCTGCTACTTCCTCTCTGGTCACTCCTGTTGTGTTTGCTTTCATGATTTTCTTCAAAGACAGCGTAGACCACCATCCTGATGCCTTTTTGATTAGTTTTTTTTTAAATGCATGAAAGTGCTTGGGAATGACGACAGAGAGGCCTTTAGCATCAAAGTTTGCTTATTAGTTCAAGAATTAGTCAGTTTTCTCCTCATTGTGTCGAAGTTCTCAGATTTGTCGCGCTGCTGTTTACACAGCACAGATGACTATTGTGAGGAAGGATATTTAGTCTGATTCAGTCCCAGCAGACATCCACTCCCTGCTGCACACAAACTTCACAGAAAAGGATTACAAGCATCCTGTAGTTAGCCCTCTGCAACTGGACCCTTAATCATGATGTGGCTGAACTACTATTGTTCGTATTTAAACTTATTATTAAAGAGTGTTGTGCAATAAGAGGAACTCTCAAGTCAGTATGAAACAAGAACATGTAGCAGGTTCACTGTCCACTCACCCAGACTTTAAACAACCTCTTGACCTTTACAGTTGTTTTTGTCAATGTATAAAATGATTCATTACTCCTTTCTGGCATTGTGGAATATGTTTAGAAGGATTTTCTTTGTAAAATGTCCTTTTCTGCTCTGTCACCTCCACTTGAGAATAGCTGCATTTATTCTCCCTGTATTGATTTTCCCCCCTCCCCATGGCTCTTTAAAGTGGCATTACTGGACTTACAGAAGCTTAAATTGTCTCTGCAGAAACTGAATGACCAAACACACTCATTACTTCAATTCTCGCGCACCCGATCAGAATAATAGGATTTTTGCCATCAACATTATGACACGCTGGGTTGTGTGCAGCGATGTGTGTGGAAGAACAAGGGTCCAGTGTTTTCCAGGGTTCCTATTGCAAATTAGCGGTCCATCAGCTGTTTGTGAGGCTTGCCTTTTGGCTCAGCTCACTTTCATCATTTTCCCTTGTAGATGAAAACCAGGACTGCCAGTTCCCACAGAAACAGCTAATATTGGGATTGAGCTATGTTAAAAAGAGAAATATAAACCAAAGTAAAAAAACAAAACAACAGTGATTTAATGTGATAAGTTTACTTGCTTGTACTATGATACCATCTATTCTAATAATAGGAATTTCAACATCATGATATTTAATGTGTCACTGCTTCAAGTTTCCTGGATAAATGACAAACAATTACATTAAATCCTGTAAAAGCATTTTCATCCTGGAATTCCACTTAGAGATTAGAGCCCAAAGGCCATTTTTAAGTCAATGTGATCCTGGCATAGGACCTTTCTGTGTGTTAGCATGTTCTTCCCATGTCTGTGTGGGTTCTCTCCAGGTTCTCTGGCTTCCTCCCTCAGCCCAAAAACATGCATTTAGTGGAGTTAGTGAGTCACAGCTTTTGATTCTGGATTGCCCATAAATGTGAGTGAATGGTTGTCTGTCTCTGTGTTAGCACTGTGACAGTCTGCGTGCCCTGCCCCTTACCCAGTGACAGCCCCAGCCTATCCTTTGATAAATAGAAAAACATTTATGGTAAGTAACAAGTGAGCCTTACTCAAGAAATTTTAGTTTTTCTATCTTACAGAAAGTCTTACGAACAAACATTACCACAAGCAATGGAGGAATAAATGTGGAGCCTGATTTAGAGGTCTTGGCTTTTATTATCTAAACTGAGTAAAACAAGAATCTTTTGCAGGGATTATATTAAGGTAACCACAGTGGCATGACTGTCAGTCATTCCTTGCTTCTCAAGATGAAACTTCATGTCTCATTGTGAAAATGGCATGCCAGTCAAAGGCTGCCCAAGACGTCACAGACATATCACACCTAAAAAAAGAATCAGTGCCTGAGGAAATGACACTGAAAGTACGAAAGAGAAACTGCTCATAAACTCAACTTGCTCTGAAGACGTTGAAAACCTTGAAAAGGAAGCCAAAAATACCCCCTTAAACTCAATATCAATGCAAACCTTTATTTCAAATAAAGAAAAATGAAAAAAAAAAGGGGTGAAAAAAGAGGTACATCCTCGACAGGTTACTGGACATCTGACATCAGCCTTTTTTTTAAACTTAATTAGTTTTCTGACTGCATTTTTTTTAATTGTATTTATTTATTTAATGTTTTAGAAGGATTATAAAAATCAAAATCACAATATTTTTTTTATGATGATGCAAGAAGAGAACAGAAGCAATAAACAAAACTAGTTCCCTTGTAGACTGGCAGAGCATATTAGTTTGAATAAACCCAAATATGGCTGTGAGAATCAGTTTCTCCCTCTTCAAACTAGCCAAACCAAACATGATACTGACTTATTGAAGATTATTATTATCTGCAAAGAACATTGCTTTCTCTTTTCTTGTGTTTTTTGTTTATGTGTGTGTGTGTCTAGTTAAGGTTAACTAAGGTGACTTAAAGAGGAAGAGTAGGCGGGGCATGCAAAGAGCCACTGTAAAGCTTGCTGTAGTTTGACCTACATTCAGGCTTGATGGTCTAACAGGAACTAAGTCATGTTAATTGAATAAGGAAACTGACATACTGGTAAAATAGAGTTCACATCTGCTTTATGACATCCACTTCATTTACAGTATAGTTTATTAAAAGCTGCAGGTTACTGACACAGTGTCTGTCTGCACGCACACATTTTCTATTTCCAGTAAGGCAAAAAAAAAAAGTGGGTTAAAACCACAGGGGCTTGTGATCTGCACAGAGGTAGATGGTGAAAACAAGTTTCAGCAAGCTGGTAACCACTGAGTGAGTCAGAGAGAAAAAACGTCAGAGTGTAGATGAGCCTGAGTGCACGTATGCCATGAATGGCTGAGAGAATGAGAATTGAAAGAAATGTAAAGAAAAAGGAGTCTCAGTCACTGATGTAATGAATTCAGTGGAACCACTGCAGTTCTTAAGAACTGTAAAATGTCATGTTGCATCGCCATTAACACTCAATGTTTCTTTGGAAACAAAACAAACTGTATCATACTAATATGATAAACCAGACTGAACCTCTCTCATTGGGCAAGAAGTTTGTTGCACAGCTGGTTGGAATACAACTGTAGACTTTTACATTTCAATCAAAACTCAACACACAGATGTAATCCAAAAGAAAATGAAAGGTATTCACAAGCTAGCTGAGCAACTGTTCAGTCTCAGACTATCACAAGTGCTGAATCTATCAATAATGTTTTGCTAACATAAATGTTAGTAACAACAATACTTTTTTTTGTTTTGAGTATATTTAGGTTACACCAGTTTTAATGAATAAAGCTGTTGAGAGAGGAATTAGTAATTAAAGAATCAAAAACCACATCAGAAAAAGAGAAAGAGTCATATGTGTGATTCATGGTCACATGAGAGGAAGGACTAAACCGGTGTAGTCCTGAATTGGCCGGCCAATCCAGCAGTGCTAGTTTACTAATGCTTTAATAGTGCATTATTATCCTCAAGCTCATGTGACTTCATACTCTTATCACCAAACCAGATCACAAATTGCAATTAAAGAACAAGATCCCTTCACAGCACCCCAACATGTGCTGTAAAGTTGAGTACAGATAATATGGATGGTTCCTAAAGCATGATTAATTTTGTTCTACACTTAACATTTTACTGTGTTCTGTTTTTGAATTTTTCTTTTTAGCAAGATGAATGTAAAATGTAAAGCAGCACAATATTTTTTATTTTCTTCCTTTAAAAAGATAATTTTTATTAACAGATTTAACAAACTGCCCAATTATGTGTCTTTATACTTCTGTAATGAAAGGTCAAAGTATGAAAATGAGAACCGTGAGGTAATTACCTCTAGAGATGACCGTGAACTAAATCGCTAACTGCGTGATTTGTCAGAAGGTGATAGGGAGAGCAAAACTCCCTTTCCTAGACAAGACTGTGTCCTTCAGGAGGGTCTATTTGAGACTTGATGTGGACTAAACTTCCACTGGAACAATGTCAACATTGTGGAGATACTTTGTAAAACAGGAACAGCATGTGATTGTCACAAATTCAGTTTCCTTAATGATATCCCACCAAACACCAGATGCTATGAACATTGTGTTTTTGGTGAACCGTGGTCTGCCAGTTGTGATTTTTATTTACATTTAATTCACATTTGGCGCAAAGACACACACACACACACACACACACACACACACACACACACACACACACACACACACACACACACACACACACACACATAAACCTAATTTAATCACACCTAGCATAAAATAATTTAAAAGATGTCAAAAATAACGTCTTAAACTCTAAAAAAGTGAAAAAGAAATATTTTCCAGTTATTGAAAGATGCGCCTTTGTTGTCTGAATTTGGTTGAAACGTAAGACAATGTTTTCTCAGAACATTTAAAGAACAGAAAAAAGCACAGCTGTCCTGCTATCTTGTATCTTGAGTATCAGACTTCGTTCTTAGGCTTGGGCGTCCTGTGATAATGCAGCAGACAATAGCCCAATTTTATTACACAGTAAATGAGCAAAAGAAGATTTCTGAAAGAGACAGCAGACTTGCATGTCCTCCATATTTGGCTTCAGTCCCTTCTTACCTCGTTTGGCTCGAGCTGCAGACCTCAGAGATGGTCCAGTGAATTTTTGTAAACGGGGCAGTACCACGCTAATGCAATGTGACATTCTGTTTTTCCATTTTGCCCAGTTTTGGAGGCAGCAGAAGGAGTGACATTTTTATAATTGAACATAATGATGGAGGGAGTGGAGACTGGATTCCCACTTGAGATTACTGTATGCCCAGTTTCCTTGGGCAGTGTACACATTTGAACGTGTCTTGTGCTGCCACAGAATTGATAGAAGAATAACGATCTCGTATCATTATCCACAGCTTCTTTTGCTCTTCTTGTACGTGTATGTGAGTCTGACTCTTGAAAAATCTGAGCAGGATATATTTCTGGTATTTCTTTTCTTGTGGACCTTGAGAATACAAAGTGGATGTCCTGACATAAGCACATGCATTAAACCGACAGTAGTGGTTACTGGTATAGGAATCCCTCTTTAACCAGTGAATATAAATTAACTCACACAACAGATACACAGTGGAAACCTAAATGCATTAACCAATAACTCTGGGTAGTGTAAATTTCAGACAAGGTGTTACAATGGTAGAAGGGTCATGGGAAAGTTTACCACTAAACATTCACGACAAAGTATAATGTTTCACACTGCCCCCCTTTGTTTCTGGCTGCTCAGTCACTCCAGGAGTAGATACATTTAGCATCCTCAGCTCTCAGTCCCCTCTGCGGACCTCACGGGCATCTTATTGGGGCACCAGGGGTGCAGAGTTTCTGAGCACAGCAAAGAATGTAAAGGAGTGTGTCAGCGAATTAGCTGAGCGCTAGAGCCGTGTTTGGCCTCTTGCCTGCCGCATGGTCAACTGAGTTTCTGCAGGGGCACTGGGCAAAGTGACAGAGCCAGTTACAGTGAATCAAGACCTTGTTAGACTTAGGTGTGTTTTCAAAGAGGGAAGCGGTACAATAGAGAGAAAAAGAATGGGTCTTTGGTCCTTGTGTCGGGATTCTGGCTGCTTTTGAGCCAGCCGGTTCATTCTGGTTAGTTTTTGTGTCGTATTCAGCGACCACAGTGCCAAAGACTGAGAAATACTGGAAGCTGGTATTTTTTTGGGCTACTTTACATCTTCTAGTTTGCACAAAACTGGCATGAAGCACTACATTTTTAAGTTAGTAAAACATTATCAAAAATGTATTTGATTAAATAGCAGTTAAACATATTTCTGCATTTTTGTAATGTACCCAATTTAAATCTGACAACATAAGGCAGAAGAATTAAAGTATGAAGTAACAGTGTGACCTATTCCTTATAACAAATACTATGAGGGGCCAATATGTAAAGCTGATAGGATTGAGCATTTTAGTTAAATGCTACGCACTTAACTGTAATGTTTATTTTTTTGCCAGATGCAATCTTTTGTTAGCCAGTCTGCTTTATCTGTCAGTTTCACAACCTCTCAGGCAATGGGTGAGATGAATGGGACTGAGAGATGTTAGAAACATGCCAACTGTTGTAAAGGCAACCGTGCACTTTGGCACACTGCAACACTCTGTTGTCCATAGCCTAGGTGAATGTTAATGCAAGAATCACATTTTTACCACGCCTTGTTTGTGTTAGTGTAGAGACATCTTTTAAAACCAGTTTATCAAGATATTTGTGTTGCTACACAAATGCTGTTAAAATCACATGTAGACATTTATAATTATTTCAGTTATGCTTTTTCCCAGGTCTACATTTACTTCTCTATAGTGCTGTTTGCAATCACAAGACTTTCCAAAAAAAGAAAGAAAGAGTTGAGCAATCTCTGGACTATGGCCATGTTGTTTCGAGATCTGCATCAGTACAAATATGTGCTGCTGAAGTCTTCTCAAATCGATCTTGTAAACTGAGTCACATATATATATACGTACGTGTGTGTGTGTGTGTGTGTGTCAGAGGATTATTTGTAAATTATTATAATGATTTCTTCATAAATGTCATCATTTGGGGTAGACTGTTAGAGAACTGAAAGGTCTCTGGGGTGTTTTACTTGTTTACTTATTTTGAGTCATTTGTTTTGATAATGAATGAAAACAGTTAATCTCCTTGACCCTTGCTCTGCAGAATGTAGCAAATGTTGCATGGTTGTATTATGAAGTGTTTTCAGCAACAAAATAATACATACATCTCTCGAAAATATGGATATTAATGCAGATTTACCCTATGATGTAAATAGCCATCATAAGGCTCTGCAGAGAGTCGTCCAAGAAAGTTATTCAGAAATGCTGACAAATGTCTGAAGACAATGCTTTTCTTTGTATTGGTGAAGTAAGAGCTTATCAGTCTTGGAGAAACAATGTGCATGTGTTCTCAGTATGAGCATTTCAATAGTCCACACTGCACTAAACTGAAACACAGGCACTGATAGAGAAACTTTTGGAAAAAGTCACTTTAAAACATTGATTTTTGTTTTGACAGTAAATCTTACGCACAAAATTTTGTGCCGCTGCAAAATTCTTTTAGGCGTCATCTTGAAAAAGGTGGTGCCGGAAGCTCATTGCAGTAAAGATTTACATTTTAGGCAATGTCTATTTATTTATCGTAGCTCTCCCCCTCCCCCCCCCCCCCCCCCCCAAGGCACCACAAAGGAGACCTAATTAATCAAACCAGGTGATTTAACAAATGCAACCAGCTTTGTTTTTCATATTTGACAGAAACAAATGTATTTGTTTATCAAAGTAAATGTTTAGCGGTAATGTAAATATCATTAACAGGAAAGTTATATAAAGCATAATGAGCTCTCACTGAGACTGATCTGTATTTGTTCTTAAAATGTTTGCAAAGGATTTCCAGCAGACGGATCCACAAATGATTCAGAAGAGGAAGTGTTACTTTATGATGAAATATCCAGAGGTGTGGACTCGAGTCACATGACTTGGACTCGAGTCAGACTCGAGTCATTAATTTTATGACTTTAGACTTGACTTGAAAAAATGTTCTCAGACTTGTGACTTGACTTGGACTTTTACACCAATGACTTGGGACTTGAATTGGACTTGAACCGGTTTACTTGAAAAGACTTGATATTTTACCCCAAATATAAAATTTAACATACATATTATATAGAGATTGAAAATGTGACGTCATTCACGGGTAGAACCGCAAAGGATTCTGGGAACTCGTGGCAAGCGGTACTAGCGCACGCAGGCTTTCAATTAAAATCAGTTACACAGCGATAAAAAGAAACACAAAAATGTCAAGACGCTGTTGTATTATTAACTGCAATAGCCGGTCGCATGACAGCCACGGGAAGCCGACGGGTAAAGAGATCGGTTGTTATCGGATTACGTCGTTGAGGAGAAATTGTTCGAACCATGTTTCCGAAGTAACAAAGACGCGACTGGATTGCAGCCATTCAAAGATCAAATATAACGTCCCAGAACACTCCAGCTCACAGGTTAGTCTGCTCCAAGCATTTACACGAAGGTCAGTGTTTTTTAGTAGTTAATACGTCATTTTTCATAACATAATTAGTGATATAGGTTACAAGCAAGTCTGGCGCTGAACAGAAATTGTCGCGCTATGCTCCTTTGTTTATTGTGCATAAATAGTAAATTATCCTGACACAATATTGTGTTTCGCTTCTGTTATTATGGTACATTGACAAAAACATATACTTTTATTCACAGGATAAAACAGGTTTTTTGTATCACTAATTGTCCAGTACGATTACAGCATACAGTATTATTGTCACTGCTACATTTCTGTGATGGGTACCAGAAGTTATTTCCACTACTAATTAATTACCGTTGAGCTCAAAGGTCCTATTAATAAACGGTTAATGAATGTGTATTTATGACGACGATTTGTGAGACTGGTAAACTTATGATACGTACGATGGTCTTTCGTTCTACACGGTGCATTTCAAGGTCCTGCACCCATCCGTCGGTAAACTGTACCTGGACTTGTTGCAGTGACCTGAAGTTACTAAACTTCATGAGTGTATGCACTCACTCCAAGAACCGTATAATTATAAATATGCATATAAATATGCTAAGATGAGATAGCTGACTTCATCTAACTAGCAAATGTTGTCCAGGCTACGTTGGTGATACAGTTTTTTTTTAATGTGTATGATATTTTTGTCATGCGATTTTAAAGCTGGTCCTACAACCGCATCCAAGAATAACATGCAGCTTATCTCAGAACTGTCGGTGAAAATTATTATTGGAGCTAGGTTTAATTGAGCTGCATTTTAAAGAGGTGCAATTTCACAATTTGTGTATATTTTCTAAGTTCACTATTTTGTCATGTGTTGAGAAAAACACAGATTTTAAAATTACATGGTCTAATATTTACATTTAGCATATAACTGCAACATTATTTTTTCATTTTTTTTTTTTTAAAGACTCGAAAGGACTTGAAATTCAAAGTTTCAGACTTGTGACTTGACTCGGACTTTTACACCAGTGACTTGAGACTCGACTCTGACTTGCCTGACATTACTTGAGACTTGACTTGAGGATAAAGACTTGAGACTTACTTGAGACTTGCAAAACAATGACTTGGTCCCACCTCTGGAAATATCATAAAGAGTGTTGAAACTGAAAATATTTGACGCTAATTCCAGGAACGGGGGACCTGCAAATCTGAGTGCCCTCTTCCCAAATTCACCTCAAATTTTTAGGATTGACAGGAGAAATGCGGGGCCAAAAACAATAGTCTTCACATTTTAGACTTCTTTGATGAACGTAAATCAGTAAGTGAGCAAGGCAAGAATCCATCCATCCCTCCATCCCTCTCACTTCTTCAGTTCAGGATTGTGTGAGCCCTGGAGTCTATCCCAGCTACTATAGGGTGAGAGGTGAGACATACCCACGTCTGTAGCAGGACTACCACATAGAGACCAACAACCATTTCCCCTAACATTCACAACTTTGGCCAATTTGGAATCATCAACTAATCTAACCTCACTAACTGCATGCCTGTAGGCTGTGGGAGAGAGAGAGAACACACGCAGACGTGGCGTGACCATGTAAATGTTCTGTAAAGTAAATGCCACACAGAAAGGCTCTGTCTAGATGGTGGATTTGAACCCAGGACCTTCTTGCTGTGAGTGCTAACCACTGGCCTTATGAATAAGAGTGTACCACTGGCCGAGTCTACAAAATGATAAAGCAGACCATCTAAACAACCGTGGATAAGATCTGTAATAAATCTCAGTTCTCTGTGATAAACAGTATACAACACATTCATATAAGCACTGAGGAGATACATGCATATAGTTAACCTCACCCTAAGCCAGCACTAACATAAAACTGTGTCTTTTTGTCTCAACCGGCAAACACGACTTGATTCTAAATTTAAAAACAATGTTTCAGTTTGAGTTTCAGCATCAGTATGACTGTTAGGAGCAGAAGGGTCAGTGTAATCTATTATAATACTTACATTGAGACACTAACCCAACCTTAGAGCGTCAGAGTGTGGTAACATGCAAAAGGTTCAGCGGTTTTGATTTAACATTCAAGAAATTCATCAATTTTGTCAGCATATAAAATAAGTTTTAAACCACACAAGCTATAAAAACCCGATCGTAGCTGACAAACAGCCTGTTTAGGAGTGGGTGCAGAGCGGTACATCAAAATGTCATCAGCATAAAAATTAAAGTTTGCTCCTGTGACAGAGATTGACCGATGATCAAAACTGCTTATACATAAAATAAATAGCAGTGGTCCTAGAATTGAACTCTGAGGCAACAGGCTTTACAGCTCTTTGCATCAATGATGCCACAAAGCAATCACCTGACTTGTGTGTTGCCAACTACTTACCAAAGACTTGGCAGTTGTTCTTTACTAAAGTAGAGATGAGAAGCTCTGCCAGAGAGCAGCTCAAGCCAATAAACTGTGGCAATGGCATAAGCCCTCACAATCAAATGATTTGTTAACTGCTGATAAGTGAATGTAACATTTGTAACAAGATTACTATCTCCTCCTTACACATGTAGCATTTTCAGCTGTTAATATTAATGGAAGATCATTAACGACAGGTAACAAATGAAATTGAATCTAATGATTTTAAACATAAATCAGGGTTTCAGATTTTTTTCCCAGTCATTTGAATTCCATCTTGATTATGTAACATAGTTAGTGTTAATCCCTAAAGTTGTATAATACCAACATGAATACAAACAGTGGAAGCAGGCTTTACAAAACCTATGGTTCTCACTCCTCCTCTCAGCATGTTTGCTCCCACCAAAGTGCTTGCTCATAGGGGGTCATATGATTGTTGGGTTTTTCTCTGTATCTATTATTGTGCAATCTACTGTACAATATAAAGCGCCTTGAGGCGACTTTTGTTGTGATTTGGCGCTATATAAATAAAATTGAATTGAATTGAACTAAAGGTTATAAGAAAACATCAGTGAATATATGGCAACTTAAACACATTATCGCTGATAAATTGCATGACTTATTTAACATGGAGTTTTAAGACAAAAGAACAAGGCTTTATATTTGTGGCTTTGGCTGATGCTTTAGGAAGCTAAAAAGAAGAATTTGTCACAGAACCTTGGCATTAGGGTTCTTTTTTACAATGCCTCCGGTTTCACTTCATTATTACTCTTTTTAGACATTAGCTGTACTAGCTTGGCTTTAGGGAAGGCTGTGTATATGTTTGACACTTTGGTTCAGACTAAACTACTAAACGCCTTGCAGTTAAACAGCACACACACATTCAAAGTTCCTAAAAGATAAGGTGATAGTGCAACCATACCTTGATCTTACCATTAATCTGAGCATGTCATTTTGGCAGGGGCATATTTTATGGCTTTTTTGGAGAGTAGATGGTAGATAGTAGAGAGTGGCAGGAAACTGCAGGAGAGAGAGGTGGGGAAGGATATGTGACATAAGGGCCCAGCTGGTAGTCCTCACTGTCTGCTGCATTTACAGCTGCATTAACCACCAGACCAAAAAATTGCTTCATTTCCTGTCGTTGTTTCAGTAATGTTCTACAAATAAATTAAAGAAATCATAAACTTTTTATTTTTTGTTATACCAGAAGGACTCATTCTGATCCACACATACTAAACAGCTGCATTTGTATTTTGTATTTCTATTAAGGGACAAATTTGATTGATACTGTGACTTTAGACTCTGTCACGTTGACTGGTTTTGTGTGTCACTTTCCACACTGGAAATTCCCTTACCAGGCTTTACATATTATTAAAATGAAGACCGTTTTTTTACTTAAGATTTTGTGAAGTGAAAAGGCCTCCTAATAGCACTATGAAAACAATCAGTGTGGGATTGTTGTCAAGAAATTTTCCTGCATATGCGAATGTTAGCACCCACCAAAGTTATACAGAATATATATATATATATATATATATCAAATTCAAATTCAAATTTTATTTGTCACACACACACAACCATACACAGTATGACATGGGGGTGAAATGCTTGTAGCTGTGCAATGCCCGACCATTAAATGACAGAAAAAAGTTTTACAGTATTTACAATTTACAGGTTACTACAAAAATTTACAAATTAACTTAGAAATTTGCAGTATAAAATGTGCAAATAGCAGAAAGAGATTATAAAGATTATAAATTATAGGAAGTGTGCATAAAGAAAAAACAGAGTGCGTGTGGTGATGTGATGTGTGTGAGAGTCCAGTCTATAGGTCCCTCATCCTATTCATGTAGCCCCTTCCGCCGGGGTTCCGCCACTGACATAAAGACAAGAAAGCTCCTTATCATGCATGGAGGGTTTCACCCCAAGTCCAGCACCCTGAGGCTGTACGCTAAGCGGAAGGAAGGGGGCCGGGGACTGGTGAGTGTCAGCACCACAGTCCAGGATGAGACAACGAACATCCAAGAATACATTGGGAAGATGGCCCCAACTGACCGAGTGCTCAGTGAATACCTCAGGCAGCAGAAACCCAAGAAAGAGGAGGGAGACGAGGAACCATCATGGAAGGACAGGCCCCTGCACGGTATGTACCACCGGCAGATAGAGGAGGTGGCTGATATCCAGAAATCCTACCAGTGGCTGGACAAAGCTGGACTGAAAGACAGCACAGAGGCACTAATCATGGCAGCACAAGAACAAGCTCTGAGTACAAGATCCATAGAGGCTGGGGTCTATCACACCAGGCAAGACCCCAGGTGCAGGCTGTGTAAAGATGCCCCAGAGACAATCCAGCACATAACAGCAGGGTGCAAGATGCTAGCAGGCAAGGCATACATGGAACGCCATAACCAAGTGGCCGGCATAGTGTACAGGAACATCTGTGCCGAGTATAACCTGGAAGTCCCGAGGTCAAAATGGGAGATGCCCCCAAGGGTGGTGGAGAATGACCGAGCTAAGATCCTGTGGGACTTCCAGATACAGACGGACAAAATGGTGGTGGCTAACCAACCGGACATAGTGGTGGTAGACAAACAGAAGAAGACGGCCGTAGTGATCGATGTAGCGGTTCCGAATGACAGCAATATCAGGAAGAAGGAACACGAGAAGCTGGAGAAATACCAAGGGCTCAGAGAAGAGCTCGAGAAGATGTGGAGGGTGAAGGTAACGGTGGTCCCCGTGGTAATCGGAGCACTAGGTGCGGTGACTCCCAAGCTAGGCGAGTGGCTCCAGCAGATCCCGGGAATAACATCGGAGATCTCTGTCCAGAAGAGCGCAGTCCTGGGAACAGCTAAGATACTGCGCAGGACCCTCAAGCTCCCAGGCCTCTGGTAGAGGACCCGAGCTTGAAGGATAAACCGCCCGCAGGGGCGTGCTGGGTGTTTTTATTTAGTTATTTATATAAAGAATCTGACTAAAAAAATGATTAAAGAACAATTTTACCCACTTTTGTCCACAAATAAAGGAAGCCTAGCTCACTCATTGCTGCATGTGAAGGACATCAGCTGTGATTTAGTATGCATACATTACTTTTTCCAGAAATAAATGTACTGATGTGTCTCTCTGTCTTCCTTATCACTTGTGTGTGTGCATAGCTGCACATACTCTGCTCTGATGTTTTGTCTGCGCCACGACACAATTATGTTTTAACACTGTAGTGCAGGGGTCCCCAGTGGCCTCATGAGAAACTGGGACTGTTGTGGTTCACCAATAAGCTTATAAATATAAAAATTATTAAATTAAATTGAGCAGAACTGAGTTCAACTTACTGGTGTGACTTTTCACAGCAGTCCTAATGTCTCGTGGTGCCTTGGGAAAAATAATTGCCCACACCCACAATAGAGGGTGAATAGCACTACCTGAAGTGATCCAATTTAATTGTGTCAAATCACCCCCTCACCTGCTACAACCAAGGAGTCATCCTGTAATGTGCTTCAAAATTCTCCCAAAGAAAGTCTCTTATCCATGGAGCCCAAGGTTATTGATATAGTTGGAGAGCTGTTATTGGCATAATGTGCAGGAGTTTTCTCAGGTGGAGCGGTGGTTGGGCTTAAGGGGTTAAGTATAACCGCTGTTATGAAACAGAGGCTCCATTGGAATGCACTGGAAAAATATAAATCCAGCAGGCATGGCTAAATAACTCAAATGCATGTCCTGTTGACTGTAGATATAACCTACTATGTTTCCTAACAGGCCTGTGACAACACTGTGGATAGGTTTATCTATTTTTCACTGACAGATAGTGTTTCAATGAGAATGACTGAGTGTGTGCTCACAAATAGGTTAGGTTATCAGTCACTGCTGATATGCACAGCACAATGGCGATTAGCCAAATAGATGTCCCAGTTTTAGACGTGCTGCCCTGCAGCTGCTCAGGTTTCAGTGTTTGGGGAAGCGTGATGGAAGTGGCAAGGTACTGAACTGAGGGATCATTGTAGACTCTGGACAGCTGTTATACTTTATGTGTGCAATGTTAGGGTAAAGCCAGCTATTGTGTGACTGAATGACTTTCCTGTTCTGTGCTAACAGGGTGATGTAACTTGCACGTAACTTTGGCTCACATGTCCTGAAACAAATTGTTTCCCACTGTTATGTAATCGATAAAGTGAAGATATGTAAGAAGAAAAGTCCGAATGTGTAGATTAAAAAGTGTGTGTAAAAACTTTCTCTTTATCTGAATAGGGTTATTGCAGCAATGTATAAAAACATGACTGTTGACTAGTGAAAAATCAAGTCGGCTCACAATAAGGAAGCGAACATTTTGATTGGATTATCAGTTTAGTCAGCGTTAATAGGTCACCAAAGTCGGACAGATTTTCGCTCCTCGCAGAGTTTCGTCTCTATAAAATGCCACTGCAGTCTCTTACCAGTCGCTGTTACAACATTTCAGTCTGGAACAAAGGGGCGGACCAATGTTGTTGTCCCTAGAGACATGCTGGTAGCATGGCTAAAATAAGTAGTCCTCTTTGCACCAGTTCCTTTGTACATTTCACTGGACTGGTTGTACCCATGGTTTTGCACGCATCGCCTCGGCGGTTAATGATACCACGTACAGTCTCACTCATGGGATTCAAGGGATCTCTTCCAACTATTTGAACAGAACAGTAATAGGCAGAGCAAAGCATTAGTTGATTACATTCCAAATACTTAGAAAGATGAATGACAGGTCAGCCGGTAGCCATGGCCTAGCAGTGCTTTCAGTGATGAGCCAAGGGAACGGTTCAAAAAAAAAACAAGTCCAAGTCTATAACTCTTTAGCAGCCAAAGAAAAGCAAGGTCAAAAGGAAGGTCACTCCTTTGTAAAAATCACCAAATTGGCCATCAAATCACTGGCCTGTGATGTAAATATCTGGAATTTAAAGTTCATTTAGTTCCTGAAATGTTTAGATGATCTCATCATTATACAAGATTTAATTCAATCAAAAAATGTATTTTGTTTAATCTGCAAGGCACCAAATTACAACAACAGACATCTCAAGGCACTTTATATTATATATTAATATAAATAAACCCAATGTAACAACAACAAACCCCCCAACAATGCTGTGTGAGCAAATCCTTCCATTTATCTTTCTTCTAACCACTCATCTGTCTAAGGGGTGGAGCCTCGGTTGGGAGGAAGGGTACACCCAGGTCATCTCATCAATTCATCACAGAGCTAACACAGAGAGACAGACAAAAACTCACACTGATATTCACTCCTAAAGGCTGATTTAAAATCACCGGTCAACCTAAGATAAATGTTTTTGGACTGTGGGAAGAAACTGGAGACACACAGAGGCCCCAGCCAACCACGGAGTTTGAACCCAGAACCTTCTTGAATTGAGTGAACAATGCTTACCACTGCACTGCTACTGTAGCAAGGAAGAACTCACCTTTAACAGATCAGCCTCAAGAGGAAAAGTACTTGGGGCGGGCAGCTTTCTGCCAGGTATGGGGAAGCGCAACAGTGAAAATAGAGATTACAAAACAGACAAAAAGACTAAAATTTAATGATACGCAAAAGTGGCTCATGAATAGTTAAAGGAGAAGAAAAACACAGGAGTTCTCCTGGCGGCCTGGGACCAGAGAAGCTGTAATGTTAAACTTTATTATTATTATTATTATTATTTTTAAAAAGAAGTTTTAAGCTTGTTGTTACAGATGAGAGAGGGTATCTTTTTCCTGAACCCAAACTGGGAGCTGGTTCCACAGGAGAGGTGTCTGATAGCTGAAGGATCTGCATCCCAGTCTACTGTGGAAAGTCTAGGAACCTCAAATAACCCTGCTCTCTTAGAACAAAGGGCTCGGTTGGGATAATATAATATGATGGGTACTGGGACATATAGGAACATTACTCTTGAGGATTTTAAATTTAATTCTGGATTTTATAGGAAGCCAGTAAAGAGAAGCTATTATGGGAGAAATGTTATTGCTCTTTATTGATCTTGTTTGCATGATCGCCTTTAAAGCAGGAACTTCCTAATAACAATATTATTCAGGAGAAAGAAGGCAATTCTTAATTTAATTTTTTAATGTTCAAGTATATGAAATGTAATGGTTATAAAATATTACAATTTTTAAAACTGTTTGTAGTGACCTCAGTGTTCACAATATAACCTTTGTGATGTGATGTACTGCTGTGACCCCACGATGAAAGAAGGCCTTTGAAGCGTTTGTGTTTTGCTTGAGCACAACGCAGGGCGTGCAGATCAGGAAGCAAATCTGTTTTTTGATAGACCTCAGGCCCAGGCTCTGGGGAGTGTTGATATTGCATCTTTTTGTTCTGTTTGCGTAAAAAGCTCCAGCAAGATGCAAAGTTTGCCGGACAGGCAGAGAGTCGTCCTGCTGTCGCATTTCCGCTAATAGGCTGGCCTGCTTATCTTTACGTGTCATCAATAACAGTATTAATACATCAAAACAATAAAGCAGACTTATAAATTAAAATAACATTTAAATGCAAATCACTGCTGATATAAAAGCTGTAATACTTTTATATTTTGTACTAGTCCTACTAAACTGGCCATCTTAGCCCAGACAAGACAAGGCGTGTAGCTGTAGTCTAGTTTTCGAGGTAAGGCCAGCTACCTGCAGTTCTAACATATGGATCAGTCAGGAACATAATATTTTATTAATGATCTTTTAATTATATATTTTACATAATTGCCATTATTCCCATGATAGCTGATAATATCCTCATTTCTAGCACTGGAACAAAACTATATTGCACTATAGCACAGTTCTGAAGTACTTTGCAATTAATAGCTGCTGTTGCATTTCATGTTCTACACAATGATTCATAAAACAAGCTTTTAAGTTACCAGACACTGCTAAATATGTCTTAAAAACACTGTCTTTGAGTTATTAGCAATTAGTTAGTTAGTTAGTTAGTTAGTTAGTTAGTTAGTTAGATTAAATCAGGTAAATGTTCATTAAAAAAAGTAACTCGTATCTTCAGGGGTACAGTGGCTTGCAACTGGGATGGTGCTGCTGGTATACAGTTGATATGTGAACAGTGGGCATAGTGGTACCTATTAATGTAATGTATACTGTTATTTACTGTCACTAATTGCCCTAACACTAATACACTACAGAGACAGAATATCCCTTTTGGGAATATATACATACCTTTCTAGCTCTTAAAATGGTACAGTTAATTACCCTGGGGTTCAATAATTAACCCTATGGGGAATATATAGCAAAGGGGCCTTTAATGGTATAATAAGGTAATAAGGTAAGGCTTCAGAAGACAGAAAGTAATATCTCTAGACTAGAAAGAATCATGTTGCTTATCAGAAATTATTAGAACAATCAAAAATAGTAGCTTAAACTACTAATTTCAACATCTACAGTGGCAATACACTGCTTACACATCCAGTGATGTCATTTGTAATAACATACTGGTCAGAGAGACCACACGAGTGATTTGACTTTAAATGCATGTTGCTGCCAAAATGTATGTACTTTTACTTACGTGGGATTTTTAACAGAGGCCTTTAATTTGTAGTGGGGTATTTTTGCATCCCTGTAGTGGTACTTCTTCTACCACAGTGAAAAAAACAAAAAAACAAAAACATAACAGACAGTTTAGCAGAGAATACATTTTAAATTGTACTGTTAGGCACTTTGTTACTAGCAGCCTTATAACCCCTTAACAAACAAACAACTAAACCACATCATTTGTTCTAAATTCTTTAGCTAAATCTATGAAAAATGCAAAAATAGCAGTCTGACAGGTATAAAACAGTATTTTGCACCAACAAAGTGATTCCCAGAGAGCCATTAGCTTAAAACTTGCCATATCTTGGCAAGGTGTGTAGGGTGTCTTAAAAGAAATGTAAGTAAACTGGACAAATGGAGGGCAAAAGAAGAAGTAGCAGACCTATAAAGCTATCTAGAGCAAATAAACAGTATCTGATAAAGTTGAAATTTGTCATCAATATATACAGAAAAGGTGAAGAAAGAGGCAGAAAAGTGACTGTCTATGGTCATCTCTAAAACACGGTAGAGGCACTATCATGGTTTGGGTTTTCATTTCAGCCAGAGGTGTTGGAGGTCTTGTTAAAAATGGGAGTGGATGTGAACTTCCACATACTTCCCCCCCATTACTAGCATAATGTAAAGAAATGAGGGTTGGCTCAAGACTTTTACACATTACTGTAAGTGTAGAGATTAATAAGAATCAAATTGGTTTTATGAGGAAGAAGGGGGTTTGGTCCTGTGTTAATACAGCGAGGACAAAGATTCTCAAAGTGTTTGACAGAAAAACTGTGGGCTGCCATGCAACTGTAGGCTTGTCCTGCGGAGATTAGCACTGGCACAAAGGCTGGTGATGGACACTGACTCGTGAGAATAACAAAGCAGGAGAGCCTACGTGCACAAGGGCACAGGCAAGCTCTCGGGCCTTCATTGCGACCTGGAGAACTTGATCCGCCCATTTATTCAGGTGAAAAATAGCTTCCGTTTCAATAGAGGTGCTGTCAGTTGCATGCAAGGGCAACAAATGGACCAGGCTGCAGGAGAAGACGTGGAAAGAAATGGACCAGATTGGACTTTATTGTATGAAAAGTAATGGTCAGACAGAAAGCTTTCATTTGCTTTCTTGTGGAGAGGAAGATGAGAACACTGATACCCGCTTCATGTTTGTGTGGTAAATACAGAGACAGGGCTGGCAGGCATCTAATAGTTCAGCACCAGTGCTGAAACCAGGCGGAAACAACCAGTCCCAAAACGACCGAAATTTGCCAACATTTTTATGAAGATTAATACAAGTTTCATGGTAATTTATGAAAATAATAGCTGACCTGCTTTTTTAGATTCTGGATGACATAACCTGTTAATTGGGCATGTATTTACAATTGTTGATTTTGACCTTTTCTTTTGTACCTCACTTTTGCCATAAATACATTCGAGCAGCAAGAAAAAAAAACTGGAATATATTTCGAAATGTGATATTTCTTTGAAACTGGTCACTACTTATGCCAAAGTAAGGAAACAATGAGGAAAAAAAGAGGAAACCGATTCTTTTGGCCATAACTTGAGGCTTCAAACCTCAAAGAGAATTCTTGGGAAAAAAAGATTAATAATGTAAAAATTCTTCCAGGAGGTTTATCCTCCTTTATTTTTTTTAATAAGCAGAAACAGGATGACACTCAGACTCCTTGTGACTGGCATCCTGAGCGTTTGATTTAGTGCACAATACCATCCTTCAGAACATTTATTCTTTGTTCCAGAAAAATGTCTGTTATTGTTTTTATTGGGCTTTCAAAGGATTTGCAGGTCAAAACCAAACAATAACAAAACTGTTCCATAACGTGTCATTTTTTTCCCAGCTGTCCCGACAGTGGTCCTTCCTCCTCTACAATCATGATTATTTTTTTTTACATTCAATATACTGGGACAGGATATCGGCGCCAACAACTATAAAAAGAGGCATGTGCATCATATGTGTCTTTGCTTGTACGCTATGCAATAAAGTAATTCTGGACAATGTGCTTTTGGAAAAGGAGTAGGATGTGTATTTGCTCTGCACTTTTATTAAAAATCCATATTTCAGTGTGTTAAAAAGTGGGAAAATGTCTTTGTTGTCATTGTTGAAGTGTTAGTGACAATGACAAGATTGTTTCCTGGATATACTGTTGTGACAATGTGACATTTTGCTTACACATAAACTCTCCTTTGCTTCAGATTCTGTTTGAAAAACTGGGTCAGTTCATTGGGGATCACTCGGCGTTTTCCTCAATATTTCCCTGTTATTGTTTTCCCAAGCTTTCAATGGTTGAAGACAAAATGGAAAGGGAACAAATTTTGACTATTTCTCTTTGCTTTCAAGCACTGTGCAAACACATGCATTTCCCTTTGGTTGCTCCTAATTATTTACTTAATTTTGTGGCGCACACTCAAACCGGACACTTCTCCTCAATCCCAGACAAAAGGTAGCACACAGCTTTCCTCTTCAAAAAAAAAAAAAGTTTCAGTCCTTTGACAACAAACATCCAACATCACAGCAGAGGGGTTGAAGAGAGGGCAGCCAAGACATGTCACCAAAGTAGTGGAAGACAAATAAGTCATAGATGATAGACTCATAGTCTAGACATCTAGGCTCATAATACTTTCCAAGAATAAATTACACAATTTCAGTACCACATTGTTTTTCTTTTTTTGTATTTAATTTTCTTAATTTCTTAATCAGTGCAGTGACGCCTTACTGGTCAGGTTTTCAGTTAATCAGATTGTCAAAGAAAAGGCTAAATAAAGAAAAGAAAGTGGTACTTGGCAACTGGTGAGCAACATGAAAATAAGCATTTGATGCCCATGAACTGCAGGCCCTCAAACAACACTGCATTAAAATACGGTCATGGAAATCACTACATAAGCTCAAGGACAGTTTCAGAAATCACTGTCTGTGAACACAGTTCACCATACAATCCACAAATGCAAGTTAAAGCTCTATGATGCATAGAGGTTATTACTGTGTTACTTATGTACCTACAAGGTCACTGACATCTGTTGACCAGCTACTCTGTGTACCACAGACTAAAGAACAAGATAGAGCTTTCTTGCCTGTAAACTGAGGAATAAGGGGCTAGCCATAATAGGCTAGCCCCTCGCCTTTCACAATTCTTATTCTTTGGCTTTCAAACCACAGTGAGAGCTTAGGCAATTAGGCTGTTTCAGTATATATGCATGCATGTTGCAAGTCTTGTTTTATTGTGTAGCCTTTTCCTTTGTGTGCAGCACTTTGCCCATTTTGTTGTTTTTAAATGTTCTTTGTAAATAAATGAAGATTGGATTTGGATCAGAGAAGAAGCCACACGTGAACATGATCCAGAAACTTGGCCCGATCTCTGATCTCGAGTTGCATTAGTTCCTGTGAAACTTCTAGTAGCTTCCACATCTGGAAACAATCTGCTACATCTGGCACAATCAATGCTGAAAGGCATACATACAGGTTTTTGAGTAACATTGCTCGCATCGGATGAGGCCTTACATATTTCAGCAAGACAACCGTCCTACATACTGGATCCACTAATACAGCATAGCTTTGCACTGGAAGAGTTTGGGTGCTGAACTGGCCTGCGTGGCAGTCTGGAGCTTACACCAGCTCAAAACATTTGATCCATCATGAAACAAGGACTGTTGAGCTGCTAGAATCCTATGTCAGACAACAGTGAGACATCTATTCTTCTCTTAAAACCAGTAGCTAATCTCCTCAGTTCCCAGATGTGACAGATTGTTGTTAAATATGAGGGGATGCTACACTGTGGTAAACATGACCCTATTCCTGCTTTTTTTAGACATGTAGCTTTAATCAATGAGTCATCAGAGAGGTTCCTCAAAGAATCAATAATTTATATTAAAATTAGTATTACTAATAGTAACATAGTATTTATGTATGATCAAATGTAAAACCATACAGACTGTGTCTGATTGCTGGGATATCAACACTTAATTAATGTACAGTGAAGCATTTTGTAACCGTTAATAAAGTAAAAGTGCTATCAAAAATACAGTTATTATTAGTATTGACATTTCACACGTTTCTTTGGGTTTATTATTTTATTTGAACAGAAATCACGAAACAGTGTATTTAAAAAAGTAACTGAATGATATATACAGTATAATAACAAATAAACATCCATAACATGGAACAATACTATTCAAAGTACCAAATAAAGCAATTTGCATGCATGCAAAAAAAATCCCAAAACACAACAACAACACATATGAGTCGCTGTGCCAGGTGTCCCACTTTACACAGGCACAGCATTTTATCCCTCTCAGGTTCAGGTAAAGGCTCAGGTTACTTTATTTTGAACTGCAGGTAGATTTGGTTTGCAGCAGCTCATCCACTCAGAAGCACATTTCCAAAACAAACACAGACAAGAGAAAATGGTAAAGAATAACTGCAGCATTAAAACAAATAATAATACATAATCAACAGCCCCATCTCACAGACTAATACAATGTAATATATGTTCACTGTCTGGTTCCCAAATGTTGATATGTGAGTATAACAAGAAGACTGTGATTTAAAGATTTTAAGATTCATTCCAATTGAACCCCAGATAGATAGAATGGCAGATGAAATAACAATTGACAGTCATTGCAATAGAAAAGAGATTATGTGGGTATCTAAAGAGCAATAAAAACAACTTCAGACTCCATTTATACTTTTTATAATTTCAGGGAAACAACCATCCATCATCTATCCATCCATTTTGTTATGTTTATCCAATTCAGGATTTGTTTCTTTTTTTTTCAGGAGATGTGGTGAGCTGGAGCCTACCAGCTGTCACCGGGTGAGACATGTCGGCAATATATTGCAGGGCTAATTCATGAAGACAGACAGCTACTCTGACATTCACACCTGCAGTCAATATGTGCAGTGGTGTGAAAAAGTGTTTACCCCCTTCCTGACTTTCTATTTTTTTGTATGATTGTCTCACTAAAATGATTCAGATCATCAAACAAACAGCCAGACAGCCACGATTTAAGCCAGACATCATGCTACAATCCAAGGAAATTTAGAACAAATGAGAAACAAATTGATAATTGTGAGATCTCTCAGTCTGGAAAAGGTTATAAAGCTATTTCTAAAGCTGTGGGACTCCACAGAACATGGAAGAGTGTAGAACCTTCCCAGGAGTGGCCAGCTGACCAAAATTACCCGAAAAGCGCAGCGACGATCTACCAAAACATCCTGAAAGAGAATGTCCGGCCATCTGTTCGTGACCTCAAGCTGAAGCACACTTGGGTTCTGTTGTAGAACAATGATCCAAAACACACCAGCAAGTCCACCTCTGAAGGCTTAAGAAAAACAAAATGAAGATTTTGGAGTGACCTAGTCAAAGTCTTCACCCTGTTTGGATTCAGTGGCATGACCTTCAAAAGGTTAATGCTCAAAAACCTTCCAGTGCGGCTCAATTACAAGAATTCTGCAAAGAAGAGTGGGCCAAAATTCCTCCACAGCTCTGTAAAACACTTATTGCCAGTTATTGCAAACGCTTGATTGCAGTTGTTGCTGCTAAGGGTGGCCCAACCAGTTATTAGGTTTAGGGGGCAATCACTTTTTCATTTAGAAATCGCATTTTGTGTTTACTTGTGTTATCCTTTTCTAACATTTCAATTTGGGTGATGATCTGAAAAATTTCAGTGTGATGAACATACGGAAAAATAGAAAATCAGGAAGGGGCAGACACTTTTTCACACCACTGTAATCACCAGTTAAACTAACATGCATGTCTTTGGATGGTGAGAGTATTCAAACCCCAGACAGAAACCTGCTTTTAAATATAATGCATTGGTTTATTTTTAATAAATGTCAAAATTTCAGACAACAGTGTGTCCCACATAAGCACACATTTTGCCCCACGTTTAGTTTGTGGGGATCTGATCAACCCAGTATAAGTAATATTGCCAAACTGGTGCTTTAAATTACTGCAAAACATTTTTACTTTTACATATAGAGACAATATTTCACATCTTGATTGGCTCTAGTTTCCAAAGGTCAACATCATAGGATGTCACTTTTCTTAAGTTTGTTTTTTATTGAACGGGTGTCATCATGCAACCATCAGCTACGTCTTGATGCATTCTCAAGTTTTGTCACTCATCCAAGTGACTTCTTCAGTCTCAGCTGACAGACTGAAGAAGTCACTTGGATGAGTGACGAAACGTTTCTCCCACAAAACGCTACGTCCAGATTAACAGAATCAACTTTTGGAAACCATCAGCTACGCTACAACTAAGGCTGAAAATTATAAGTCACTAAAAAGTCACAATTTATGAAGATTTTTGTGGACTATGATAAAAATGACCACAAATAAAAATAAATGTAGCTACAATCAAGTCTAGACTGGAAGTCTCCTAATCTAGCATCAGGTAACCATCAGGTTACCATCACCATTTAAAGGCTACTGTAAAAAAAAGTAAAAATACTGCTGCATTAGACTAAACTTTAACTTTCTTATATTTGTCTCTTTACAAAGCAAAGGAGTTCACATTAGCAAGGAAGGTCACATTTTGGCTTTCAAATTGCTACCATAGGGGTATCTACTAAATATATCCGTTGAGTTTGAATCTCAGTGACCTTGGGCTCAAGGTCACAGGTCAGAGGTCAAGTTTTCCAATAATCTTGTGAATGTGATAAATCAAGAATGATGACACCTACAATTTTGAAAAAGATACCAAAGGAGTATCTTCTAAAAATCTTGTATGAGCTCAAATCTCAGTGACCTCACCCTCAAGGTCAGGCTGTCAAAGGTCAGGCTTTTTTTTGAAAATCTTGTAAATGTGATAACTTTAGAACGAAGTGAGAACGAACAGACAAATTGATACCATCGGCATATCTAGTAGATTGAGGGATGCCACTGGCCCCTGACAGAATTTTTGTTTTATATTCTTTGTTTTTTTTCCAATGTTGTGTATACAAAATTCACAATATATGGCCTGCACTATGAGCACATGGCACTTTTACTTTAAATATTTTGTTTGCTTATCATAGACTGTACGATTTTATATTTATTTGGGAATAACACAATTCTATCTATCTATCTATCTATCTATCTATCTATCTATCTATCTATCTATCTATCTATCTATCTATCTATCTATCTATCTATCTATCTATCTATCTATCTATCTATTCATATGCACTTCATACGTTAAAGAAAATATTAATTTTGTAGTTATTGGTAAAAAGAGCTGAAAGAATTAGCACTAGAAACTTACATTTTTGATCTGAAATTCAACAAGAAAGTACGACAGTCATAACTCAACCTCCACCACAGCGTGCGTGCAGTCTCACCACGCGTCCTCCCTGCCTGTGATGCCCATCATTGGCTGCAAACAGGACCAACCTCCTTCATTAGCGCCACGCCTACTACTTATTGCGTCAGAAACAATTTGTATATGAACACTAAACCGGCTCATGTGCCTAAGAGCTGTTTTCATAATCGTGACAGCGGCACTACTCCAGCATCAAAAGACACTTAGGATTCATCCTGGAAAACTTTACCCAGCACAGAAGCTGTAAATTTTGTAAAAAAGCTGCTGAAGCTCGTAAGTTACAAAAGAAGCAGGAGGCAAATAACGGGAGCGGGTCTCCAGCCACAGCTTCCCCGGCTTTTTTCTTTTTATATCACAGAAAGACCTCTGAATAATTTCTTCATAGGAAAGAAAGCAAAAAGAACTGGACTGAAGTTTGAGGTCATTTCCGCGGAACAAAAACTTTTGGGGATGACTGATTTGTGAACGAAACCCACCGGGACACCCCCAGGAAGTTGTTCCATCGTATTCAGCTCCGACAAAAGAAAAGCCGAAACAAAGAAGAAGAAGAAATAGAGGAGGAAAAAGAAGAAATAACTCCCTGCACTGCCATGGATCAAGGAAAGGTAATTACACTTCACTGGTTCACTCCTTGTCAAACCTGTCCGGTCTGTGTTAGCTTCGTTCAGTCCGTGTACGAGAGCTTCAGCGCTAACAGGGCGCCTCTCCTAAATGTGGCGTCCGCGAGAATGCAGCTAATATTTACATTCTGGGGTGAACCGGGTGACCTGCTATACTGCTACAAGTCACCGTTTTAAGTGCATTTTCATGTTTCTATTGGGTTATTTGCGCACAACCTTAGTTATGGTCTATTATGTTATTACTATGATATTAATTAGGGGCTTTTAAGGGTTATCGCGCTCTGTTGTGCGTCACGTTGCTCTTGTGGTAGTCATCGCCATGTGGTATTTTGGGGCATTCAGGGTCCAGCCCAGTTTCTGTGACACTTTTGAGCCAACATAAACAACCAAATAAATAATAATAATAATAATAATATAATACTACTTGTGTGTGTGTGTATATATATATGTATATTTGTGTGTGTGTGTGTGTGTGTGTGTGTGTGTGCGTGCGTGCGTGCGTGCGTGTGTGTGTTAGGGCCTAAAATATTTGTGCCAAGAGGTGTCATTTGAAATATGGTATTTTATCTGAATGAAGCTTTTTAACTTTTGCAACTCCCTCACTTTGTCACTTTGTAAATGCAAAAAAGCATAAATGGAAGATCATACTCTCCTTACACTCTTTTATTGTGTCTTTCTGTCCCAATAACTACAAGACAATTATACACTTGTAAAAGAGCTGATAAAAATAATCATGCTTCTGGTAATTTTCCTTTAGTGGAAGGTCAAAAGCTCCCCGGGTTGTGTCAGTTTTTGTATATGGAGGAAAAACCCCAATCCACGTAACACTATACTGCAAAATTTTCCAACGGGAACAAAGAAAAAAGCATTCCAAAGTAAAGGCTTGGCAGTGTCTTACACCCCAGGAAACAACTTTGTTTTACTACAAATATCAATATCATAATATTGTTCCTGAACTTAAAGTCAACGTTGATTAATATTTAATATAAAGTATTTCTTTAGGTACCCGCACAAAATGTGGATTATGATTCAGTATTTGATGCCATAATTTTAATAGGGGATTTTTTATGATTGAATTCTTCCTTGAAACAAGATGAGAGGCACTGCCATGTGTCAGCCTTCCATACGTGTGTGTGCAGTTGTGATGCACTATTTGTCACTGCAGTCTGTAGCTTAGGGAGTCTATTCCTGTAAAAAGCCTACTTGAAATACATATATACACATACATGGACATTATACATTAAAATGTTTACAGCAGAAAAAGTGATAGCAAAATAATCTCAAAGCAAAAAATAATTCATGTCAACATGCCATGTGCTCTAGGTCTTGAATCAATTTAGCCGTTGCTACTTGAGGCTATCTCCAAAAAGTTGATTCTGTTCATCTGGACGTAGTGTTTTGTGGGAGAAACGTTTCGTCACTCATCCAAGTGACTTCTTCAGTCTCAGCTGACTGCAGGTTTCCCCAATCTTATAAACAGTACATTTGCATAATGACTGAAACCAGCCCACTGAAGGAACATTGGGCTGGGAGGTCACTTAAGTCACTTGGATGAGTGACGAAACGTTTCTCCCACAAAACACTACGTCCAGATGAACCGCATCAACTTTTTGGAGATTTACTTTCCTGGATGATTGAGAATGCATCAAGATACTTGAGGCTATAATAATAATAATAATAACGATATTAATGTTATAAAAATAAAAATCTAACATGTAATATAAAGTCAAACAACAACTGTGTAATCAACAATCCTGTCAGCTGAATATTACATATAATTTACACATTATTATTCATGTATCCAGATGTGTGAATTATTTTCTCTCACTAATTATCATGCTGTCGTACAGTTTCATTTTTTACAACCTGTCAAATTTTAAAAAGTGTCTCAAATAAATGTTATTGTGTAGGTATCAAGTCATTGCTTTTTGGATAAAAAAGGACCAAATATGCAAGATCCGTTCTCAGACAGTCATATGCTGATTTCAGACTTGCTCCATCTTCAGTTTACACTGATTAAAAGCAAAAAACTAACAAGCACATTTTGGGTACTCAACTTGTCCAGATTGGTGACATGAGTGATGAACTCTAACTATTGTCAGTATCTACTAATTGCCTAATCAATTATCAGCTCATGTTTTTGGATTTCAGACTGGTGATTAGACAGTCTAAAGGTATCACTCAGTTTTCGTTATAGACTGTGATGCTCATTGTTCAGGAAGTAAGCCGGACTTATCTGCCGCCTGATAACCTTGTCTCTGTCCTCGTGTGGCTTTTTGGTCACCATTTGCATGCAACACAGTGAGGCACGTAGGCAAAGGACTTCAATCTTCTTCCCCCTCCTACTTTCTCATTGATATAAGCCCATTTAAACCCAGTGGAGCTGCACCAGGGCAGCTCATTCTGACATGGTGGTCAGAAAATGTTTCCTTAGCTGTTTGTTCATATCTTCATGCTTTTTTTCCACTGCTTGCTTCGTGCTATTGTGGCCTATCAGCTGGATGGGTTGCAGTTGACATGATGGGAAAAGTTCTCACTGTTCCCACTTTCCACTGTGACATGAACACATCAGATTTCCAGAGAGAGTGGGAGCTCACCAAGGGAATACACAGTTGCCAACTCCAGGGTTGTGAAGCTTGGAGCTTTCTCCTCACAGACGCTTTTCACGTCATCTTTGCGATTTGTTACTTCCAACACTGTAGTTGTGCACATGTGGGCTTATCGATAGCTCGTGCTCAGGATTTTCATGCCTGGCTTAGCATTGCGTTGGACTGTTTACAGAAATAACCAACTGTAGAAAGAGTTATAAGTACTCGGTGTGGTCCTGTTGATTTCGCACATTGGACTTTGTCATTGATTGTGAATTTGTGGTTTGTAGTTCCAACTTACACAACTTCATTTTATTTTATCTCCTTTTTTAAAATCTTGATTCAGTTTTACTCTTATCTTAAGCCGGCAACTAAAGCACATGAAATATGTTGGTTTTCCTGCCATCGTCGTCATCTAGAGAAAAAAATCCTGAATGACAGGTTTGTTTTGAACTGAAAAGTCTCCCCAGCCTTTTTATTTCTCTCTACAAAGAATGCAATGCTGTTTGGGAACAAGTATATGGCTGCTCTGGTTTAAATGAGAGGCCCTTTAAAATGTCAAATTCCTGACAGCCTTAACATAACAGCAGGTATTTTGATTGGGAATCCAGTGCCAAAAAACAGCCTCACATTGTACAGACTTAATTGCACTCGATTGATTCCTCTACGTCCTCAGCCTTTCAGGCAATACCCAGTTCCTGCTGTCTTTAAGACAGTCCAGTAGATTAACTTTCATCTGCGTGACTACTTCTCTTCAGTATGTCTTATAATGTAACTGTCAGCCATGTATTAATGGGGCATAATGAGGCTTTACTGTAAAACTAGGGATTAAGAGATCCAGGGGGGGTTTAATTGAGATGAACAGGGAAGCAGGAGTTCATGTTTAATTCACTTCATTAGTGCTCACTGTACTGCATCACTCCCACCTCTGGTCACTCTGCAAATTACTGTTGAAATACAGTGTACCTTTGGGTTTCTTTTGACATCATTTTTCCACTGGGATTAGCTCTATTTAACAAATCAGATCTGACCAAGGGCATTACTTTTATGTCTGACCTTTAATTGTCTGGTGTCACCTCTGACTGTCCAGCAGAAACAGCACAAACTGTCTGTTGTATTCATTTATTTATGCAGGTTAAAAAGATATAGGACTAAATTATGCAGTATTTACTGCCCAGAAATACACTTTTATTTCTTTGTCTAAGAATTATATCATTAATACCCATCCAGCATCAATATTTGTGTATTTATTGTAATTACTATTCTACCTATTTGCTTATTCCTTCTTTTAAATATACTGATGCTGACAATGATGCTTAGTCTTTGGAACATGTGAACAGTTATTTAAACTTTGACTCGTGTCTCCTGGTGTTTATTTTGCATTTAACAGCTGACATCCAACTTAAGATGATATAGTAAATAAAGGACCACATACACATTATTAGTGTACAGCTTTCAGTGGTGAGACTAACATTCCCAAGCATAGAGCACAGCTATAAATACATTTTTATCTGATCTCACTTGAGCTTGGCAGAAATTTCATTGGTACTGGTAGATAAGGCATTAACGGGCACTCTTGAAATGTTGTTTACTTTAAGTGTATACAGCATTTAGAGGTAAACAATTTCTTTAAGGATGACAGTAAAGGGTCACAGGACAAACATGTAGGTGACTAATATCTCACATGACAACAACTGTAACAGAAACAACAACAGTAGAGTATACTCCATATTAGGATCTGCTAAGCTAAACTGTCATTATTGCAGTATTTATGTCATGTGTTATTAATTGCATAACATGCATAGAATGAAACTACTTTGGAGTTTACATACCATAATAAATACAGTGCAAGCATCTGTGTCTGCTATAGTGTCTGGGCTGTGAGGTCCAGATTATAATGTCAAGGGTGTATTTTTACTTTTTCTCCTTATAAGAAGCATGGAATTTATTTGGAAACAGTGCTCACAGAGCACGATGTGCTGTTTCAGTCAGGTGACTTTAGGAGGAGGGCACATATTGGGTTCCCTACAGCAGTGTAAGCTGAGACTGCCGCGGTGACCTGGAGTGGTGGAGGGACATGATGGTAGGTGTGTAAACCAAACCATGACTCTAGCACGTACTGACGAGAGAGAAACCTCTTGGAGTGCGCCTGTGATGAGTTACAGATTCAGCAGTGTACAAAACACCTTATTGAGTTTTGGCACGGAGTAAAATGTTACAACTGCCTAGATGGATTTTTTCAGATGGCCCCGTTTTTAAAAAAAAATGCTCAGGGCTTCAGACTTCTGTTGGGTTTTTTTTAAGTGAAATTATCTCCTCATATTCGGCACACACATACCTGCTTCTGAAGAAATTCCGTCTGATTTGAGTTTACACTTCTGCTCTGCTACATATAAAAGGGAAATGTACTTTTAGTTCAGTATCTTGTAACTAGGTCAATAAGAAACGATGCACTATTTAAAAAATAGTGTGATATGTTTATAAATTATAAATAATTGCTTCTGCAGAACGCATATTTTGATCGCTAACTTTCTTGTATCTGTAAAAGGTCTTCTTCTTTAGCACTATATAGAACTGGTTAGTATTATTTTTATAGTTGTTGCAGCTACAATAGCTGTAAACAGTTACCTCGTTGCTTCAGTGGTTTTTGCAGCACTGTTGGATTTCCTGTTGACACTATTTTGTGGCCAAACCCTAGATTTTCTTTAAATATTTATTTTATCACAACGCCCTGCGGTTTCAAAGTTTTACGTCACCCTCATGTCAGCTGGTTTTGTTTATCAGAGCTCAAGTTTCCTTTTCCTCCTTTGGCTTTTTGTGTTTAAGCAGATTAGATGCTTAACTGAACAAAGAGACACTATATTGTTTAAAAAATAGTTGTAGGAAGTGTAGATTCAATGTCATGATTCATGTCTGTTGAATTTCAACTTTTTAGAAGGTTCTGGATGTTGTTGTTGTTGTGTGGTTGCATAGATCCTAATTTGGGGAACAAATCATTATGTCTTTTAGACGTTTATACAGTGAAAGTGCCTAAAGGTTTTCTAGGGGCTAAGAAAAGGAGCAGCATGGTTGAATGGGAGCTGCTAATGTGCTAATATTTGCTCAAATCCACATTTTGTACTTTTCCATTTCAGCAGTTTGTTTTAATAATTCTTTATGAGCTCTGATGTCTGTCTGTTTACACTCAGGAAGAGCAGCAAGCTAAGGGCTGCTAAGCAACCAGGGCTACCATAAACACAGCCATGACTCGGCAGGTTTTTCCTCACTGCACATGCATTTGGCTGCTTTACTTTGTCCATGCAAAGAGAGAACATTTGCATATATCTAGACCATATTTAAGGGTGTGGGAGGAGGAAAGTAATGATACTTTGACCCCTGGATCCATGTTTTGTGTTTTCTTTGTAAGATTCCTTCTTTTTATACTTTCGAAAGTTAAAAAAAAAAGATTTATAAGCATTTAATGGCATACTTGTAAACTCAAAACTTTTTCATCTATATCTGAAAAGTGCATGTTAAGTTCTGTCTGTCTTCTGTTAATGTCACAGACACAGTATTATCTTTTCTACATTTTCTTTTACAGTTCTTTGGAATTGCTTTTGAATATTCGTGGTAGCACCGCCCCAGAGTGTGAATTCCTGTAATTAGAGCCGACTGTTAAACGCTGTGGTATGCTGTAGAGCAGGGCAATATGACCAAAAATATTTATCACGATATACATTTGAAAATTTGCAATAATGATATAACTGACGATATAATTGACACTAGACAAAATACTTTACAACTCCTCAACTTTATTAGTGCAAAAAAAACCCATCAATGTATTTTCACTTAAAAACAAGCAGCTGTTTTTTTTTATGTGCATTAAAGTTATATATAAAAATTTAACAGTGCAAATGCAAATTGCTTGCTGACAGTTTAACCAAAAGGCATTTCCAGTGGAAATTGGCCGACATATCCTCAGCATAACCATGTAGAATATCCACAAAACTTAAAAAGAGGTTATACACACACAATACGGTAATATTATGTTGAAGTTGGAGAGCTGAAGCAAGAGCAGAGGAGCCATCACCACTGAGGTTCTAAACATAGAGTAGAGTTGTTTCGGATGTGACTTCATTGTTTCCTCTTTGAGAAAGTCATCCATTATACTGCTCTTCTCGTTCCTATGTGCAAGTGATCTCACCTATAAGAGATTTAACTGAAACTTGCATCAGTCATTTTGGGCTAAGCCAATTAATCAGTTTTATTGAACAAATACCTACTTTTTAATTTCCAGCATGATAAAATGATGTCAAGTATATGTTTGGATAAAAATGGCTGGCTTGCACAGAAACACCTATAAGCTGAAGGTAAAGATGTTACAGAGAAGTTTTCAATTTCACTTGGACACATGCTGCTCACCGTATTTTTTTGTTGCAGCTCTACATTTTTTTGCAGATAATTGCAGCTGTTCCCAAAAGGGGACATAAACAAGCTCAAAGCATGACTTTCCCCAAAGGGGCCAGTCAAGATTTAGCTGTTTAGAGTAAAAAACAGCTGGTAGGTCACTGAATTGCCTCTTGTCTTTTTTGTAGCTGTAACTGAGAGACATCAGTCATGATTGTTCTGATCATTTGCCCACAGTGTTGAAAAGAGCGTGTATATCTATGTTTATACACACATATATGAACCTAGTGACCCTCTCTAGACATGCTCCCGAGAAGAGCTGCTATTGGCTCAGAGGCGTAGGCTGGTCTGTAAATGACTTCAGCCAAGCCCTCATTTTTTTCTTTTCTTCTTTGCTTTGAGCAGAGCTTAAGTTACCGCCTCTCAAAACACACACAGACTTTTTTCTTCTTCCTGCTCTGGAGGAGCATAAAAAACAGTTTTAGATGTAACCAAGCTGCCTACAACACAAAGAATACCTGTGTTTAAATACCTGCAGCATTACAGAGCTGATTACAGGCGCAGTCCTTTCAAATCCTTTATGAGGAATGTTTTGTTTTTTTAAAAAGAAACCTGTTGGGCTGTTTTCTTGTTTTTTTTTTTTTTGTTGTTCCTTTAAAAATGTTCGTCATTGGAAAATATTGTGAAATTAGGCTGGAATAACTACTGAAAGCTTCTTTTACCAATCTGTTTTGATTTTATGACCCACAAAGATGCTAAGATGCAAAAAAGCCAAAAAAGAGCTCATTAAGTAATCACAAACTTCTGCAACTTCATTTGTCAATTTGATATATATTTCTATATCAAAAAGATTTAATTCAGGAGAACTATTCTCTGCTTTTCAAGTCAAGTATCTTTGCATAAGTGACAGTTAAAGATTATCAATGTTATACTCAATCTTGGTGCCATCTTTCTCTTCATCCCCCTTTTAAACCAAATTTTCTCTGATCTTGATGCATGCTCAGTCATTCAAGCAAGGAAATTCCAGGAAGTCAATTCGGTTGATCTGGATGTTGCACTTTCTGAAGAAAAGACATTTTGTAACTCATCAGTCACTTGGATGAGTGAGTAAACATTCCTTCCTCTCACAACGTCTAGATGAACAGAATCAACTTTCTAGGAAACAATATCTACTTGGTGGCAGGATATGATCACCTAAGTTGTAAGCAGATTATCTCTGGTCACCTGCTGTTTAAACCTAAGCTTTTGCAAGCGGAAAGAGAAGAACGACTTTAAGGAAGGGGATTATTAATCAGAGAGGATTATTTAAACAGTGAGTGTAAGAATAATGTATGAATGAGCAGACAGGCAGGCCATGTGAGGTTACACTTATACCAGCCAAGAGAAATACTAGGCTTCAGCAGGCTGAAGTTAAATGAAATTGGGCAGCTATGATATCAAACCAAAAACATAGGCTTATCAGAAGAATCTCAGTTCTGAGGCATTTCGCTCAACAACACAAATCAATGGAACCAATCAGCCTTGTGTTAGCAGTTCAGGTGACTGATGGCGCAATCATGAGGAAATCTTTTCTTGGCAACTCTTGGGCCCCTATTCATTCACCTTTAAATGCCACAGCTTATCTGAGTGTTGTTGGTTATGTGCTTTCCTTTTTGGCCATAATTGACAGTCTTCTGATGGCCACCACCAGAGTGATAAGAATAGAAGTAATCTGAAATGTTAGTCACGAAACCACGATTGATTTTCGGTCACCAGATCGGAATGTTGTAGAACATCACTGAGATGTGGACAATGGCACATTATTATGGGTTCCTCATAAAAGTTCTTGGTAAGAGCAATGTGAAATGTATTTCAAATTTTCTACCTGATTAGCTTTGAAAATTCGCTGGCCGTGAAATTAGGAACAAATGTCATTCTGCACTGCTCCATGTTAAAGACTTTAACAACCTTTAGACAAGGTGATTTTTCACCTCCTTTTTACCTCATGTTTGTTCATTTTACGAGCTTGACTTCTTAGACTTGAATGGCCATTGGAAACTTTTTCTGCTGGTGTTTCAAGGTGGAGTTGAGATTATTAAAAAATGTAATAGCTAAGCGAAGGGGAGATCCTTGATTTGTGTCATCTCTTAATCAGTTCAGTGGGTTTGAATATAAAAATACTTCAAACTAAAACTAGGTTTCTTCAGGATACTCAAGTTAAAACAATGACACTTTGAGGTGACATCTACTCTCATAAAGGTCAGATCCTTTGTTGCCAAAATACAAGGAAGGTATCTGTTATGAATCACTGTACCAAAGGATTTGGCATGAATCACGCGGGGTAGGAAAAAAAAAACATTAATCATCAACAAGATGACTGCTTTTAAGGAAATGAAGGATTGGAATAGTAAGCAACACTGGATTTAATCGAAGTTTAATCTTGAGTATGTGAAGCCTTTTGAGATAAATAAGAAAATGCAATGTTAAGGTATACAGTTTAACCGATGTTTTCAGAAAACTAGCACTCAGAGGTGGTCATATGCACAGTTAGCTGACGCAGAAATGATAAAAGGGGTCAGTGTTGGTTAGGGCTGCCACAAACGATTATTTTGATAGTCGACTAGTCACCGATTATTTTTGCGATTAGTCGACTAATCAGATCATGCATCCATTGGACGTACAACGTACAGCTTATTGCACCAGCATGCATCTGCTCTTATATAACTATCATTAGCTTACAGCTTTAAGTGTTTACGGTATGTGCTAACTAAAAATAAAGACAAGATGATAGTTTATTAAATTTTAATGAAATTTGCAGATTGTTTCGGTAAAGTTTAATAAACTCCTTGCTATCTAAAATATAACAGGACACTGGAGTATATTCTCGAGCATCTGATAATCAGCTGTCTGCTTGATGTTTATTCAGCTGTGTAAAAACTATAACTTTAATCTCAGCCAAACCGATTTACTCAGGAACAAATAAAATACAACAAAAAAAGCCAAACAATAACATTTTTAAGTTATCTAAGTGACTTATATATCATGTTTAACCTGAGTAGCGAAAGACGGCAGTGGGTTTGAAAACGATTTGCCGGGAGTCCGGTGTTCTCACGGGCTCTAGTGAGCCTTGCCCCTGGCTAGCTATCGAGCTAGTGGGTAACAGACGTCTCTGAAAACGTCAGAGCGCTTCCGAATATATGTGGTGTCTTGATAAACTGAACAGATATTTGAGGTTTACACAGCTACATTATCGCCTGAAAAAATGCTAAACGTTTATTTTGTGACCCAGAAAGAATAATAAGAGTAATATTAAAACTAACTAGCTGCCGCCATTGTTGGAAACTGAGCTGGGCTGCGCTATGAATTTTGGGACACAGCTTCTTCTTCTTTGGGGTTTAACTGCAGCTGGCATCCTTGTACATGCAGTGCTGCCATCTTCTGTTTCAGTCCGTTATTACACTCTTAAATCCTACTACTTATTCCTGCGTCTTTTGGGATCTTACAAAGCTTCAAACGACGTGTCGACTATTAAATCAGTCGACGACGATTTTGATAGTCGACGTAATCGTGACTAGTCGACTAATCGTGGCAGCCCTAGTGTTGGTGGACAGTAGCTCGAGGCATTTGCTTCCCTGTCTGCGAACTGGAAACTGAGAGCGACATACCATGCACTGGTTTGTTAACTTCTTGGTATTCTTCTAATCTACTGGGCTCTGGTGAGATCAAGCTAAAAATGAACTCTGTAATAACAGGAATAAGAGCACAGACAATAAGATCAGTAGACCTGAGTCTGACCTGGACGTTTTTCACAAGGCAGCTTTACTCAGAAATCTGGAAAGCTTTTGAAAGGACAAACCTGTGACCCCCCTCAGACCTAAAAATATTTGTATGATCCATTATTCATCTCAGTCTGTTAATAATGTCTTCAACAGACATAGTTACAGCTCGACAGTGGATTTCTCTTTTTTCTCTGTTTGTCTGTTTGGAATGAATATCTTTTATGCTCCATATTCACAGTTTTATGTACTGTAGCAGTATATTAATTGTCTTTAAAATATTTCAGGAAATCTTAACAGTGTGTTCATTAAACATTATAATAACTACATCAGGGTGGAAAATGTACTTGTCATCAATTCCATTCTTGGTCAGTAAACTGAGATCTGTGGGATTTTCTGTGCCAGCTCATGGACACATGGCAAAATGTGATTAACTGGTCAGACTGGTATCTTTACTGACAATATTTTCCCTGTTCTCTTTCAGCAAATAACGCTTCCATTGTTGATGAGTGTTGGAACTGCGGTGATTGGCTCCCTGCAGTTTGGCTACAACACAGGTGTTATCAACGCCCCCCAGGAGGTGAGCTGTAAACTGTCTTATTACAAAAAGCTAAAGGAGAGTGAGGCATGAACAAGAGGCTGTTGTCATAAAGGTTCAAATTGAAAGTTTTTGGTTTCAACAGGTGTTCGTTCAGTGTTTATTGTCATATCAGACGAAGGAACACAAAGTACAGCCTTCAGAATAACCATAAAATAACCAGGGTTTCCAAAAAACTTCCAGAATCTCTGGGTCTGCAGAAATCAATCAAGCCAATCAAGTGCTTTCCAGCTATCCAACTTTGTTCCACAGTTGGCTGTTAATTCACTCGCTGCCTTGAAGAACATCGCAGAAAAGGGAGGGTGTAGGTTAAGAGGTGAGGTAATAATAGCTGAATTTAGGCCTAATGGGTCCAAGGACATCTGGATCAACAGAGAGTGTCTATGCCCAAACATGGACCTCTTTTGACCTGAAGCCAGCTGGCAAATGCTTGAGAATGAAATTTAGAAATTAAATTTAGGAGGCAGACAGTGACTTATCCCCGTAACAAAAAAGATCACAAAAACAATGTTCCAAAGCCCCCCAGAAGACTAAGTCAGACAGTCGATTTATTAACAGGAAGGTACAGCAAAGACATTCATTTCCTAAGGAATGCCTGTGTCGCATTGCGTGTGAGAACTACTGTCAGCTCAGTTTGCGTTGGTCTGAACACACCCTATGGCTACTCAGACTACTCTCTGCAGGTAATAGGTGTGTCTCCAGACAGGCTAGAGCTCCACTCCTTTTATGTTATCTTTGACCCACACAGAGGTACTAGGAAGGAGGCCCAGACAGACCCTCCTAAACTGAGCTGTTCTCTGTTATGCTCAACCTTGATATGAAGGACCCTTTTCAATTAGAGAAGCTTTCAGTCCACTAAATTCCTTTAATATTAATAAAAGTGTGACGTGAAATAAAACTAAGAGTCTGATTATCATATTAGGTTATCATGATAGTAATGTGGTCTAAAATATGTAAAAGAAAAATAATTAAAGCGCATAAACTATAAAATGTGTTAAATCGTCACAACTAAGAAGCTGGGTGAAGGATTTTAGCTGAAAATTTGCCTGAGTTCATCTTCTGTTGATTGACTCTGACAGACGCAAGCTTGTCCTTATTTGCTAAAAAGTGATCTAGACCTGCACACAGTCTTATGTTATTTTCAAGAATAAAACGTCACAAATTGTTGCTAATAGTATTCAAATCTTTCTATACACTATTAGCAACACGTGTTCATCATCATATAATCACCTACAGCGTGTCACCTAAAGCCTTGTACTGTGTTGGAGTGTCTCTGATTAGATACGCCTTTTCAAGGGCCTTGTTCAGGCTGTCCTGTGCTCCAGCCATTGAATGTTTGCCTGATCAACACTTGAATGTAGGCTCATTGGATGTATTGCAGGAGGGAGGGTGCTTCACTTTTCTTTAAAGATTTCTCCTTTTGAAACAATATAACTATGTAGTTCACATCTATTTTAGTGCTTTTTAATTAGAAAGGTCTTAAAACAAGAGAAACTATATTATTGTTGCCTTTTTCAGTATTTTTGTGTGTGCTGAATACATTGCTTACCTTGACAGCCTGGTCCCCAACCAGTTTCATCACCAAGGCTGAAGGCCAGTCAGTATGAATAGACAGTTTTCACAATGTGTACTTTAGGCCAGCTGGTGGTTTGGATTGTGTAGCCTATTGAGATTAGAGAACAAGAACCAATTATGTAACTTTTCAAGGGCCACCTTGTAATTTGTCGCTAACAAGTTAAAGTTAGTGAGAGTTTTAAAGTAACCATTAAAAGATGGCAGTGGAAAAACATGTATAAGATGTTGTTTGTAGAGTTGAAAACACTGTTTCATTACTTAAACCTGGAGTTTGCTTTTAGTTTTGCAGAGCTCTTTCTTTGGTTTTTCAGATCAAACTGTTAATGCAGGCAGTGATGAAGCTTCAAAAACCCACAGAAAAACTACACGGTCCAGCACAAATTTCAAAACAAAGTTAGTTGACAGTTGTTTGAGCATTTAGGAGCCTAATGAGCCAGATGCTTTCCTTTAGGAGTTGGTAGAGATCAAATCGGGAGCCTTGCAACTTAATGTAAGATTCACCTGTGCCCAGGATGTGCCTTTCACTCTTCAGCTCATACCTAGTTCATACCAGTTTACCTCTGGTTTTTATTTCTGTTCCACAGGTTTTGCGTTTTAGTGTCTGTAGCTTTAAAAGCAGATAGGCTGGCCACACCCCCTTTTAGGGAACAGTACCTTCCCTGATGGTGTCATGGTGTCCTATTTCATGGACCAGTGAAATAGGAGAGCTAATAAAGCTGGTAATACAAACACAACCGTGCTTGAAACAAAACTGGAATACAACGTTTCAGAGGAATTTTACAAAAGCAGCAGTTTATTAAGATATTCGTTTATTAATCCAAGGATAAAGGAAAAAAAGTTATACTGTGTTGGTCTTTGACTTGCGAATGTAATGAAAAAACCAAAAAGAGATGACTTTGCATAGTACATCTCCTTTTAAGACAGTGAATAAAGTCTTACCTTAAAATGTCTTACTACCAAATGAGAGATTGTGTTGCTCTGTAATTCTGAATGCATAAGTAAACAACTGTGTGCAACCAGCTTCATATGAACGTAAAAGCTGATGGAGATCATGTGTAAATACATACTTTTCTCCTCACACTTTTGCTCTTTTCCATCAGCTTTGCTAAACTACAGCACTTAAGTAAAGTACTTATTTATGTTCGATCTCTGCTTGCATAAACTCTGTGAACGTGTTCTTTTTAAAGGGCAGACGTGATGGGATGAAGGCCAGGGGGACAGTACAGTATATGATACCATACATACTTATCACCAACAAGGTCTTGTGAGTGTAAGTTGATAGTGGATGTGACCCAGGCTCTGTGTTAACAGTGTCAGAGTGTCATTTAATATGTATCCCTCCACTACAGAAAAGCCCTTGACAAGCCAAAGCCTCCTATTCATAACTGCTAATAAGGACATCTCAGATTTTTTTTTTTTCCTTTTTTTCCACATGCCGTCACTGATCTCTAGTACATCACGATCTCCGAGACTAGATTAACTGCAGAGTGCCTCAAAAAATGTGCTGCACGAGCTCGAAGGCACATGATCCAGATGATCCAGACTTAGATTTTGGTTGCAGTAGAACTATACTGGTGAAGTCATTTACGGGGCGTTGTGGACTGGGTAGTGACCTTCTTGAATCATGCCAGAGGTGTCAGCGTGACACACAGAAACAGAAGCAGGCATTGCTTTTTAAGCACCGTCACCCGCACTCCTGGGTGTGTTTGTCAACAAAGTTGTCTGGGATGTGGTGACACAGTGAAGGGAGGGGATGTGAAACCTGACACCCGAGTCTAATAAACTTCCTGGTGGCCAGGAAATGCTGGTGATTATACAGTGCTGCCATCAGCTGGCTGTAAAGTGGCATTTCAGCTATGTGGCAGGGTTCAGAAGAGGAAAATCTCAAGCGTGTGATCTGATGCAGACATGGAATGATCACATTACAACTATGACAACAGTGGGACTTGTGGATGTGTTAAATGATTAGATTAGATTAGATAGAACTTTATTAATCCCTCGGGTGGGTTCCTCTGGGAAATTCGATTTCCAAAAAAGCACAGCACCGACAGAAGTTACAGAGTTATGATTCTGTATGATAGATTTTATCCTGTTTATAATCCTTGGAAACAAAAGTAACAATGAAATGTGTCTTTCTTAGGTTATTGAGAACTTCATCAATCAAACGTGGTATCACCGTTACAATGAGCCCATTCCCAAAAACTCCCTGACAGCTGTGTGGTCCATCGCTGTTTCTGTCTTCTCTGTCGGTGGCATCTTTGGTTCATTCTCAGTAGGACTCTTTGTTAACCGCTTGGGAAGGTAAACAACATACTGAGTCACTGCTAGTATTAAACAGCATGTTAGTCCTTTGCTGAGAGCCTGCCTGCATTTAATTTTTCTAAATTGTATCTTGTTCTTTGATGTCTACAGGAGGAACTCTATGCTCATGGCCAATATTCTGGCTTTTATCTCGGCCGTTCTGATGGGTTTTTCAAAGATGGCAAAGTCGTGGGAAATGCTCATCGTTGGCCGTTTTGTGGTTGGGCTGTACTGTGGCCTCTCCACAGGTTTTGTGCCCATGTATGTGGGTGAAATTTCCCCAACAGCCCTACGAGGAGCCCTGGGCACGCTACACCAGCTGGGCATTGTCATTGGAATCCTCATTGCACAGGTTGGTGAATATGTATTTGTGGCATTCGTTGTCTTGTGATATGTCTTATCCTGTGATAAATTGTTTCTACTGGTGGTTGCTAGGAGCTATGCAGGTGGTTCATTAGTGTCTGTGTGGGTTTTAGATATTTGGATTGGAAGTGATCATGGGAAACGAGAACTTGTGGCCTCTCCTCCTGGCTTTCCTCTTCATCCCTGCTGTGATACAGTGCGTCCTGCTGCCTCTCTGCCCAGAGAGCCCCCGATTCCTGCTCATCAACAAGAACGAAGAGAACAAGGCCAAATGCGGTGAGCACATACATACAAGTCATACAAGCTGGCATATGTGTAAACATAAGTTCATTTTAAATCATCTGTTGTTTTTTTTCTTACATGTTTCAGTGCTGAAGAAGCTCCGGGGCACCACTGATGTGAGTGCTGACATGCAGGAAATGAAGGAGGAGAGCCGGCAGATGATGAGGGAGAAGAAGGTGACCATCCTGGAGCTTTTCCGCTCACCCCTCTACCGTCAGCCCCTGCTCATTGCTGTCATGCTGCAGCTCTCCCAGCAGCTGTCTGGTATTAACGCTGTAAGTTTCAAGACCTACATGTTTTTCAGATTATTCCCTCTAAAGACTGCCACTGAAATTGTGAAATTGATATCAGGAGGTGATATCCTGAACCAACCTACATGTCAACTTGTTTGTTTTTAGATTTTCTACTACTCCACTAGTATCTTTGCGAAAGCTGGAGTTGAGCAGCCCGTTTATGCGACCATTGGAGCCGGTGTGGTTAATACAGCTTTCACTGTGGTGTCGGTGAGTACAGCAGTACACAAAATAGCATTATAGGTGTCAAAAACATCAGATTGTGTTCTACCAAAGCACAATTCAAAAATTATTCTGGTCCCTTGTAATCAGATTTGTGATACAAAGCATGTATATGGTACACTGACCTTTCTCCTCATTTCTTTGTGTTTGTAGCTGTTTGTCGTAGAACGAGCAGGACGCAGGTCTTTGCACCTACTGGGGCTGCTGGGAATGGCTGGATCAGCCATCCTCATGACTATTGCTATGGCTCTGCTGGTAGGTGTATTCCTGACAAAGGCACACTTCAGTGTCACCTGATTTATGACTTTGACGTACAACTTTCAAAAACTTTCCTCTTGTATTTTTGCAGGAGCAACTCAAATGGATGTCTTATGTAAGCATTGTAGCCATTTTTGCCTTCGTGGCATTCTTTGAGATCGGGCCGGGTCCCATCCCTTGGTTCATCGTGGCAGAGTTGTTCTCACAGGGACCCAGGCCTTCAGCCATTGCTGTCGCTGGTTTTTCCAACTGGACTGCAAACTTTATAGTGGGAATGGGCTTCCAGTATGGTGCGGTGAGTAAAAGCACATAACTATCACAAAAACATAGGCTCTTGCATTTGTTACTGACTTAATTTATTGGACCGGTTGTGTCAAATAGTAAAGCTGAACTAGGTTCTTCTTTATGATGACTTCCTTATTTTATACCAAGAGTCTGTCACTGTAAATGAAACACATATTTTGTAGCCAGATTTGAGATATGAGTTGAGCCCTTTTTAAGCAAAACATTTCATTCGTTCTACAGACAGGCACAGTTAAACCCAACATTTAGCTTTATGGTTATTAGGATTTTTATGCTTGAAATTTGTGTGTAGACTTATATAACTGTATGTAATTATACATGTATATTGTATATTGAGGTAGGATCAAATGAGTTTACCTTTAAGTCTATGTTTGTAGCAACTCCTCCTTTGTTTCGTTATTGTTAAAGTGTATTTTGTTGATATTTTAGTCACGTTCAAATTCAATCAATCAGTGCTTATGTATGATACTGAGTTCAAGATACAAAACAGAATTGTGAAAGATGAATTGCTTCCAAGTACTAAGAAATAAGTTGATCAATCTAATATCTTTTGTTTTGCTTCTTGTGTCTCTTCGCAGAGCGCGTGCGGTCCCTACGTCTTTGTCATTTTCACTGTGCTACTGGTCATATTCTTCATCTTCACTTACTTCAAAGTGCCAGAGACCAAGGGCCGGACATTTGATGATATCGCGGCCGGCTTCCGTCAGACTGCTGCCATGGCAGAGAAGCACACACCGGAGGAGCTCAACAGCCTGGGAGCCGATTCGCAGCTCTGAGCGTCTGGGACTGAACTTTCCAACAAACTCTTTCTCAGATCAACAGCAAAGGAGAAGAGTCTGCTGACTAGAAGTAGACGGATACACTAATAGTATATTCTTCACACTGTCACCACATTTCAGGTGTCCTCACCACCAAACAGAACAGACCTGTGTGATTCGCTCTGCCACGACGTCTTCTGCTGCTGCTTTCATGTCACACATAGAAACGAGAACTCGATGGGCACCGCGTCGCATGGCAGAAAATATACAGATGAGAGATTAGATGGTGGGGAAGGTTTTAATATTTTTAAAGATATTTTTACAGAAGGAAAAGCCGAATCTGCAATCAACTGGCCTCTTTTAACATCTTTTTTCCCCCTCACTAAATATTATACTGATATGTGCTGTTCTGTCACCTGTTACAGTGATTTTTTTTGCGACTATCTGGTTAAAGAGCGCTGTAGCTTAAGTTCACTGTGCAAAAAATGTCTTTTTTAAATGATCATACTGTATTGCTGTGTTACTGTACACTCTGGCACTGTTGATGCTGTACAACTTGACTATGTCACTCCACCAGATGGGGCACTGCCCTTAGAAAAAAGTCCCAATACTCTGCTGAAAAGTAATAAGTTATTTATGTATCTTTTACCGAGAACGTTACTGCATACAAAAACTGTGATATTTGGGTGTGAGATGATGAGAATGTTAATTTTTGCATGATGAAATTTAAATTAGCAACAACTCTTCACAAATTATACATATATGTAACTACTACTCTTTTTACTCTTTGTTGGTAGAAAACTATAGAACAATGTATTTTTTTGTACAATATTTTTGCTCATGAGGAAATGATATCTAGATAAATATGCAAAAAGAACCAAAATTTATTCTCCATTCCTGTATTTATTTATCTTTTTACACCATTCCTTTTTCACAGTTCAAATGAAGAAATTGGAAATAGGGAACAGTATCTACACAGATCACTACCAGAGAGCTAAACTTGGCAGTAATGTTGAATACATAAATCATCCATCCATGACACAAGTGCCCACTCGCAATCAGCAGCCACAAAACCAAAAGTCTACCCCACAAAACCCAGAAAATGTGTCCGTTTAAGTGCCTGTCTAATTCAACCATCAGTCTTTCAGCCTTATCACTTTGGTACAGCTTCAGGTTAGACTAACCTGATCCAGACAGAGAGCTTCTTCTCTCTCGGTGTAGGATCTTCTCTCTCTGTATCTTTGTGGTGAGATTACCTCCTGAGCTAACATAGTCTGGTGAATTGGCTTCAGAGCTGTCATGCATTCGAGTGTTACATGCTGTTATTCAGTGACAAACAAACGTTTTTTCATAAAAACAAAAAGAAAGAAAAAGAAAAAATGTGGCCTAAAATGAATGTCTGTCTTTCGTTGTTCAAAAACCGCTTTCATCTTTCTTGGGTCAAACATTCAGAACAACTTCATTATGGTCTGTGTTTTTGCTTTTATTTCTGAATTCTGCAGTATTGAGTAGCTCAAACTCTCTTTTGGTCATCTATTTTACTTAACTTACCTGTGCAGCTTAGGTAAATTCCCAAGTTGCTGTCAATTACTGCTGAATCATATGTTTAAATGCATAATTAGAGGAGAATTACCCGTTAGCAGCACTTTATTATTCACATTTATATTATACCTGATTTTACATCATATATATCAGGCATAATGAGATTCTTTCAACATATTTCTGACAGGGTGGAGTCTTTGTTACTAAAAACAGACTGAAGTACTGCTGATGGACTGCTCAATGTTATGTGAATGGAAAGAATTGCTGTTGTACTATTTGTTTATATTCATTACAGTTTTTGTGTACTCACCTAGAAAACCTGTGTGTAAATATGATAATATTCATTGGTAGATGAGAACACTGATCCAACTCAAACACAGTAGTCAAAATCCTGAAAATCATTCCATAAATCGTTGTCAGTTGTTGTATATAGTAGCTCTTTAAAGCACACATTTGCCTTTTCATTCACATAGAAAGCATTCACTTTATTCACTGTGTGCCTTTGTGTTGCTTTCACACATCTTCAGCAATAAAATCATGTAAAGGCACCAGCAGATGCACTTCCCCACGCAAACAGATGCCTATTGCAAGTATAAAAACTGTATTTTATGTACATAGTCACATATCTGCTTGGGCATTGAATTTTTTTATGTGGCCTTTCAAAAATCTTGTGGCTCAGGTTGGTGGACTGAAAACATGGGATGTTGTAAATATCACTCAGTTAACCTTCACCCACTCCTACTGTCTGAAATCTTTACCTTTTAGAAGACCTTTTGATAGTTAAATTATTAGTACTATAGTGATGAACATTGTTTTGCACCTAGATATCTTTTACTGTATCTGTATTATTTTGATTTGATGGCTGAATATACTGTTGTGGCCTCATGAAACTATCATACTTTTCCAGAATTTACATGTTAGGATTATTTTCATTAGTGGTTGCATTTTAGAGCACAGAGCATAATGTAATTTTTGTAATAGTGATGGTGTTGGAATGCTACTTTTGTTGGAGAAATATAAATTGTGGTGGTTGGTGCAGTGAGTAGTTTAATGGATGAAATAGTGTTGGCTTAATAAAAGAAATCACAAGTATTAAACTGAAGTTTTTTGGCTCAATTTTTAGCTCTTTTTTGACTTAACCAGGCAGCAACCTCAGTGGCTGAAAAATGAGGCAGAGATACCAAAAACTGGAGTTCCTCTAGTGGCCACTTGAGGCTTGTTCATTTCCCATAAACCCCCCAACTTTACCCAAACCCTGCCCCTTGGTTACACAGGAAAGTTACTTGTTTGGTTATTTGATTTACTTGTTTGTTGGCCTGAGTCTCATCGTTTCTCTCTACAGTGAGATAAATGAAAAGGATATGAGCTGCTGCTAAGTGCCATGGCTAACCTCAAAATGGATGCAATTACATTTGTGATTACCTGCGACATGCCTGACTTCACTCATTTCTTCTAGCCATCTGTAAAGAGCGAGAGAACCACTTCATCATTTAGTGCCTTTCAGAGACATCGCTTATTTCACCTTTATCAGATATAGTTTCTCTCCAAGGCTGCAGTCACACACCCACAAACATTAAAATGTGATAATTATCAATCATCTTTGACCTTTAACATTTAAACTGTCAGCAAAAAGAACTTGAGAACAAATAATGCATTTTGAAATCCTGGTTTGTTCCTGTGAATGTTTTCTACAATTCTCAAGGTCACTCACAGTCAAATACAGACTAATGAGATACAGGAGAGGCCTTGGAAAATACAAGTATTTGAATATGTTTGATCATGCCCTGGCACATGGGCATTCATTGCCTATCAGGCAGCTAGGCAGCCTGACCTTCAAGGTGGAACAAAGCACAGGGGCCCTCAGTCCACGGGACTCTCGGTGCAACTTCGATATCTACCTTCCTTGTTATTATGAATATAAATCCCTCACACTCCTTGATGGATTAGATCAGCCAGTTCACAGACATGTTTGCGGGTAAATAAAACTATGACATTGCTTCTTGTCCCGCTGTTATTGATTACAGCGAGAGGGAAGAAGGGAGGGTAGGAAAATCCTCAGAGGTTAGAAGATGTTCTGCACACAGGGTTAGCTGACCCCTGTTGTAAGCAAATTTACACTTTTCCTCAGATCAGAGTTGTGCATGCAAATTTGTTAGCAGCCTCTGTGTTTGATGATCTTCTTTGTTCCCTAATCCACTGTATTTATTCATATTTATATCCTTTATATGTCTTAATCTATTGTAAAACCTGCTCTCACAGTGAGACAGAAACAGATGGTTGGAAATTTAAGCTCAGCTCATATCTTTACAAAACATTATTGTGGCTTTAACTACCGAGGTGAATCCAGGTAAAAACTAAAGCTTGAAAAAAAAAAACTATAATAAAACCCAAACTAGTTTTGAATCAGCAGCATGTGGCTTATGTAACCAAACCGCAAATCAATAACAGGCAGCAGATGGTTTATAACTTATCTCCAAAAGCTATAAACTCACATACGTGAGATGAATCACTAGGATTTAAGTGATTATGAAAATGAGACACAAAGGAAATTGATACATGGATAGTGAGAGAAATGCGGAATTGGTGTTGACTTAAAGTCGACCCAACAGGAGTACTACAAGACAATCAGATCAGCTGTGGAGCTACCATTAGAGGCAAGGGTGGTGTCTCTGTAGGCCAACAGCGCCAAACTCTCTGTGATCTCACCGCATCAGTAGTCCTAAAAGGTTTCTAAAGGGTGCCTGGTGCTGTTTTAAAATGAATAAAAGCTTGGCTGTGAGCAGAATGGGATCATCAGCAAACCTAGAAAGTCAACAAGAACCATGTTGTGTTGATTTGGCTTTAAATAAGATATTTGACCCCTGGCTGCTCTGAGGCAAACTGCTCAGCAGCCAATACTAACACAGTGGTGCTTTCAGAGGAGAATGGACATCAAACAGGTGGATCTGGACAAGGAGATATACAGCTCTTCCCCGGAGAAATAAATGTCAGGGTGAGAGACAGCTGAGAGAGTGTATGAAGAGAGGTTTTAACGACACACAACAATCCAGATGCAGTATGACCGATTAGCTTGCAGGATCGAAGTAGGATGTTTTTGTATGGAGCTTCTTCCTAGACTTTTTCTTGTATTTGTTTCAGTGTTGATGGTATACTTGCACATAAACCACTACATTGGACACTCCATACCAAATTCACAAGTCAAAATGTATGTTGTCCACCTAAGTGGACATGTAAAAAAAAACTCTTTGAAAAGTACATGTTTAAAAAAAATGAAGTTCAAAAATCTTTTTTTCATGCCTAAAGATGAATAAAAATACTTAAGAAAAAAATCCTGATTGAGGTTGTCATAATTCATGCATGAAAGGTTTAAAGAAAGCCCCCTTCAATTGTGAAGCTGTTACTGATGTTATTTTCGGGTGGACATTTAAAAGAATTGCCTCTGGTTCAAGGAGGAAAAAGCTTTGTCCTTTGCCTCAGGGAAGTATTGTTGTTGGGGGACAAATTCATTCATTCATTTTTTTAGTTAAGATGTGCTTGAGGTGAACAATTCTCCAAAAAACAGTTTTAATCCTTAAAGATTTAAGATTATTTACACTTTGTAACTTTGGAAGATATCATTGCTCCACTTCCAGGAATCTTACACTTATTTTGGGAGCAGGACTCCTGATACTCCAGGCTTTTCATGCTGTGTTACAGTATTTTCTTTATCTTATCTCTCTCTGCAGGTTGTAATTTTCATACCAGAAGCAGTTATAAAAAACCTGCACACACAAATTTGTGTGCAAATCATGCACATGAAGGTTTCCCTCACAAATCAGTGATTTTTAAAAAAAATTTCCATACCTGTATTTGTTTGTATTAAACAAGTAAATCTAGAAGTGACCATACATACAAACATGCTAGGTTGGCCATGAAAGAACTTTCTGCAGCCATTAACAAACACCAGAATAAACACCCCGAGGCTGCTTTTATTGTTGCTGGCGACTTCAACCACACCAACTTAAAGACAGTCCTCCCCAGATTCCACCAACATGTCCCCTGCCACACCAGAGGAGACAAGACTTTAGACCATGTGTATTCCAACCTGGCTGGAGCCTACAAAGCCACACCCCTCCCCCACATTGGACAATCGGACCATCTCTCCCTGTTCCTCACACCTCGGTATTCACCACTCATCCAACGTGTGAAACCTGCTGTGAGGACAATTAAAGTGTGGCCAGAGGGGACAGACGCAGTGCTCCAGGACAGATTTAAAAACACAGACTGGAATATGTTCACCCACACAGACCTGGACCAGTACGCCTCATCTGTACTGGATTACATCTCCAAAACCACAGACAGTGTCACCACCCAGAAACGGATCACCATGTACCCCAACCAGAAGCCTTGGATGAACCGGGATGTTCGTCTCCTCCTGAAGGCCCGCAACACTGCCTTTAGGTCAGGAGATGCACACGCCTACAGTACAGCCAGGGCTAATCTAAAGAAGGGCATCAAAAAAGCCAAACACCATTACAAAAAGAAGGTAGAAGAACACTTCTCCAACTCCAACCCCCGACGCATGTGGCAAGGACTCCAGACCATCACAGACTACAGGACCACCAAACCCTCCCCCGCATCCTCTGATGTCTCCTTCCTCAACGAGCTCAACAACTTTTATGCTCGTTTTGAGCGAGGGAACCCCACAACCACAACCAAAGCAGACATGACGCCAGACCACCAACCTATGACTCTCTCCCCCACCGATGTAGGAGCGGTGCTGAGCAGGATCAATGTCCACAAGGCTGCAGGCCCTGATGGCATCCCCGGGCGTGTTCTCAGAGCGTGTTCTGGGGAGCTTGCAGGAGTGCTCACAGACATATTCAATCTGTCCTTGGCCCACGCTGTGGTACCGGCCTGCTTCAAATCCACCTCCATCGTCCCGATACCCAAAAACTCCAACCCATCTTGCCTCAATGATTACCGCCCAGTAGCACTCACCCCCATCATCACTAAGTGCTTAGAGCGACTGGTCCTAGCACACTTCAAATCCTGTCTCCCCCCCACCCTGGACCCCCACCAATTCGCATACCGCCGGAACAGAAGCACAGAGGATGCAGTCTCCATCGCAATGCACTCTGTCCTCTCACACCTGGACAACAACAACACCTACGCCAGAATGCTGTTTATAGACTTCAGTTCAGCATTCAATACAATCCACCCCTCACAACTCATCAGGAAACTGACAGACCATCAGTTCCCTCATCTGCAAATGGTTACTGGACTTCCTGACCAACCGCCCCCAACATGTCCGGCTGGATAACCGCTGCTCATCTACCATCACAATGAACACCGGTGTACCACAAGGCTGTGTGATGAGCCCTTTCCTCTACTCCCTCTTCACCCACGACTGCAGACCTGCTGATGGTTCCAACACCATCATTAAGTTTGCAGATGACACCACGGTGATTGGCCTCATCAGTGACAACGATGAGGCCGCCTACAGGGAGGAGGTGGATCGTCTGGCTGAGTGGTGCGACAGAAACAACCTGCTGCTTAACACCGAGAAGACCAAGGAGCTCATCGTGGACTACAGGAGGAATGCTGACCCACATCCACCCATCCACATTAAGGGGACGGCTGTGGAGCGTGTGAGCAGCTTCAAGTTCCTGGGAGTCCACATCTCCGAGGATCTCACCTGGACGACCAACTGCTCCAAGCTGGTCAAGAAGGCTCACCAGCGCCTCTTCTTCTTGAGGACTCTGAGGAAGAACCACCTGTCCTCAGACATCCTGGTGAACTTCTATCGCTGCACCATCGAGAGCATCCTGACCAACTGTATAACAGTCTGGTACGGGAACTGCTCTGCCTCGGACCGGAAGGCGTTGCAGAGGGTCGTGAAAACTGCCCAGCGCATCGCCGGAGCACCACTTCCTGCCATAAAAGACATCTACAGGAAGCGGTGTCTGAAAAGGGCTGGGAAAATCATCAAAGACCCCAGTCACCCATCACATGGACTCTTCACCCTCCTGCCCTCTGGGAGGCGCTACAGGAGCCTCCGGACTAAGACCACCAGGTACCGGAACAGCTTCTTCCCCACAGCTGTCAGACTCCTGAACTCTGCCTCCTGACATCTGACCCACGTTAAACTCATGGACTGAACATACACACACCCACAATGGACAACTGTACCCTCAAACACAATAATAACATGGACTGAACCACCACTCACAACCACTAGCACTTTATATAGCCTCTGTAGAAACTATCTACACCCTCACTTATCTTAACTGCACTACTGTATAGCTCTGTGTAAATAATCATTCTGTACATTCGATAATCTTTAATCCTACAACTGTTTACAACTTGCATAGTTCCCATTTCTGTATAGCTGTATATCCCAGATTCTGTAAAGTTATTTATTTCATATTCTGTATAGTTTTTCATATTTATATCCTGTTCATATCCTGTACATAGCTTGTACTCACTACAGCCTGTACATACTTATAGTTATAGAATATTCACAACATACTTCATACCGTGTACATTATAACATACCATAATAGACCCATTTCTGTAATATACTCACATATCTATATTATTGCTAATATATATTGTAATATATCTATATCACTAAAGCACTTCTGGATGGATGCAAACTGCATTTCGTTGCCCTGTACCTGTGCATGTGCAATGACAATAAAGTTGAATTCTATTCTATTCTATTCTATTAAAAAAATGCATTGTTTGTACGTATGTACGTAAACATTGACTAATATACGTTGTATTTTCTATTATATGGTAATATTAAATATTGCATGGTTCTATAACCATTATTTTTAATTTCTTTTGTTGTTTCTTCATAGCAACAGCTCAGTATCCAATCTCTGGCCAGCACAGCAGTCAAGTCAGTCCATTTCAATACCCCATAAAAATCCAATCCAGCAGCAGTGTGACTGATCAGCCGGCAGGTTGGGAGTGTACTTTTTTTATTTGGATCCTATTTCTAGAAAAAAACAACATAGTTCTTATACCTTATATTTCCTGACTGTACAAGCAGGTTTTATTGTAAACAAACTAAGATCTGCCATCTGCGTTTTAAAATGTTTTCTTTTAATATTTGCAACTGAGGCGGGCTTACTGAAAAGATTTCCTACTTTGACTGAAGTGGATGGAGGACTCTTGGCTATTTAATTTTATAGAGTTGCAGTTAATGTTGAGAACAGACTCAATAACATCAATGCTGACTTCAGTGTTTTAAAGCGGTCTCAGTTTTACGTTTTTTATAAGGCAGAACCTCTTTTGTTGGATGGGTTCAAGGTGACTTTTTATTTCCTTTATATTTTTGGAGCTCATGTTTGTTCCACTTTGGCTTTACAGTTGCAGAGCTCTTACTGATTTTATTTTATGGTGGACATAATAGCCTCAGGCTCAAGCAGGAATAATCTGTGTCCGTGACTCAAGGCAAACATCACGAGTGGGGTACAAAGCTTATCCAGTTAGTGTTTTGTTTACCAGTTCTTGAGATGAACAATTCCCCAAATAAAATCATTACCTCCCTGATTCTATAATATAATTTTCTTACACGTATCTCAGAAACAGGAAAATTCAAATTTTTCTCCTCCAGGCGTTCCTCATCTCATGCTGTGTTACAATATTTGCGTTATCTTATCTTTCGCTGCAGGAAGTAATTTCAGACAAGAAACTTGTGGCTACGTGACACAGTTACATAAAGTCTTTAGAGTCAGGTGTTTGCATTCAGGCAGAACTTTTAGATGTATACTTTCATTTTGCAGTCTGCACAGGAGTTGCTCTTTATTATGAGTATCTGACTGACATGAGCTGTGTGCTCTCTATCACATACCGTGCTGTGTGTACAATATACTGTGCCGATTGCCACAGTATGATTTTTTAGTAGTTATCATGCTAGAACTATAGGTTAATCAATTATTATGAAATACTTTAATAGGGAAAAACTGATCTGCAAAATTGTTTGTTTTGCAGATCTTTCTGAAGATTTTTCACTATCTTACATAATTGATTTAATTCTCTCACCTCCTTGATTGTGTTGCCTTGCATTGTGAGAAAAGAATCCAATAACAGCATGGTCAGTCTTTTATATTTAACATGCAAGTGTGCAACTGCGTGCTTTATTTTCTCAGTTCTCTCTCATTTCCAGTCAGCCTTGGAATTATTATGTTTATGGATTTGGGGAGTGCTATGTGTAGTTTATTATAGCACATATAATGGGTGCAGGCTTCTATATAAGTTTCCTGCTACATTTAAAACCAAATTTTCTTTGATAATAAAGACAATCGATCAATGTACTTTGGCTGTAACTGAAAAAAACCCTAATTATTTCATGTCATTGCATTTGGTTTCAGGGGTCTGTCTTTCCAGAGAGGTGTACACTTGTAACACTTGGGGGATTAAATATAATTCTCCTTCTAATATACAAGTTTTGACTCACCACAACATAAAGAGGATTTAGAAGTTGCATTAAGCTGAGATGCTTTGCTGGCTCTGCATTTGTAAATGCTTTGTGCTTCTCTTAAGCTCTTTTAGAAGTTCTTTGAACATTGTCCATAGATTCTTTTAGGAGGCTAAACCGTACATAATATAATCCCTAGATTTTCAAGCAAGGTTTCTTTAGTTGTATTAACACTGCAATGTGCAAATCACTGAATTTAGAAATTTACTGTAATAATAAAAAACAAGAGTTGATTTTTTTTTTTTTTTTTACAAAACATTCATAGAAAGGGAGAAATTCAACAATATTTGCTTGGAGAAATGCTGGTGTTTTAAAGCAATTATGATACCTGTTGGTTGACTTAAACAATTAACATCTAAATATGAATTAATGACAGTTATACAGAATATATTCTCTTCCCTCCCGCTTGGTATTGGAGCTCAGCCCTCCTGTTGTTTCTGCTGTTGTTGAAAAAGACCATAATGACAGTTGTGCAGTAGGTCGTCTTCCCTCCTGTTAGGAGTTGAGGAGCTGGTCCCTCCTGTTGTTATTGTTATTGCTCCTGCGGTGTGTTCATTAGCTCAATGCCCCTGGTGATTATGCCAGCTCTGAGTCTTCTTTCCTTCCTCCCTGCTCTCCTCCACCACAGGCGCTGTCTTCCCTTTGGCACCCTGCCATCATCACTGTGACCCGGGGGGATGCTGTTCAAAACTGAGTTGTTGGTCGTGCAAAGTAAAGCAAAAACAATGAAGTTTGGGGGATGACATAAACAGTTAAGTAATATAAAAAAGGTTTAAAAGATTACTGTATTCTATATTCGGCACAGATGTCTGTGGTCCCAGAGGAATAACAATGCAAATTGTGAACAGGGTTTTAAGATTAAAGGATTTAATAACATATTCTTGATGCGGTTAATATTTTTTCATTATAAGACACCCATAATTCAAATTGTTAAGTCAAAATGTTGATTCTCATGCACGAGTGGGTGTGTGTACTCTACTTACTTAATCCGCTGAAGTAAACATTATGAATTAGAATGATGAAGATAGTTATAGTAACTAAGAATTTTAAACAGAAACACATTTATTAATATATTAAATCTAAATGTAAGTACTCGTCATGGTCCCTGGGATTTGGACCCAAGGTTTTTTGTGAATTTATGATTCATTTTTGTTTTTCAGGATCAGTTGTTTTTAAATTTTGAAAAACCAGTGAATTGTTTCATTGGTTGTGTCTCATAGTCTCTTACTCATGTAATCCATGTGCTTTCTGTGTTTCCTTGCCTTTGAATTCACTGGATTTTTTTTTATTAATGTCTTGGATTTAGGGCTTTGTAAGTTTATGGATCTGACTTTATAACTTTTGTCCACAAGCTATCCACAATCCACACAGCTGTTTATCACAAAAATTGTTTAAACTGAAATCATTGTTTATTATAATAATATACAACATATTGTAATATTTGCAATGCTTTAGAGTGTTAAAACACTGTTGGAAAATATAGTACTCCAAAAAGATGAATTCAAATCAGAGATTTGCTATCTCTGCTCTCTGACTCCCCCTCACCATGTGCTGAGACATCGCTGGGCAAGACCCCAAACTGCATCCAGAACCAAGGATAAATTTAAATGTGCAAAAAAACTCTCCCACACTTGCAACCATGTCTCCTAAAAAAATCTACTGTTTGTCATTTGTTTTGTTTTTCTAAGTACATTCTGCTGGTAATTTGTTTTTAATTTAGTACTTAAATGTGTAAGTACGACTTTGTATAAAGCAGGAAGATGAAAACCTTGGAAAATACCTTTCTCCTGAGATGAAGATAAAAGTGAAGAAAAACTAGCAGAAAACGCATATGTGAAACAATGATACGTCTGATAGTTTTAATAACAAATTTTATTACTTTTTATGACTTTTATGAGATGGGATTCACTATTTTTCTGCAGTCCAGAAGCACTGCCTGAATCACTACAGACAGAGAAAAAATGGACACTGGTTCGTCTTATTATTTTAGTTCCTTTACTCAGGGTTAAATACACGGGTTCAAGATTTAAGATATAAAACTTGAACTGATTCCTTCTAAAAGTATTTATATATAGCTAAATATTTATAATGTGTGTTCAAACAACAATAGAAATAGGTAGATTAAAATTTAACGAGGATGGTTGGTGGCCTATTTGAATCGATGGCTGAAAACTATAGAAATAATCTACCCGAGGCTATAATGAATTATGCCAGTTATGTTTTTCAATACCTGCACTGAACAAACAAATTAAACAAGGAAAAAAGAAAAAGAACAAATTACTAGTGTGTCACACACGTAGCTCTGTCAGCTCTGCTCGACCCCCCGCACTGCAGAACTCCATCATCTGTGATAGCAACATACAGTAGGCAGGTGCTGTTTGTTCAGGGAGCAGTCAAGGAAGGGTGAAGGGAAAAATCCTATCAAAATCTACCCCCATGATAACAAAAGCAAACAGTGTGTTCACGCAAAACACTCTTGTGTAAATCCAAGAGATCCTTGATTCCTCAGGGTCATGCAGCCACATGAATCAATGGGCTCAGTCAAATTGCAGTTACTCCTTCGGTTTTATTGAATCTACAGATGCAAGCAGGGCAGATATGACACATCTTTAAGCACAAAGACTGTCATAAGATGCTGTTTACAGATAAACTCAAACTATAATAAAATCCCTCCGAGAAATAAAACACCAGCGTACTGACTTATCCTTACAAGCTAGAGTAAAAGGTTTGTTTTTAAATAAGGAGTACAGACCATACTTTGCTCTGAGTTCAGACCTGACTCTGCATGATCTAAGATTCACAGCAGTTGCTGCTGATATTGAAAACAGGCTTACAATACAGGACAGTTCTAGCTATTGGCCAGTTATTAGTACCAGCAAACAAAATGATATGACACAAACTGAAACCTGCTCAAAGGTTTCCTATAGTTAGTTCCATAAGTGACACAATGTTTGTAATTTTGCCTCTGTACACAACCACATCAGACAGTTGGGACAGGTGCGGATTTTTCGCTTTTTCAAGGTGTTTAACAAAAGTATTGCATTACTATTCAGGGATTACAGCCTTTTGTCTTTTAGAAAAAGTTTCCAATTTCCAGAAAGTCAATGGTCTGAGAGTTTGATGGCCAGATGAGGCCTGTTGCCTTGTTAGTTCATTACAAGTGAAGCAGAAATAATCTCTAGAGTTGACTGAGTTGTTGCAAGTGTTGAACATTTGGCAGCTTTTCACTATAGCTGTCAATATGATGTATTTATTCACTTCAAGAGATAGCAAAACCTTTAATAGTAGCTAAAAAGCCAAAGTGTAAAAGTCTGGCGGAGGATCTCAAAGGAAGAAACCAACATCCACGAGCGCCTTCCTGAAGTTTGCAGCCCATGCATATGCAGAGTTACTGATTGGAAAGGATTTTCACACAAAAAACACAAAATCTTGTATCAATAATCATCTTAATTTGTCATCTTTGGTAGTGCAATTACTGCTGAGCCTCTAAAAATGGGGCACTCTGTATGAAAACAGTTGTAATTTCTAAACAGTTAACAGCATTTTTCTTGCACCGCTTGAATTAAAGCTAAAAGTGTGCAGTTCAATCACATCTATGACAGTGACTGTTTGTACAGAGGCAAAAATACAAATCTCCTGTAACTGTCCAAATACTTTTGGATCCTACTGCATATGAAAGTCACGCATTGCATTCTCAGTTTGATTGCTTGTGTTATTTTATACGTATTAAATAATAATCATAATTTATTACATTAAAAGATGTTTGGCAGATCAGATTTCATCAATCCCTGCAAATGTTTCACAGAGACATACTTTTGCTGTTATCATGGAAGTCTGATAAAGGTAACCATATACAAACATATACAAATTGAAGAAATAACAGGTTGCACCATGTTTTGAATGAGTAATTTTGTTTTGGCCTGTGAAATAACTATGACAAAAAACACATTCATAATCAACATGTCAAATAAATATTAATATACCAAAGAAAAGAAAGGAAACACTGAAATTTCTCTAGGACGTTCAAAAGAATAAAATTACATTACTGCCTAGAATTACATCCCCAATTCTACCAACGTTAGAGCAAAATGTAAAATGTAAATATAAACAGAATGCAGTGATGTAAAAATCTCATAAATATTATTCACAAATCAACACAATTTAAACCCAGATCTCAAAAAAGTTGGTGCAGGGTCCTGTTTAGGACTGAGAAGCATCTTTTTATAATTTACCCTCATACCATCAGGGATTGAATGCTTTGAACTGCTAATAAGAAGCTGGATGTTCATCTACTTTTTAGTCCAGAGGACGTGGTGTCCATGTTTTCCCCAAAAAAATTCTAATTTTGATTGGATGACCACAGAACAGTTTTTCACTTTGACTCATCATTTAAATGTGTGAGAGAAGATGGCAGCCTTTCTGGATCGGGTTCACATATGGCTTCTTCTTTGTCTGTGCAGCAATTTCCACGACAGAGTCACGCCTGTTGTTACTGCAGTGCTGCCTGTGGGAATCACAGGTGTCCAGTATTGATTTTCGACCTGGACTCTTGAGCACAGAAATTTCTCCAGACTCTCAGAATCCTTTCATTATATTTTTTACAGTAGGTAAAAGTCTGTTCAGTGTTATATGTAGGAAGGTTATTGTGAAATTGTCCCAAAATTTGTAGACACTTTTTGTTTATTTGTAGATTGGTTAAGCACTGTCCATCTTTATTCTTCAGGTATTCTGAGGAGTTACTAAGTAACACTTTTGATGTCCAATCATATTACTGTCCTAAAAATTGAAATGTTTGCAAATGTTCCTCCAGTTTTTTTTCTTCTATGTTTAAAAAAACAACTTTATGGCTTTTTTACTTTGTTTCCTTTGTACATTTTTCCAGCATATAGATGAGACATAAGCAAGCTAATCTATAAAAGAAAGAACATTTCCCAAATTTTCTCACAGGCTCAGTCCTGATAGTGAAATAATTTTAAAAAGCATTCACAATATTCTGTTTTATTTGCGCAACTGAAAGAGCATTCATCGCCTGCAAATATTTCAGCACATAAGTAATTGAAATAGTATAATTATCTACAATCTGCACAATTATTGGTTGAATAGATGTTTATAATCAAACTCCATGATATTATTTCACAGCTTTTCTATACAAAATTATGAAACATTATTCATTACATGGAGAATCATTTTAACTGTCAAAACTCCAAGTCATGAACAAAAGTAGGGGTGTTTTGTGTTATAAAAATGCATTTACTGTTGAAACAAAATTACAAGAAATTGTGATAATGGAGGAGCATACTGGAATAAACATTTTACATGGGCTGCGACAGGACGACAAAGAGGACTGTGTGAATGTGTGGCAGTGTAGGGGAAAAGAACAGAACATAGAAGATGCAACAGTAAGCAGAAAATGGTTGTACACAGCAGTTCTTCCCCTGGTACATTCAATGTGAGGTCTATGAAACACTGTGGCCAAACAGAGCGACGGGATGTGCAACAATTCCCAGCACGATTTTATGTCTGCTTCCACATTATACATGTTTTTAGTACTGATATTATATATGATTTGTTTGGCTTAGCCCTTCTTTGTGTTTCTGTTTCCTATGTTGCAATTGTAAATGTTCCTTTGCTTTATAATGTAAAATCGTTGTTGTGTGAAATCAGCATATGAGGAGAAGGTCAGTTATCTTTAGAAAAATCATGGCTTACTGCAGCAGTAGGTATTCACTGTCATTGAAAACATGGTTATGGAAACAGAAGATGGGGAATGGAACTTCTTAAATCCACCATCATTTTCACTAAATGTCTAAACATTTTGCTCACCTTGGTTCACACAGTTCATTGCATAAATCATTTTGGTGGCAGCTGTTTATTCCAGTCATCCATCAATGTTCTTATGCTTACGTAATTCCGTGTTGTGGGATGGCTGGAGCCTACTCTACAGGGAGTGCAGAATTATTAGGCAAGTTATATTTTTGAGGAATAATTTTATTACTGAACAACAACCATGTTCTCAATGAAACCAAAAAACTCATTAATATCAAAGCTGAATGTTTTTGGAAGTAGTTTTTAGTTTGTTTTTAGTTTTAGCTATTTTAGGGGGATATCTGTGTGTGCAGGTGACTATTACTGTGCATAATTATTAGGCAACTTAACAAAAAACAAATATATACCCATTTCAATTATTTATTTTTACCAGTGAAACCAATATAACATCTCCACATTCACAAATATACATTTCTGACATTCAAAAACAAAACAAAAACAAATCAGCGACCAATATAGCCACCTTTCTTTGCAAGGACACTCAAAAGCCTGCCATCCATGGATTCTGTCAGTGTTTTGATCTGTTCACCATCAACATTGCGTGCAGCAGCAACCACAGCCTCCCAGACACTGTTCAGAGAGGTGTACTGTTTTCCCTCCTTGTAAATCTCACATTTGATGAATGACCACAGGTTCTCAATGGGGTTCAGATCAGGTGAACAAGGAGGCCATGTCATTAGTTTTTCTTCTTTTATACCCTTTCTTGGCAGCCACGCTGTGGAGTACTTGGATGCGTGTGATGGAGCATTGTCCTGCATGAAAATCATGTTTTTCTTGAAGGATGCAGACTTCTTCCTGTACCACTGCTTGAAGAAGGTGTCTTCCAGAAACTGGCAGTAGGACTGGGAGTTGAGCTTGACTCCATCCTCAACCCGAAAAGGCCCCACAAGCTCATCTTTGATGATACCAGCCCAAACCAGTACTCCACCTCCACCTTGCTGGCGTCTGAGTCGGACTGGAGCTCTCTGCCCTTTACCAATCCAGCCACGGGCCCATCCATCTGGCCCATCAAGACTCACTCTCATTTCATCAGTCCATAAAACCTTAGAAAAATCAGTCTTGAGATATTTCTTGGCCCAGTCTTGACGTTTCAGCTTGTGTGTCTTGTTCAGTGGTGGTCGTCTTTCAGCCTTTCTTACCTTGGCCATGTCTCTGAGTATTGCACACCTTGTGCTTTTGGGCACTCCAGTGATGTTGCAGCTCTGAAATATGGCCAAACTGGTGGCAAGTGGCATCTTGGCAGCTGCACGCTTGACTTTTCTCAGTTCATGGGCAGTTATTTTGCGCCTTGGTTTTTCCACACGCTTCTTGCGACCCTGTTGACTATTTTGAATGAAACGCTTGATTGTTCGATGATCACGCTTCAGAAGCTTTGCAATTTTGAGACTGCTGCATCCCTCTGCAAGATATCTCACTATTTTTGACTTTTCTGAGCCTGTCAAGTCCTTCTTTTGACCCATTTTGCCAAAGGAAAGGAAGTTACCTAATAATTATGCACACCTGATATAGGGTGTTGATGTCATTAGACCACACCCCTTCTCATTACAGAGATGCACATCACCTAATATGCTTAATTGGTAGTAGGCTTTCGAGCCTATACAGCTTGGAGTAAGACAACATGCATGAAGAGGATGATGTGGACAAAATACTCATTTGCCTAATAATCCTGCACTCCCTGTAGAGAGGGCCACAGGGCAGTAGTTGGGGTACACTCAGGGCATGTTGCCACCAATAGGAACAGATGACTATTTGCATTCACATCCACACACAATCATCAATTGATCTAACTTAACAGCATGTCTTTGGAAGGTGGGAGGAAACTGAAATACCTGGGGAGAACATGCAAACTCCACATGAAAAGGCTCAGCCAGATGTGAGATTCAAGCCCAGGACCTTCTTCATGTAAGGCAATAGGAATACCCACTATTCCACAGTGCTTCCCATTGCTTATTCACTGATTGAAAATTTCATTTTGAAGGGTTTGAGCAACTCCTTTGATGAATTTGTTTGAGCTATTTAGAGACATGCATCATGCATGCTGAGAACTTCCAAAAGTATTTTGAGAAATACACCAAAGCAATTAAAAAAAAACCCTGTCAAATATTGTCTAAGGCATTAACAAGGTCAGTAATTCTCGCATTTTAATTATATGCATAAAAAGATGATAAAACAGATCACAAATCAGTGTACCTTATTGACACTTGCTCTCAAAGTAAAAAGATGGAGAGAGAAAGATGACGGCATGGCCTGAGAACATGCTGCTATTCATTTTCTATCTTAAGCAATTACTTCTGACATTGCACATCAGCTGTGACAAACTGTGACAGCTTGCGACATTCAGGACTGACAGTGCGAGGAACATGACAACGAAATGAACCTTGAGATAAAGAGAGAGGGGGAGAGAGGGGGAGAGTAAGACCGCAAAGTGTCAGAAGCAAATAGCTAAACATCAGCAGGGCATTACTGGGTGAACCACGAGGAGGTGAAGTGGACATAAAAGGGTGAAGAGGATGCTGCTGTTGGGGGATGGCAACACAGTCGTATGGATATGAAAGCTATGTTTATGCACAGCAAGACAGCACCTATTGCTTAGCACTTTAATTTCAGGGCGTAAGCTAGAAAATATGAGGAACGACCTGTGCTGATAAGGTTTGTAGTCAAACTTCATTTTAGGTCTGTCTGCCTATCATAATCCAGCATAGAAATGGAAACAGTAGCCCCTGGTGAGTGTTTCTAATAAGGTAGGAGTTCTCGGTACTCTGGTGAATACTAATGAAGAGCGAAAGTATTTCTCATTAGTCGGCCTAATACTGTGCTGGTGGACTCGTTCAGTCGAAGCTTTGTGTCTGCGAGGTGAAAAGCAAATTTGACATTTTGAAAGGGGCTGATGGGAAGGAACAAGTGTTCCCTAAAGCAGATCCATTTTCTCCACAGTAACTAAGGTCAGTCAAATTTAGAGTCCCATATTCATACAAAGCATAGCTTGGTCATTATTTTACATTACCTCTCATTTCTGTGTCTGCTTGTTCATCTGCATATAAATTCAGTTTTTTATATAAAGATAGCACACTGAAAAGCAGCTTTTTAAATAATAATAACAATGATAATAAACTTGATTATGTAGCACTTTTACTTACAAAGTTACAAAGTGGTGAAAATGATGCAATGATGCAAGTGCATGCCCAGGCACACTTGGAGCAGGGCCCTTTAATGCTTTAAAAGTCATTACCAGGATTTTAAAATCAATATTAAATTTAAGGTAGCGTTCTCTTTTGGAAAGAAGAGAAAGCTTCCAGGAGAACAAGAAGCTCACTAAATAAACCAAGACATCCCTGAGGTTAAACTGTCTTTACTAACCTTTACTGATGTGTCCAAACTCAATTGTGTCCTGAAAGTTGCTAAGTTGCTATTTCTGTCATAGTGCTGAACAGGACAACATAATAAAGAAACTTTGTATGTTTTTGATTTAGAGAGGTTTCTCTCTTTTCCCTCTGTGGTATTTTTTTCACATTTTTCCTTTGAAGATTTAAAATGAACACAGTAAACTATACTGGAAAAACAAGGAAATGTAACCTCTGGGCTTACATTTTCCATGCTAATTCAGTCCAGTTTCAGCACCTGGAATATTCTGCGGTATTGCAATGGGTGTATCTAGCTGCTGCTATCACACAAATTGCTGTGAAAAACCAACAAAGAACTCCACATTTAAGATTTAGTGAAGGGGAGAGACAGAGAGATTTCATTCACACTGTTATGGAGGTCTCAGTTGATGCACTGCAGAGAGGAAAGGAGGCAAGCAGGGTTGGGGATATGAATAATTCAGCAGCTCTGGCACGTTGAGCCCTGGATTCCCATCCTCCACTCCACCAGCCTCAATCCCAGAGGAACCATAGTGGGGTTGTAGTACAGCTGAGCCGGAACCGCATTCCCACTGGTGTCACATTCCACAGTGGAAAAGATTGCAGAGCAACCTTAGGTGTTCAGGTGATGGGGGAAAGCTGCAGAAACTCACAGCTCAAAGCAGAGATTGTTGTTGTTTGTCATCCTGATGAACCTGATAAAGGTCCTCATACGTAAGTGCAAGCCACGAACTTGGGATATAAAATTATAAAACACCTCACTACAGGGAAGAGCGGTGATTGGCATGAGAGAAAGTTTGGAAATGTATTCTGCTACTTCCCTGAGTGTAAGCAGCTTTGGATGAGAACATCAGTGAGATGCTAAAAATGCTAATTTAATGCAAAATCTAAGCTAAGCAAGCAAAAGTCAAAAATATTGTTAGAGTTACAGACAGACAAACAGAGTTACCGATACAGGACATCACACAGTGAAATGAATAACACTTTGTGGAAGCACCAACCCTGTTCAAAGGCATGTTCTTTATTTCATTTGTGTTTTAAAAAGGAAACTAACAAGGTAGGCTATCATCAACCAAGTTCCTTTTGCAAAGTAATTACCAATATCCATAAATCAGCTGCAGAGCAAAGCACAATCCCTTCTCTTTTAATCTCTTGTGTTCCAAGTGTCTCACACACATACAAAGAGTCTCCTGATATATGCAAAGTGAACTGGAGGGATGATACGGAGACAGGCTTTAATGCTCTATTTAAACATGAAGTGCCTCATCGACAGCATTTGTTTGCCGCTCCTTTGGGACTGCATGTATTCTGTTATGATACAGCTTGCTGCCATTTGTTAATATGCATCAACCTAAGTCGAAAAGGAATGGTAAATGGTAAATGGCCTGTATTTGTATAACGCTTTACTATACAAAAGGAACACACATTTATGTGTTCCACAGTCAGGTTTTCTTTCTAATGTGTCACGTAAGGCTGGAGGCTTGCCCAGCATGCACAAGGTGAAAATCAGGGAGGGTCTGCTGTCCAAAGGAAAGAAAATGAAAAGAGGAGCCATGCAAAGATTAGATGAAAATAAGCAGAGGGTGACACGCGGTGGTCCGGTGTGACCATGAATAAATGATTGAGAGGAAAACAAACTCAGACAAACTGGATGCATTAAATGTGAAAATGCCAACTTGCATTTAAATTCAGGTCACCTTCAAATTAGAGACATTTACATGAGTAAAGTGACGATTTAGAGTGAATGACTAATACTATCGAGTTGGATGTTGATGTTACAGCAGCGTACTAAAATAAGAGTAAAACACGTTATAGTGCACGAATATGATCAGGGACATGGGTCATACCCTTTTGTGTAAAATTCCTCATTCCACAACACGAGTAATCGGGACAGGGCAATTGGGTGCCTGAGGCAACATATTTTATCATTGATATATGTTTGCAGCATGTTTATTGCTATTTGTCAACAAAAGACCTTCCAAAAAACTTTCACCTTGCCCAGTGATGACAAGGTGAAGGTTTTTGGAAGGTCTTTTTTTGACTGCGTCACGTGTGTCACATTATGACCCAGAATAAAAGTTTCATTGCTTGAGAAACGGCCCTGTCTGAAGTTCAGAGGCTTCGGGTATTGGGTTCCTCAAAAACTACTAGTCTTCAATAGTAACTTCAATTCAGTTTTATTTATATAGCACCAAATCACAACCACTTTCACCTCAAGTTGCCTTATATTGTAAGGAAAAGGCCCTAAGAAAATACAGAGAAAATACTGAAAACTAACAATTAGATGACCCCTTACGAGCAAGGACTTGACGACAGTGGAAAGGAAAAACTCTCTTAATAGGAAGAAACCTCCAACAGAACCAGGCTCAGGGACAGTCAGCCATCTGCCCTGACTGGTTGGAGGTGAGGGGAGAAAGACAGGACAAAAGAGATACTGTGGAAGACAGCCAGAGATTAATACTAACAAATGATTAAATACAGAGTGGTGTATGAACAGATAGTGGGAAAAAAAGATGAGTGAAGAAGAAACATTTAGTGCATCATGGGTAGCCTCCAGCAGTGTAGGCAGCATAACTGAAGGAGGACTCAGGGTCACCTGATCCAGCTCTAACTATATGTTTTATTAAAAAGTAAAATTTAAATCCAAACATTAGAACAAAAGAGAGTGTCCGTCTCCCGATTCCAAACTGGGAGCTGGTTACACAGACGAGAAGCCTCAAAGCTGAAGGCTCTGCCTCCCACTCTAGTTTTAAATATCCCAGGAACCACAAGTAAGCCTGCAGTCTGAGAGCGAAGTGCTCTTTTGGGATAATACACTACTATAAGGCCATTAAGATAAGATGGGGCCTGAATATTAACCCTCTCATGCTCAAATTAAACTTTTTGTTGCTAATGCACAACCAAGTCCTGCAGTGGTACTTCTGAGTAAAAAAAACTCATAAAATATGTATGTGGGTAATCAGGTTGTTAGTTTTTAACTGTTGCAAATCGGCAACGCCTGCCTTGAGAGGGTTAAAGACCTTGTATGTGTGGAGAAGGATTTTAAGCTAGATTCTGAATTTAACAGGGAGCCAGTGAAGAGAAGCCATTGTAGGAGAAATGTGCTCTCTCTTTTTAGTCCCTGTCAGTACTCTCGCTGCAGCATTTTGGATCAAGTGAAGGTTTCCAGGGAGATTTTTGGAAACCTCTCTAGTTCACAATGGCTCATCATAGCAGGTAGTTCCATATATCTGATTTGAGAGACTTTTACACTGAATACCCATTCTGACACAACCCCGATAGATTTGTGTCTCCTCCCAGGCTCAGACTGGGGAACCTTTAACTTGTTAGCCAAGGGTGCAAAGCACCACCCTATGAAGAGTAGTAGGCTCTTCAAAAGATTGTGGTTACATCTCACAGTTCACCTGTGGTTGATCAGGAGTGTTCACACAGGAAGAGGTTAAAACCACATTGCTGGCACACACAAAACATGCACAATGCTTCTGTTTTGTAAGGCTGTTTTTCGTTAGCGAAGCTTTTTAGAACTGTTCCATTCACCCAAATTAAGTATTCTTATTCATCTTGGAGGCACATTAAGAAACCCAATTGCAAGAGCCATCAATAGTTTATGAAATATATTGGCTTAAGTCATTTTTTTCTGTCTTTGCTTTGCGAAGTCATCTTTGTGTCAGATACAGCATGCTACACCAATGAGTACATGCAACTTTAATTGCATAGGCTTCACAGCTGCGGCTTTTTTGTTTTCCAACATTTGGCATAAAAATAAAGCCTTTGTAGTTGTACTGTCCCACTCAACCTTGCCTCATATTCACCCTTAATTTAAAATAGTGGAGAAAAGTGGGCTGACAAAAGTGAGATGTGACAAAGTGCAAAGGTTTTACACAGTTTGATGTGTTGTTAATATTTACTTTTCTAGTTTTTAAATATTCAATTTGGACATTAACCCTGTTAGATGACCACAGATAGTTGTCTTGATTTCTTTAGCTTTGATTTTGTTTTTCCCTTATCAGGAGCTCAACAGTCAAAAACTATTAGCATCATCAAGAATTGTGGTGTGATCAAATTAGGCTGAAGACAGATTTTATCACATTCCTGCACCAGATCCTCACACCAGTGACAGGAGCATAAACACAAATGCATCGTATCATTCCAACAAAAGTAATTTAGGAACCCACTGCTCAGGGCAAACAGCTGGTTTAAAAATGCTGAAAATAAATTCACATGCTGTGCAGAGTTTATGGAAAAATGTGAGAATGACAAGCAGGAGATCTTCAGTCAGTTATTTCTGACACCACAAACATGGCCTTGACCCTGCTCCTGAACTGCCCGTTCTTAATCCGTCCAATTATATTTTAAAAGCAGTGTGTTGCCTGACCCCCCGCCTTCTCTCTGGATCAATAAGTTCCATGCTACATATATGATTGATGATCCTGACATATATCCCAACTTGATAGATAGCACTACTGACTGTTCAGACATGTTCTCTGAGGACAGTAGTTACAGATGTGCTGCTACAGCTTGAAGGTCACTCTGGCATAAAGTGTGTGTTATCACTAAGCATGTAAACTAACAAGGGCAAGAAAATTTAATTGACCCAAGTTTTGACCTATAAAATTCATTTGTAGCTCGATGATAATAAAATTCTTGATTAACTTATATTTCACCTTGATTCAGCCCCTAATTTCTTTCACCATCTGAAATAAGCCTTTTAGCTCCCGCCACTATATGATCCCTTTAAGTCTGGCTTTGTCCTAACGTACTGTCCTTTGCCAGCATCAAATCCTATCTCAGCAAGACCCAACAGATAAATAAAAGACTATCAGAAGCATATTTTAGTTTTTCATTCACAGTCTGTATGAAACAGTTGCTATATGTACCCCTGTTAATAGAAGTAAATGAAGGAAAAGCTCTGAAATATCCACTGAGGGAATACAGACAGTAAAGTAAAAAGTGAAGCTTTTCTCTGTAATATCTGCTTGAAATGCCTCTCAGAACCAGTTTATAATTATAAAGAGCAGATGTATAATTATATTAGGTTTAAGTGCATTCTCTTAGCTGAACCATTCAATCTGATTATCAATATAAGGCAAACATTTGAATGGTATACAGTAACGTTGCTAGTCATGAGTGGTTCTGACTCCAGAATATTGCCCTTTACAAATGAAATAGCAGCCTTGCCAATCAGCTTTAGCTTAGATAAAAATCCAACTTCATACTTGTCTCTTTTAATTTAAGAGTGCTCCTAGAAGTGGAGTGAACAAACAGGATTAGTCTGTTTGTTCTTCTTACTTATTTTGAATTTAACTATCCATCCTGTTAACCGCTTTTCCAGTTCAGGATCTTTGGGAAATCGGACCCTATCCCAGTTGTTACTTGGTGAGGTGTGGGGCTGGACAGTTCTGGAAAATTCAGATATGACATGCTGAATGTGCCTGAAAAAGGCAGGGGATTTATGTTGTATGACAGTGTGAAAGAAGCTGCGGAAATGAACTGCAGAAGCAGCAAAAGAAATATTTTTGCTTTTCTATTAATAAGAAGCCTTGGAGGCAACAGGAGCGGCTCATTTATGGGCTCGACACAGGGGTTAGTAAATTTAATTCAGAACCAAAATTGAAACTGTCTCTGCAAAAAGAACATTCGACAAAGCTGAATTATGTTGTCTTACATAGTTTCACTTTCAGTGCCTTCACTAGACATCTTTCAACAAACAGCCTGTTAACTTATAATGCAAACAAGCAATGCACACTCTCCCACTCTAACACACCAACATGCACTGACACCTCCCTTTCCCCTAAAGGTGCTCTCTCACGACACATTTGGTTTTCAATTTTCAAGAGGGGGTTGTGTGCAGTGACTGAGGGTCTTTTTTCAAGGCCTCCCAACAATAATGCCCTGGCTTATTACCCTATTTCTAAGATTGAACTGGGTTCTATCGATCCTAAGTAAAGCACTAGCAGACACAGATTACCCAGCCATGTTGACCACCAGTGTTGGTCAAGTTACTTGAAAAAAGTAATCAGTAACTAATTACTGATTACTTCCCCCAAAAAGTAATCCCGTTACTTTACTGATTACTTATTTTCAAAAGTAATTAATTACTTAGTTACTTAGTTACTTTTTAAAAACACGATTTACAACCTGAGTAGGTGATAAAGTGATAGATCTTTCAGCCCAATTCTACTTTTTCTGCATAATCCATCATACAAAATGTAATCAAATGGAAAAGTCTCTTTTTAAAACTTTTATAGTTTTATTAATTTTAATCTTTTAACTTTATGCATCAAGCAAAAATTTAATTATATGCAACATTCTCTGACTGGAAGAAATTTGTTTAATATTTAAACCTATTTTCTGCACATTCCAGCACATAAAATTTTTTTTTTTTTGTGTTTACACTCACTCTTTCAAATAGATGCAAGTAAAACACAGCAGAAAATAAATAAAATCAAAGACTAGCGGTCCTGTTGCTCTATTTTCACCTGTACAGCAGGAGTTGGGTAGGCGGAGGTTTACCCTGGTGCAGGTGTGCCGCAGCGGTCAGTGGAAGGATACGGCAGTTTCTCTGTGAGTTTCCCATTAGTCGTTGCGCACTCGGAGCTTGCTTGGAAGTTTAGGGTTTTTTTTCGCTGTAAAAAGAAGTTTTCTTCCCACGCACAATGCTAATGGACGCTAATGTTTTTGTCACTTTTTATGGAATCAAACTCAAAGTAAGGTCAGTACTTCCACGCTTTAAACGCTGCACGCTCATACTCTCTCCCGCACTCGATATATGATCCATTGTTGATCTGCACACAGCTGTTGTCACGAACATCGCACTCGCTTACGTCACTGTCATGAGACATTCTCGCAAAAAAATCACGGTTTTAGTAACGCAGTAACGCAGCGTTCCTACGGGAAAGTAACGGTAATCTAATTACCGTTTTTGCAATAGTAATCCCTTACTTTACTAGTTACTTGAAAAAAGTAATCGGATTACAGTAACGCGTTACAAGTAACGCGTTACTGCCCATCTCTGTTGACCACAGAGAAAAGAATAAGGACCCTTTTGAACAACTGCAAACAAGAGGAAACAACACACCCTAGACACAGTGAAATTGTGAAGCAGAGGAACCCATATATATTTGTAGTTGCACTGCATGTCACCCAGCATTAATTAAAATTCCACCCAAGATCCTTTAGGTCCCTCACAAAGCTGAGGAGTCAGTGGTACAGATAACCTTGGCATATTTTAAAATTAGCCATATATTTTGCCCCGAGCATCTTATTGACAAGCACAATTGTGTTTACAAATGCACAATTGACATTCCTCCCACACGATGCCTTAGCCTCTTTTGTTGTCTGTCATCTATCCTGAAGAGCATCACCCACATGGCAGCATCATGCAGGGCTTAAATTAAAACACCTTTTCAGACAAATCAATTTGCTCGTGCGTCCCAGCAGAAGAAAATCATCTTTAATGACAAAATATGGCGTGACATTGAAAAAAGGAATTAATTCATACAGCTTTGAGAAACTGGAGGTAGAAAGAAAAATATCAAAGAATTCACACCCACCCAATCACCAAGATGATTATAGCTCTAAATGAGCTGTTTCCTACATTCTCTGTAAACATAAAGCAGTGCTGAAAATAAATATTTTCATCTATACGACAAAAATCAAACACGGCAGTGGGTGAAGCTTTATACTTTCACATTCATAGATGAATTGAGTCCTGAATAGGAGATCTCTAAAATACGTCTGAAGTGCTTTTCCAAACAGCAAACAACACATGTAAGAAAAGCACATGTAGAAATGCAGTTCTGCTGCATGCTTTTTGAAAAGCTGGCACATATCAAATTTTGTCATCAGTTCTCCAGCGCCGTGCAGTCTCCCACTCTTACATGCGAATAAATTATGACTCATGTAGAGGGAAAAGTCAATGGCACTACACATGCTGACAAGAATAATCGGAAGAATGAGTAATTACTTTGGATTTAGAAAATGAAAAGCGTTTTCCAAAAGCATGTTTTCAAATGAAAGCATACACTTATTCTACTAGGCAATAGCCTTAAAAGGTCCATCATCAAACACATAATTTCAGGCATTATGACTCTAAAATGGGGTGACAAACACCAATGAGAGAACATGTGGAGAGGCAGACGTACTGCGCTCCACAACTATCGAAAAGCTGGAGCAAAACAACCACTACCAGCGTTTTGACGTTCACCATCCTCCGGGGTCATGTTGTCTCTCACTCAGAAATGCAAGTGCATCCTGACTCACGCAGAGAGTCTATTTATACTGACTTTGCCAGTGCAGAGTGGGACATAATGTTCTCTGGTTAAGAGAAGAGCCCGGACTCACTTGTGGAGAGTCGTGATGCCCTCTTGCATCTCCAATTTACCTAAATAAGAGGATTAGCTCTCATTAGATGGGGCTGGTAAACACTGCCACTAAAACAAACTGATTATAGTATCCCAGAGTGGGAGATGCAAAAAAGCTGTTACTGTAGTAGCTGTAAACATGTTAAATCCCTAAAAAGAGAATGTCAAGAAACAAAGAAAATATTCTTGTTTTTGGAAAAGAACAAGGATGGAGATCCTGTGCTGGATGGTTGAATAAAGACAGCAACTTTTATTATTTTCATGTTTCCATCAGTTTTCCAGCAATCTTAATGATGGGTTTTTTAATCCCACTGGATGATAATGTCCCTAAAAAAAGTAAGGATAAAGGATTTTCCCCCACTGTTTCTCGTTTTTGAGCTAACTGTCTCAGCTTTGCTTCATAGCTAAATTTACAATTCTAAATTGTAAATTTTAGACTGTTATTAACCATTTTTACCTCAAAGTGTATATTTACTCCCCTTACCTTAGTCTTAAAGGGTATATTTATTTCTTACTCTTTCTATATTTATTGTTGTTCTTTTGCACTGAATGGAACTGGAGACGGGTCATCTTGTCTCTCTATATACTGTACTGTATATAGCAGAGATGACAATAAAGTTTACTTTGACTTTGACTTGACAACATGCACATATTTTGTTAGAAATATCAGCATCAATTTTGAAAAAAACACTGGTACCCTAACTGGTAAAAAGGAGATACTGGGTTTGAACTGTAATAATCATTCTTTGCACCAAAAACCTCCTTGTGATTGCTTTGGTTGCTACCAAGTTGCCTTGATTGCTGATAGTGTAGCTTGCATGGCACAGAATCGCATGTCTGCAAACACCTGCTAACTAGCTGAGCAGTAGTGAAATCCACCTGGAACCTGGAAGAGGAGAATGTTTGTTTTTAAAGTAAACCACTTGCCCCATTCCTGCAACTAAAATGCTTTCGAGAGGTGCAGGTTTTCTGAAGGCAAATGGTCTGTTTCCATTTTGCATTACACTTTTCACAGTTTCACTACTTCCCAGTAAAGAGTTCACTAACACTGACAGTCTGCCAGTGACCAAAGCAATTGCAAGGAGGTTTTCAGTGCAGCTTAGCAGCTGTTAGCAACCTCCAGCAGCTACCCACTAACTGGTTAGTGAATATGCATTTTTCTGTAGCAACTGGCGGTTGCCGGGAGGATGCCAACCCTTCTCTTTGTCTGTGGAAATGAGGCCTTACTGCTGGTTTTCACACCGGGGATTGTTCAACAATAGTTAGGCAGTGCTGCTTTAACAGAAAGATGTGTGAGTAATCTAATCTTTTTTAGCTGAATTACTCCTAGCATTTGACCGATGACATGTGTATTAAAATGTGCTGGAGAGAGAAGTAATTATCTCTAATCTTGCATTATAAAAAATGATATGTTCTAGATCAGATTGTAGACCTGAGTGGAAACCACCACTCAGGTTGTTCTACTTGACAGCAAAACTAAAACCTTCCCACTCATTAACCCGATCTCCAAAACAGAATGACAGTCCAGCTTGTTACAGGCACATGATGTTGACATCTCCCTGCAATGTGTCTGTTCAACATGAAGTCAAGGTCTGAATAATAAATACAGATCTATTAGGAGGCCTTGACGCTCTTTTCCCTGACAGGCAGAATGTGACCTCACTCGGCCCAAGGCAGGAACAAGCCTGTTCAGCCTGGATATAACTTTCAATCTGCACAATGTTTACATCGTCACAGAAAATCACAACAGTGCACTGCTTTGAATGGCGAATGAGTTCGGTTTTATATAAAAGGAACAAAAGTAACAAAAGGAAGTAGGAAGTAACCAATAATTAAAAAAAAAAACTATAATGGAAATTGCCTTTTGCAAATGAGCAGTTTCTCAGTATTACGGTTTAGGATGACAAACTGATTTGCAATTCCTTGAATTATACAAGATTGCAGTATGTCAGTAGTATAGTAGTATAATACAATTTTCACAAAGTAATCTGTCACCATGTTAAAGTGTATGTTCCATACATACTGGGGCAATATTAAGACAGAGTGCCTTTCTACTTTCACAACTTTCAAGTGACATTCATCCATAACCGCAGCCTGCGCTCCCAATGTTGCACTGTGATTTCCTAGATTCAATTTTCCAAGGCCACAAAAATCTAATAACCTCCCAGATAATGTCAGTTGAGTCAGAAGAGATGAGTGAATTGTTTTCAATAAGCTTCAGGTGTTCCAAAAAGTCAATATCAATTTGCCGAATATCTGATCTCAGACCAGCTGGACTTCATACAGTATGAACATGATTTTAAGATCGACCATTTTCCTACAAGAAACAAGAATCCGAATTTTTCTCCTCTGTGGCTGTCTTAATAAAAGCTGCAATATTGAAAAATATGACCACAATAAAACTGAAGACATTTAAAGTGCTCGCAATATGCTCGTAAAATACAATACATGAAATATGACTTGTTTAAAAGCACAGAAAAACTGCAAAAAATTAAAGTCGAAATAATAAAATTTATAGAAGCGTTGAGGTAGAAAAGCTCCACTAGGCTTCCATTAATCAATGGACAATCACGTTTTCTACATTCAGTCAGTATTTATCACTATCTGGTATGAATTTATGTCAGTAACATAATTTTCAAATGATTTGCACTGGCTACATCTAAAGTTCTGTGCCGTGAAAACAGCTTTTGAAAGTTGGAACCAAGAAATTTCTGTCATGTTTGCTATAAACTGTATGAGCGTTAGAGCAAAGAGTAAGCCCCAGCAGAATTTTAAAACCATAAGAGGTCAGGATTATAAGGTCAAACTGTGGCAGGAAGTAGAAGGATGTGTATGAAAGTTCCCTCAGTCCCTGCTTTTAGATAGGTTTGCATAATTGTTAAGAAGATTACGGTTAAGAAGATCAGTTTTTATTCCGGTGAAAGTGAATAATAAGTTTTTAAAGGTGCTTCAAAAAGGAGAAAGTTTAAGTTGAGATTATCTGTTGCAAGGGAAAATAAGAGAAAACAAAACACATGGGAAAAAAATTGTTATGACCAACAAGTAGACAAGAATGTTAAAGCCACAGAAGACATGCAGAGGTGAGCGTTAGCGCAGCAGTTCTCCAGACACAGTATGGCTCCACATCTGCACAAAAAGCACTCCAGCTGTTACTGCAGCTCCTTATTTTTCAGTTAGAATCTAATTTCCACACAGCCTTTTGAAAGGCACCATCTGCACGATGCCAAAAGGATGCAATCTAAACACTGAAGAGCAAGCCAGTTACCTCACAAAAACTCAATTTGGGACTTTACAGAGAAGACCTTCAGGCTTTGACTATCAACAGAATTCGTACCACAAACTGAGGTTTGAGGGCTGAGGTAATACGCTCTTCATTAAAATGCATCAAAAATAATGCTGTTACACAAGAGATGCTCACCTACTGCAGGCTGTATTGCATGTATTATAGAGGACATAGTCAACAGAGAGTTCCCTTCTCAAATCTTACTCCCTTTTTATTCATTAAAAAAGATGCAAGTGATTTGAATCATTTTGCAGGTGTAGTTGTACTGCTGTCTGCAGTATTGTGTTTTTGGGGTTTTCTGTACAAGCCAAGAGTTTTACGTTGCACAAGAGCAATAACCAATACAATACTTGCAGTCTCCTGCTTAGATGTTCTATTCCAACCAACAAAGGACTCACTCACTTTTTGCATTTTTCTAGACAGGGCCTTTAGGAGCACAGTATTACAACAAAAACTTGCCACATTACTGTGAATGATGTAACTGCATGCAATTCTCTATTTAATGCACATTCTCATGTTTTTGTGTGACTCTTGGTGAGCACCAGCAGCATCACCCATTTGATGTTTTGGATGCCTGCATCCTTAACATGAAAGTTTGTCCCCAGAGGATAAACTCATTTTCATTTTGGACTCTTTGTTTTCCTCCTGCAACACAATCTTATCAAAATGTGAACTTACAGCAAATCTAATAACTGCAGGGTCACATTACTATGAGAAGAGCTAATTTGTGCTTAAGGGGGCCATGTGTGTGTAATTTGTCTTTATGCAAGACTTTCATTATCATGCATATCTAAAGTGCTGCCTATATCAAACTGTAAGTGTGTGCACCTTTTTGGAACAGACATTAAAGCCTTCAGTTATTTGAAGTAAATGAAGCTAAACACAGATGAATTTTCCTGCACTAATACAGAAAGTTCACAAATGGTGCACAAAAGGCTAGCCAGTGGTCCCATCTGTAAATGTGGGCATGGAAGTCTTAAAGCACCTCTGACTCCTAGATTTGACTGATGAAAAAAGGCACGTGGAAATCTGTTCTGTTAGTTTATAAACCGTGCTCTCGGATTCATAATCCGACGGATTTGCAATCCATGCCCAGATTTGGAATCTTGCCCACAGATTTATGATAGTTACAGTGCAGATAAAATGTTGTTTGTCACTGAGATACTACTTTGGAAAAAAAAGAAATATGAGACTAAAAGGAGCAAAAGTGTTGCTAAAATTATCGGGGGAAGAAATTAAACTTTTTTTTTATAATGGCACCAGTTTTGCTTCTGGTAGGGAGTAAAAGTTAGAACTTACATACATTGTAGCAGCTTTATGAAACTGTTCATTTTGTTTTGTCTCTTTTCACTATATCCCACTGTGCACTGTGTGGATTTAATGCTTTGCCTCTCCAAATTCTGAAATAAATACATATGTGTGATTGTCTGTGTCTCTGTGTCAGCTCTCAAATAGGCTAGGAACATGTTGAGGGATACTCTGCCCTTTCCCCAACATTGGCTTGGATGGGCTCCAGCGCCACTGACCCTGGTCGGATAAGTGGTTAAGAAAATAGATGGAAGCTTTGGTGGGTCAGCCACAGCAATTTTGATTCATAGCCACGTGGGATCCATAATTTCACAAGCTGAATTCATGTGGCTCCAAGCAGCTTTAAACATCAATTCCCTCACATCAGCAGTGCCTCAGGCACAAAATAAAACATAACACAGATCACTGATGGACACAGATGACAAGAACGAAGGATGAGGCTCAAAAGTGGTTTTAGTGGAGAAGGAAAATGGTTCCATTAAGCATTTTGAAGGAAATGAGCTGTCTGTGATTTAGTTTTCTCTCAGTTTTTAAGTAAAGACACTGCTTCTCAGGAGACAATTTGAACAGTATTACTCTTTAGGTGAGTATCTAATGAATGGTGTGATTAATTACTTAACCATTTAATTACTTTTACTTCTGTTCTTTTGCGGTTTTGCTTGCGCTGCATTCACAGACGCTAATCACATGCAAAGAATACATAATAGTGCATATAGGGCAAATGTGTGTTCTCCCCAGCTGTTAAAGACTGCATAGTACGCCGAACCATTATCCAGTGTGCATGGACGGAGGAGTAGAAGGGAGCGTATTAGCGAACGGGGAATGGTCACGTGACAATGACAGCATGTGCGATTTGAAAGGAAGGAAAATAGAGACTTGAGCATCAGATGAGGGTCTGAGAGAATCCGTGCACTTCTCTGCGCCGCCTCCTTTCTCTGGCAGCGGAACAGGGACAGCTTTTTAAAACCGCGTCCACACCCGTGCTTTAGTAAGAAATTGCTCGATTCGCTTCTGCAGAATTTCAGCACTGACCGACCTTTTCCACCTCAGAAGTGAGGAAGCGCGTAAAGACGGCCGCCTTATAATTCTCTGTGAAGGTAAGAGAGCGGCTACAACTTTTCGGAGCAGCACAATTGATTCTTGTTGCATTGGCTGATCGATTGTTTGTGTTCTCGCGTTGTTCTGCGCCATCGACACCCGATTAAAAGTCTAGTTTAGACTATTTTTTTTAAAAATTTATTTGTTTTGTGTTGTAGTCATTTAAATGCGTGCAGAGTACTGTATGCGCACCTGATACACATGAAACTGCATCAACAGTGCTGCAAATCGCAGCTTATGCTTATTGATCGCTCGACTTTAGACACTAGTGTTAGTTTCTGTCAGTTCGTGCAGGCTTAATTAAACATTTGATGTGCAATCAATTCAGGCTTCGGCAGTAAATTGAAAATCTCCATTTCCAAGCAGCTTGATTAAACATGGGAATTTGCATGGGAATGCAATTGATTTTAATGCTCTAAAGCTTTTGCTTACTAGCCTACTGAACGCCCCAACTTTATGTTCTTTTACATTTTTATAGTAATTTTCAGCACGAGAAAAGAAAGCTTGGAAATGATCGATATATTTTTCCATATTTTTATTTTTGTTTTTGTTTAGATAATTATCACTGCTGGTGGTTTGATTATGGAACAGTCTGCTGGTTACAGAAACGGTGATTCTGTTTAGAAAGTATTTGAAGAACCTTACTGAATTTTTAGGGAAACTGCACAGTTCTGTCATCATACTGGGCATCTGAACAAGGGATTAACCAGCTGCTAAAAGGCTGTTGGAGTGCTGGGGAGCTTCTGTGGTGAAGTAATGTGATGGAAATCGGTTATTTCATTTAGATATTTGACTGCACTGGCACATAAAAACATAACAACCAATACTTTCTCACCTCAGGACTCCACTTCATATTTTCATCTGTCAACAGCATTAGGCTAGAAATTTAGTAGGTTTCTAGTAGCAGCTTGTGCAAGCTGACAGCATGAAGGAGAATTGATTCCGTTGGTTCAGCATTACTGGAACTACTTCCACAGTCCATCTGGCCGATATGGGTCTGCGTCTTAACAATGACCTGCCTGTGATGGAACCTCAGTATTGGGTATCCTGGATGCCCAGCTGGCCACTATCATATATTCATACCTAACCTGATTGCATTCTGAATGTAAACTCACGTAATGATTTTAAGGAGCAAATAACTGATGTTGATTTTTATAGATTATGTAATAGAGAAAGCTCATTAAATGGGTGTTTTTTGCTTAACTTTTGCTTTGTTTTACTCAGTTAATGCTCTATGAAGTTCTTTGTCCTTCATTCAAAGAGGTGAAAAGCATAAAAAAACTGGATTATTCTGTCCAGAAATGAAGAATAGCTGTGGGGGTATTGTGCATGTTCTTTTTTTGTCAGAGCAGGGCTATAAATGAGGAAGTTTGGTGCATTTTTCCATCTTAAACTGCATTTCCATTAATTGTGTTTTGACATAATAATGTAAATCATCTTATGTCCTATTCTATTAAAGTTTTCACTTTTAATGTTCCAAAAAAGGGAACAAATACATAGTCCTTTATTTTAAAATGTTAATAACCTATGTGCAGAACTTCTAACTTTCCTTCCGTTACACCCCAGCTTTAATTCAGTTTGATAATCAGTTAATATGTAGATAGGAAATAAAAAAAGCAGTAAACACAATTAGCAGTACAGCTTGGGCTGTACTGAAATTGTTGCATTTATAGCTGAGCCTTTGCTTTCGCCACTTCCAGACACCTTTCTGATATGCAAATAGTAAAATGCATTGTCCAAAATGTTTCTATATTAGGATATATGCTAAACTAACTTACATGTTCATAGCTATTAAACAATGTGGTTTGTTTGTTTGTTGTAGAATAGATTTTCACCCCTGTGATGTATCATAAATGTTTAATAAGTCCTCAAACCACTGTGAATTAAAAGGTTTGCTGCTGCTTGGTTGATGTTGGGAGTTGTGTTTTATTATAGAAACACATTTAAAATAATCTTATACCCAGATGGTGAAGCTGAAAGTAAATACAAGTAATGATGACAGGTGCAATGAACCATCTTTGCACTGAGTGATGCAATCAGCAGAGTGGATTGATTAGTGTTGGAAACCCTTGGAGAATCAAAGCCACTTTTCCCTTAGTCAGATGACAATTTCCACAAGTGGTTGAGGTTTAAAGATGATCTTTTTTGGATGTGAGGGTTAGTCTGAGGCTTGTGTTAGACAACATTCACATAAAAATAATGATAATAATCAATCTTCTAATAATTAGAGCACCTCAGATATATCTGGAATATTTCTACCCCCCTTCACTCTTTTGGCCTAAACGTATTGATTAAAAACTATACATAATCTGTGCAGGCAGACTTGAAACACTTAATTTTAGTCCTTTTTCATTGGCATTTACTGGGTAAACAAAACCAAAAGTTGTACAATTTCAAAGCGAGGCGTTTTTTCTTTTGTGAAAAACAAAAGTCTTTATCAGACATAATTCTGCCTTCCTTTTCTTTAGTCTCTCTTTTGTTCTTCCACTTCAATGTTGCACTGAAAACCCCCTCTATTGACATGGTTTTTACTTAAGTGGCTCTGATAGTGTTTTCAATAATTCTGAAAAGCTTTTACTCGGCAGGCATTTCCCTGCTATTATCGTCAAACCTTTACCATGTTGTTCAGATACGTTCACTTGCAGTTTTAAATACGGAGATATGTCTACACATTTAAACTGCAAGCAGACTGAATTGCAACCCAGGAAAATTACTTTTACACGACTTTATCTTATTTAAATATTCTTTGAATGACCCAGAACTCCATGCACTTGCTTACACTGCAATTAAGCAAGATGCCATTTATTTCAATAAAGACCATTACTAATATTTCAGGATTAAGCAAATTCAGAAAGATATTACAGTACATATTAACAGTAAACAGTACATATATGCTAAAGGCTCTGCTGCTGTGTATATTGTTCTATTAAAGTAGAAAACCTGCAGAGCTATTGGACTAACAACACACCATTCTCTGACAGTGGCAGTGCTCTGTTGTTTAAAAATCACACAGACCAGCAGGTTAAGGATGCAGTTAATAAAGATCCAATTTTAAGACTCTGCGAGACCATGACTGACGCACTGCTGGTCTGATTTTAATGAATAGGGTGGGAAGGGTGCTGGGTGTTATAGACCGGCTGGAGGGGTTCCTGCATTATTCACAAGCGATCCCAAATGCAAGACGTGCCAGAGTGTGGAAGCTATATAATCACACTCGAATCACCTAATCCAAAGCACCAATGCACAAACAAAATCTTCAGTCTCAGTGACTTTAAGTATTTATTTTGTTTCCTGCCACCCCTCTAAAAACAGATGTCTGTTCCTGTGTTGCTCACTGCCTGATGAAGCTTCACCATTTGGCTGACTGTTTCTATATGCTCATCCAAAATAAATACCTTCTAGCAACAGCCTAATTGTAAGGTGTTTAGGGAACATTGGTAAATTGTAGCATCTATCGGCAGCCTGCGTGTGAGGCACTTAGCATAAATATATAAATTACAGCTACAGAAAATAAACTGGGTTACATTCTCCTTCTCTACACAGTGGAGTGCACATTGGTTACATTCCAGGATGCCTAAAAACACATTAAATTTTCAACCTGTTGGAAAGGCAGGAGTGAGATTTGGGCTAAAGAACAAAAAGAATCGCTTGCAGGTATGGCTTAGTTCCCTTCCCCTTATAACATAGAGCTAAGAATTAGATCAAAATCAAAGCTTTCGAGAGACACCGCTTTATATTTTTCCCATATTTGTGAGAAACCTGAATAAATTTTAATGGTGAAAGCATTTCTGATGACGATGAAGACAAGTCTTTGTCTGTCTTTGTGACTGTTCAATGATTTCTGTGACATGAGAAAAATAGGTTAAAACTAGAGACACTTTATTTTTTTATATTACATCTCAAAAATGAGACGGAATGAAAGAGATAAAGCGTTAGTTAATTTTTTTGTTTGTTTGATGCATTCAAAGTGCTGAGTGTTGTTCCTTGAAAATATATGTAGTTTGTCACATGTATCGGGGGCATTAAACACATTATCATGTTAGACACAGCCTGTCAGATGCTGTAACTGTCTTTGAACAAGAGTCTGTTTTTATGACCAAGAAATGACCTACCTCCAATCACACATCCAGACACACGCTTGCGCACACATGCTCATGTGCATTTCTGCAGATACACAAGTGTCAATTTGAATCTCAGGTTGATTCATGCTACACTGAATCAGATGAATCTCACAGTTTCCCTCATTCTGTCGGCTGACACTGATTTCCTCAGAGGATCGGAAGATGAAAGGAAAATTTAAGTATGTAAAGCCTATAAACCATAGATGAAAGACAAGTGGAATGGGAGGGGGGAAAGAATTATGGCTCGGAGGTAAAGTCGCAGTACTATGAATTGTAAATGTGTCAAGTGACATTACATGACATGGTAAGTACAAGCATGGCGTGCTTAGTTTGTTTTTGCATTTCGGTAAGACCATCATCTCTGCATCCATTTTTGCAGGAAGATGAACATATAGTGAACAATAGCAAGACAAAATGCCGTTGAAGTTATCCCACTGATCCCTGGAACAAGCTCCCGCTGTACTGAAGAGGCACAGACGGTGGAATCTTGACTGAGAACACAGTACTAAAAGCTTGCTAGTCTATGCCACTTTTTTTTTTTTTTTTTGTTGCAAGGTAAAGCAAAATCAACAATTTATATATGAAAAATCCATTTCATGTCTCTTCAAAGACACAAGCTACATAAGGGAGCAAAAAGCTAACATCAGGCTACCCTTTGAGCTAGATTTAATCCTAGATTAAGGGCTGTTGTGGAACTGTGGTTTATGCCCGTATCACAGCTGTGCTCATATTTACTATAATGACTTTATCACACATTAGGTTGTGCTATTTTATCAACAGCATTAATTAGATAAAAGCTTTAAGCACCAGCAATAATATAGCTAGTTTGTCTCATTTATTTGCCAGTACAAAACTGGACTATGACTGTATTGTTACTAAGCAAACATTTTCTTGAACACTAGCTTGTTGGATACTTTATGTATGATGTGAAATGTATAAAAGATGGAGGTAACTCCTGAATTTGAAAAATTGAAGCAAATGCTTTAAACTTGCATTCTTTAATGGCCAGCAGGGGGTGACTCTGATTGTACAAAAAAAAAAACTTGGTATTGGATAAAATGTTATGACCCTCATCCCTCTCATTGTGTGACCTCAGTAAGGACTCGGTCACACTAGTGTGATCAGGAAAATCCTTAACTGGCAAGTAATTGCTGTCTCTCTAGGGCTGATGGCAAAAGTTGTGATCACTTAGAGGTTGAGCGTGCAGAATCCTCAAACTCAGGCTACCTCCAAAAAAGGTCACCCAATCTGACTGCAACTACTCTCAGACTGGTGAAGGTTAGACGAAGAATTAAATGCAGACAGATTGCTAACATGCTGCAATCAGTCAGTCAGTCTATGCCAATGACCACAACTCATCTGGTCCATCATGTGGTAAAAACTAGTTTTGGCTGTTCCTTTGTCACAAGGGGATTGCCGCAGTGGGTAGGTCCTCATGTATGATTCGGCAGATTTCCACACAACCCCCCAGGGGATTTGTGTCCCCAGCTAGTTTTAACCAGTTCGAACCACCATCCTTGCAGTTGTTAAGTAAATGTGTAAACTGGTACCCTGCAGAAATACCTGCTATATCAGATAAGAAAACACAAAGCCAAGTTCCTGAGGTTTCTAACTAGCAATTTACAGCAAATTGTGTTAAACTGAATGCAGAAAAGCATGTCTTATTTTGCACCTGGTATGTGTGTGAGTTTGCTGCTAGGAGTTTTTTACTTGCTTGATTTGAGGGGGGGGGGGTGTTATCCGAAGAGGTGCATAATTGGCACCCGTGGATGGCTCAAAGCTGTGAGCTCTGTGCCAACACTTTTGCCCTGAGTAAACAGTGTACTGTCACTCTTTGTACTGTCACTGTTTACTGAATATTTAGAGCCCTACAAATCTACTCTGCAATAACACTGGTGTTTTTTGAAACGGAGCAGGACTGAGCTGAACTTATCGGAGCACTGAAATGAAAGAGGGAGCAGGGGAATCCTGATGCAAGGTGCATCTTAGGCTACGTTCACACTGCAGGCGAAAGCGCATCAAATCCGACTTTTTTGACCCTATGCGACCCATATCTGATCATGGTATGACAGTGTGAACGGCATAAATCTGATATTTTCAAATACGATCTGGGTCATTTTCGTATGTGGTACTGAATCCGATACATATCTGATGTTTTAGAAAGCGACTGCTGATAGACTGGTCATGTTGCATTAAATCCGTCTTTTACGTCTCTGACACAAGACAGACGGCAATTATCAGCGCCGGAGAAGACATCGAGAACGCTTTCGGGCCATCCAGTGTAGATGTCAGTGAAACTGTTGGGAAGACAACATTGGAGAAACGTGAACATTTTATTTGTCCTGTATAATCTGCAGATTCTGACAGAAATCTGCAACTATCCTTTGAAGCACCGCTCCTCTCTAAAACAGCAATAAGGACAATTATTAGGCCATATGTAAATAACAAAATAACTTTATAACTTAAAGCAAATTGGGAAACGTAAAGTCCGAAACAAGTCTTTATATTAAGGCCATCAGTCAAACAATACTGTTTGGTCTGGGTCTAAACAGAGCGCGTTGTGTGACGTCTTCTTTTGCGCATGTGGGCCGCTTTGAGGGTTCACATTAGAGCGCGTTTGCTGTCACATTTTATTTGTAGTGTGAACAAGCAGACAAAAAAATCGGATTTGATCAAAAAATCTGAATTGAGCATTAAGACCTGCAGTGTGAACGTAGCCTTATTTTCCAGTGTTTCACACTTTTAGTCTCATTTCTACACCCCCTTCCCTCTTTTCTCAGCAGTGTGCAAACACAGAACAACATTCATGTTTCTACCTTTGTTTTATAAGATGTTAGCATTACTTGAATTCATACGCTTAGTGTTCCCAGTCTCATGCTTTCCCCTTTAGACACATGCAGTCAAATGCTACAATACAAATGATTTAGAATTACCAGAATTAAAATATGCAAAAATGACTCTGCTCTGTAATGTATTTTCAGCATCATGGACTGCAAGTTGTAACTGTTGATGATGCAGTGAATGACAATCAGGTCAAGATCTTTTCACTCACGAGGCTGGCTGCTCTCGCTCTCTCTGTCTCTCCTCTCTATTGGCCCATCACAGCAAAACCAACAAACTGTGTGCATAACATTTCTGCAAAGATTTTTTTTATTGCAAGAGCTTCAAACTTCACAAAGTGGGACAGCAGCCCTGGTGCATAACTCCAATTCAGTTTCACACGATTCATTAACACACAGATGGCTTTGGATCTGACATTATCTGTTAATACTGCTTTGTCTTCGTCTACACATCGTACACGTCATCTGTTACACACACAAGGGCGATCGTGGCTCAAGAGTTGGCAGTTCGTCTTGTAATCGGAAGGTTGCCGGTTTGAGCCCCGGCTTGGACAGTTTCGGTCGTTGTGTCCTTGGGCAAGACACTTCACCTGCCACCTACTGGTGATGGTCAGAGGGGTCGATGGCGTGATATGGCAGCCTCGCTTCTGTCAGTCTGCCCCAGGGCAGCTGTGGCTACAACTGTAGCTTGCCTCCACCAGTGTGTGAGAGTGAATGAATAGTGGAATTGTAAAAGCGCTTTGAGGGTTTCGAAAAGCGCTATATAAATGCAATCCATTATTATTATTATTATTACAGACTTCAGGTTTATACAGTAGAATAGTTTGTAACAAAGTAACTCTCCGGATGAATCCTGTGCTCCACCCAAGTCTCAGTTCTCATGAGTATTTTAGATCACTTTAGATCTGACCCAGTCTGTGGTTGAGAAAGTCGCAACCATTGCAGATTCTGCGAGTCCACTCTTGGCTGGCAACAGACGACAACGGATTTGTGATTTATCACAATTAATCGCGGTATTATCGCAAACATATTGAATGTAACTGCCAACTTGACCCATTTAAACTAAAAAGTTATACAAAGTTGACTCTGTATTGTTGCTCTTTTATCCCTATTTTATGGCTGTTTTGTTGGTTTGAAGATGGCACCTGATTGGTTAGTGGTCTCAGACCTGAAACCACTGGAAAAGGGATGGATGTTGCAAGTTGATAACACCTGGTCATCAGTTCATTTTCCTTAGTGTAAATGTAACCTAAACAATTTCACGATTCCTTTTGGTGCTCAATCTCTAGTTTTTAATATTATTAACTAAAACATGAAACTCATTAATAATCACAAGTTAGTTATTTACACTGTCTGTGGTGTATGTCTACACATTGCTGCCCAACTGCTTTCTATCATGTTGACTGACATTTTCTCCTCTTCGTCTGCAGAAATTTCTTTTAGTGGGCTTACAGACGAGAAAGACAAATAAGCTTTGGAATACAATTAATTTTCTTATATTCTGCAAATAACCCATTAAAATAATAATCAGAATTCCCAGCAAAAAAACCATCTCACTAATGTCCACTCACTGCCTTGAACTTCCTTGCCTCGAGTGCTGCGTCACAGTTTCTGAACACCAGTAGCTCTCAGGTTCTGTTAGTTGTAAGCCTTGTGTGTCCCTACCTCTTTCTGTATCCCGAGTAACATCTGTGGCTCTGGGCTTTACTTCCATGGGAGCAGTAACTGTCATAGCATTTAGTCTGCTGGGCTGCAAGAGGACTTTTGCACCAGGTGTAAATTTGTTGTTTCTTAAACACAGTGCCCCTAGTTTGTCATAATTCATTTAATGAAAAAGCTTTATTCTTGTGACGTTTCAGGATGAATGAGTCAAGTTTAAGATGCTCATCCCTCTCCTGTATCCAAAGTACAGTACATCTGAATATCAAATACTATTGCAGTGAACCGTTTAGATTTCACCTAGACTAGTTGTTGGGAAATATTTCAAGGTGGTATATTTGCTTTATTCAGCCTTTCTAACCTCTTTGAAAACATTAGAAGATTAGAATTCCAGGTTGTGAGCAAAATTCCTTGAATCTCCAACAAGTAATAACAACTCAATGACCAAACTTAAAGCCCAAAGCAGCAGTTGCTGCTTTTCCAATTGGATATATAAAACTGCCTCAAGACTGTATTTGGCTTGGTCTTCCTAATGGAACAAAATTTCAGTCTTACCCACTCCTGAAACCAATTCACAGAACAAAGGTTATTTTCCATACAGTATAACACTCATTTTTTAAAGTATGTATATCACATAATGTGGTTGGGTGTAGTTTTTCACGTTTGTCTCAACTCGCTAATTACCACCTTAGCAGTAATAACACGTGAAAGCGTGTGACACAAACTGACAATGGAAAAGATTCACCTTCAAAGTAAAAGAAACATATTGGCTGCGGCACTGCGCTGAAACTTTGAAGGGAAAACTTCTCTATTGTTGCTTCGTGTCACACTTCTCACAGTTTCACTACTTTTTGTTGACAAGTTCATCCCATCCATTCAATTGCAGCAGTATGCTGGCAACCAAATCAATCACAAAGACAGAATATATGCTTTTCCCTAGCAACAGGTGGTTGCCAGATGGCCACTGACCAGTCTCTAAGCCTCTGTGATTGGAGTGTTATTCACTTGATGGCACATTGTCACGCATCCAAAATAGTAGACACATTATTGTAACATGGTTATTGGTCTGTGTAAATGTGTCAATATAATGTTTGCTACATACTTTGAAGCACCTTGAGGAGATTGCGATTGTGATTTGGCACTAGATAAATGAAACTGAATTGAATTGAACTGGACCCCCCTAGGAAACCCTTGTTACATTTAAGACTCTACTTGCATACTCGCTTTGTGCCATCATTTTTTGGATAATCAAGTGCTATAGATGATATCTCGTTCCACAACATTAGAATAAAAATACAAATCTGTTCACATTTCTCAAGCTGGTAGAAGAGTGACAGGAGCTCTATGTAAGTGCAAGAAGTCTTGTTTGATGTCTGTAGTGTGCAACTTCTCTGCCCTACTTTTTGGTGTGTAATGTGCCTTTGTTTAGAGCAGCATGTAGTGGATAACATTTATAGCACCTGAAATTAGCTGATTCACTGTATAGGAGACTATATGCTGAACTAGTGGAAAACCCAAATATATAACCTTTGTGTAGACTGCAGGATTTTTAGCTGAGTAGAAAGGTGAGTGGAAAGAGGAACAGTGTCAGGTGACACTACTGGTTGGGAAAGCAGGTAGATGAGAGCAACACTTTCTGAAACTGCAGAGTTACAAAACAAAATGACTGAAGCTGTGACTGAGCTGTAAGGGCACTCAGAGAATGCGTCCTCTGCTAATCACGTATTTTTAAACGAGGTGATTCTGTTCCACTCCAAAATTTACTGGGTGTTTTTAAAATTTTCCTCATAAGCAGAATAGTTTCATGCCAGTATGAATCAAGGCAAATGAAGAGAATATCTAAAGCTGAGAGAGCCTCTAAAAAATGCCCTCTATTCTCCATAATTACAGACACCTACATGTAATTGACCTTAATGAGGTGTCTGAGTGTGACGCTGGTATATTAGCTATCTGTGGAGCTCTGTCAAAGACTCAAGTTCAGTGTCATCACAAACCACAGACAGCCGCTTCTCTAAAGCTAATAACTTGATTTGCTCTCATTTTCACGTGGAAGTCTGATATAGTAACATTTGTATAGTTATTTTTCACATAGTTAACTTATGCCATTGTTGATAAAACCTTAATGCTTAGCAGTACAGTCCATATTTACCTGGTCAAGAAACTCCTTGTACTCTTTTGATTCTAGAACTGTAAAATATAGTTTTTGTGGGATGTTATAATAGGAATCTTGTTTAGTATTCCTTATTGCTATCACAGATCCCATTTCATGTTGCTGCTTTATAACCAGCTAGAAGTGCTGTAGCACTCTGATCATTCACCTCTTGTCTGCACATGTAATGGATACCAACCAGTCAACTTTGCACTTCCTCAAAGACCAGTCTGAGATAAGCATCTGGGAGGGCTCGCTTTTCCTTCAGCCACTGATTTGTTCTTTGATTGCCTTTGCCGCTGTTCTTCCAATAGCATCCAGGTGTCAGCCGCACCCCTGCAGAGGCTGATGATGTTATCAAAACGTCCTCCACTTACACTTTTGTCATTATAGAATATGTTATCACACTTTCACATTTTTCTGCAAGCACAACAAAACCCTGTGGTTTTACATTCTCTGCTGGAAAATTACTGAGAATGAGTTTCATCCTGAATTACAGGCAGCCAAGTCATCCCCCTCTCTGTCCTCCTGAGAAGCATCAGCCCTGATGCACTGAGAGAGAGCCAGATTTTAAATGATGTCAGATGGTGTGTTTAGAGCTTTAGAGGAGCAGTGCTAGGCACCAGCGGAATAGGAGCAGCAGCAATTCATTAATAAAATAGCCAAGAAGTGGAGTCCATTTAACCTGCTGAGGTCATCTATATGCACATCTCATCCGATAGAAAATGTGTTTTATGCTTTCATATTTCCCATTAATGTAGCTTTAGTTACTTTATGGGATATGATAACTTTACAGGAAAAGCAAACAGAATTTAGCTGCCTGGAACCCCCGTTTAAATAACTGCAATTTGCTTTGTGCCATGATCGACCTGAGTATTAATCCATGTGTGCTGGTTTTCTCAAACATGTTAATGATGCTCATGCTCTGGAAGCCCAGCGGCTTGAAAAGTGAGAACAGCTGAACGTCATCTAGTTTTAAAAGCTGGCACTCTGGTGTTCCTGCGCTCACCATTGTGATATGGCAACTGAGGAGGAAATTTTTGCTGCCAAGAGCGGCACCTTTTCGATGCCAGGAAAATAAATGATCAAAAAAATTTATTAATTTTCAACTTTGGCAACCATTTCCTGGTATTGGTGTTTCACCTTCCTGGGAAGAAAAGACTAGCTGGGCCATAAAGTCAGCATATTTTTGAGTAGAAGCTATTATAATGACCCGCACATGTACACACATCAACTGGTGGATTAGGACAGCTGTCATGTGATCATGTCAAGTGTAGATGGAGAATATTGGAAATATTGGAGTTATTGTTCCAACTTAAATATTTGTCTTTATTTAAAATATAATTGTTTCTTGTCTGTACATTTTTAATACCTGCAGATTGAATAAAGGCTTGTCAAGAGGCAATATTAAATGAAGAGCAGAGGATACCAGCAAACATGCACTAGAGACTCTCCACTGAGCTGACGATATTGCACATAATTATACAAATTATACAGTACTTGTCTGAAAATTTCTCTTTATGATATTTTTAACTGTTGTCTTTGCATAAATGGAACCCACATGCATGACTGGACCGGCTACCAAAACATAAGACTGAGAATCTTGAACTAGAGCACAAACAGAGGGACTTTATTCTCTGAAGTTTGCTGCTGCACAATATTTATCTTCAAACTGTCATTTTGGTCTCTATATTTTGGAACTATAAAACAACACAAGCATTTGCAGACTGGGGTTTGTGCTGCGGTGGAGGATGACACATTCCTTGTCATCTATATTTGTGAAAACTGCAAAAATGCAGTCTCGGCTGGAGTTGTTTCAGAAATAACCTGGGATTTTTTTAAAATTAATTACTTCATTTTTTATTTTTTTTAATACCATAAAAACCTATTATTATTATTATTATTATTATTATTATTATTATTATTATTATTATTATTATTATTAGTAGTAGTAGTAGTAGTAGTAGGAGTAATAGTAATATCAATAGCATTTTTGCAACTTTGATTACATCAAATGATGATTGTCTCAATACACTTAAACAATCTGAAGTCAGTTTCTTCATGACAGCAACAAGGCAAGGCAAGGCAAGGCAAGTTTATTTGTATAGCACAATTCAACAACAAGGTGATTCAAAGTGCTTTACAGAGACATTAGAAACAAGAACAAATAAAAAGCATGATTTAAAATTGAATAAAACAAGCAAATAAACTAACTAACTAATTAACAAACAAACAAACAACAGTATATAAAATCAAAACAGATAAAATCAGAACAGTAGATAAAATCAGTAGTTAAATGTAAGTTTTGAAATTTAAGCTTAAAGTGTGGATTTGGTGCTTTATTCAAATGCAGCTGAGAACAGGTGAGTCTTCAACCTGGATTTAAATAAACTGAGTGTTTCAGCTGATCTGAGGCTTTCTGGGAGTTTGTTCCAGATACAGTGGGGCAAAAAAGTATTTAGTCAGCCACCAATTGTGCAAGTTCCCCCACTTAAAATGATGACAGAGGTCAGTAATTTGCACCAGAGGTACACTTCAACTGTGAGAGACAGAATGTGAAAAAAAAATCCATGAATCCACATGGTAGGATTTGTAAAGAATTTATTCGTAAATCAGGGTGGAAAATAAGTATTTGGTCACCTCAAACAAGGAAAATCTCTGGCTCTCACAGACCTGTAACGTCTTCTGTAAGAAGCTTTTCTGTCCCCCACCCGTTACCTGTATGAATGGCACCTGTTTGAACTCATCATCTGTATAAAAGACACCTGTCCACAGCCTCAAACAGTCAGACTCCAAACTCCGCCATGGCCAAGACCAAAGAGCTTTCGAAGGACACCAGGAAAAGTATTGTAGACCTGCACCAGACTGGGAAGAGTGAATCTACAATAGGCAAGCAGCTTGGTGTGAAAAAAATCAACTGTGGGAGCAATCATCAGAAAATGGAAGACATACAAGACCACTGATAATCTCCCTCGATCTGGGGCTCCACGCAAGATCTCATCCCGTGGGGTCAAAATGATCATGAGAACGGTGAGCAAAGATCCCAGAACCACACGGGGGGGACCTGGTGAATGACCTGCAGAGAGCTGGGACCAAAGTAACAAAGGTCACCATCAGTAACACACTACAACGGCAGGGAATCAAATCCCGCAGTGCCAGACGTGTTCCGCTGCTGAAGCCAGTGCATGTCCAGGCCCGTCTGAAGTTTGCCAGAGAGCACATGGATGATACAGCAGAGGATTGGGAGAATGTCATGTGGTCAGATGAAACCAAAGTAGAACTTTTTGGTATAAACTCAACTCGTCGTGTTTGGAGGAAGAAGAATACTGAGTTGCATCCCAAGAACACCATACCTACTGTGAAGCATGGGGGTGGAAACATCATGCTATGGGGCTGTTTTTCTGCCAAGGGGACAGGACGACTGATCCGTGTTAAGGACAGAATGAATGGGGCCATGTATCGTGAGATTTTGAGCCAAAACCTCCTTCCATCAGTGAGAACTTTGAAGATGAAACGAGGCTGGGTCTTCCAACATGACAATGATCCAAAACACACCGCCCGGGCAACAAAGGAGTGGCTCCGTAAGAAGCATTTGAAAGTCCTGGAGTGGCCTAGCCAGTCTCCAGACCTCAACCCCATAGAAAATCTGTGGCGGGAGTTGAAAGTCCGTGTTGCTCGGCGACAGCCCCAAAACATCACTGCTCTCGAGAAGATCTGCATGGGCCAAAATACCAGCTACTGTGTGTGCAAACCTGGTAAAGACCTATAGTAAACGTTTGACCTCTGTTATTGCCAACAAAGGTTATGTTACAAAGTATTGAGTTGTATTTTTGTTATTGACCAAATACTTATTTTCCACCCTGATTTACGAATAAATTCTTTACAAATCCTACCATGTGGATTCATGGATTTTTTTTTTCACATTCTGTCTCTCACAGTTGAAGTGTACCTCTGGTGCAAATTACTGACCTCTGTCATCATTTTAGGTGGGGGAACTTGCACAATCGGTGGCTGACTAAATACTTTTTTGCCCCACTGTATAAGGAGCATAAAAGCTGAATGCAGCTTCTCCGTGTCTGGTTCTGACTCTGGGAACTGATAAAAGACCGGATCCAGATGACCTGAGGGATCTGGATGGTTCATACTGGGTCAGGAGGTCATTGATGTATTTTGGTCCTAAACCATTCAGAGCTTTATAGGCCAGCATCAGAACTTTAAAGTCTATCCTCTGACGGACAGGCAGCCAGTGTAAGGACCTCAGAGCTGGACTGATGTGGTCCACTTTTTTGGTCTTAGTGAGGACTCGAGCAGCAGCGTTCTGAATGAGCTGTAGTTGTCTGACTGATTTTTTTAGGTAGACCTGTAAAGATGCTGTTACAGTAATCAAGCCTACTAAAGATGAATGCATGGACTAGTTTTTCCAGGTCCTGTTGAGACATCAGATCTTTTATCCTTGATATATTCTTGAGGTGATAGTAAGCTGACTTTGTTATTGTCTTAATGTGTTTTTCTAAGTTTAGGTCTGCATCCATCACTACACCCAAATTTCTCGCCTGGTTTGTGGTTTTTAGATGTATAGATTGAAGTTCTCTGGTGACCTGTAATCGTTTTTCTTTGGCGCCAAAGACTATTACCTCAGTTTTGTTTTTGTTTAGCTGGAGAAAATTGTGGCACAACCAGTCATTGATTTCCTCAATGCATTTACCAAGAGCCTGTACAGGGCCTCGGTCTCCTGGTGACATTGTGATATATATTTGTGTGTCATCTGCATAGCTGTGATAGTTTATTTTGTTGTTGTTTATAATCTGTGCCAGTGGGAGCATGTAGATGTTAAACAGAAGGGGTCCCAAGATGGAACCTTGGGGAACTCCACATGTGATACTTGTCTGCTCAGATGTGAAGTTACCTATTGATACAAAGTATTTCCTGTTTTCTACGTATGTTTTGAACCAGTTTAGTACAGTTCCTGAAAGACCTGTCCAGTTCTCCAGTCGTTTGAGTAATATGTTGTGGTCAACTGTATCAAATGCTGCACTGAGATCCAGTAAAACTAGGACTGACATTTTTCCACTGTCTGTATTCAGACATGTCATTAAACACTTTGGTCAGAGCGGTTTCAGTGCTGTGGTTCTGTCTAAAACCTGACTGGAAGGCATCGTAGAAATTATTCTGTTTTAAGAAGTAACTGAGCTGTTGAGAAACTGCTTTTTCAATGATCTTACTTAAAAACGGGAGATTTGAGATCGGCCTGTAGTTGTTCATTTGTGTCTTGTCAAGATTGTCCTTTTTCAGTATAGGTTTGATTACAGCAGTTTTTAGTGATTCTGGAAACACACCTGATAATAAAGAAAAGTTGACGATCTGTAACAGGTCTGACTCTAAAGTCTTTGAGACCTTTTTGAAAAAACTTGTTGGCAGGACATCTAAACAGCAGGAGGAGGAGTTCAGTTGACCTAAGATGTCCTCCAGGTCTTTGCTGTTAATAGGTTGAAACTGTTTCATGGTGTTTAAACAGTTTTTTGGTGGACACAGTACATATCCTGGATCTGCTGTTGATGTACCAATTGCTTGTCTAATTTTTTGGATTTTTTCAGTGAAGAATTTGGCAAAGTCATTGCAGGCCATGGTCGAATGAAGTTCAGCTGCCACTGACACAGGAGGGTTTGTTAGCCTGTCAACTGTAGAAAATAAGACCCGAGCATTATGGCTGTTTTTAGTGATGATGTCAGAGAAGTAGGACCTCCTTGCATTCCTCAGTTGTAAATTATAATTGTGAACTTTCTCTTTATAAATGTCCCTTTTACAAGGGAAGTAAAAGTAAGTAAAAACACAATTTTAAGATGGTTGTTGTAACCTGAGGGAAATACAAAAAGCTGTCAACAATGGAGTGATATGTTTTGACCTTAAAGTAATTGAGGTGGACATGAAGCGACACTTGGAATTGTGTTTCAGGCTATTATTTGCCAACTCCTAAGAAAAATATCTGGTTTTGAAAGAGCTAAATATTCCACTTTGTTTACCATGTTGTCATCATGACAACAAACAAATGTCATCACATTTTCATTACTTGTTATAGCAGTATTGGTTTTGATGGCATTTCCCCCAGCTAGTTAAACACTTGTCATTGTAGTACCGAGGTGGTATCAAAGCTATACATTGAATATACAGGCCTTTGATGCTCCGGGGTGATGCTGAAGAAGCAAACAATACATGCTTGAGTGACGAAACCCAAATAACAGAAATATGATGGAAATCTTTTAGAGCTGAAGAGAGTCTGGTGGTAATTTTCAACAGCTAGACATTCTTGATTTAACAGTGATTGATCCGCTCCTTTATCCTTAGTTTTTCCATCGATCTGGCAGATTTCTGTTCTTCAATTCTCTGCAGCATACCTCATATGCAAAGAAGAAATGGTTTCTTTTGCTGGGGTTCTGTGGGGGTTGAGAAAGGTTAGCGGTTGACTGTTGAAAGGTCAGGAAGCAGAAACGAGTTTAGTGATAAGAGTCATCGTGCTCTGAGGGGTTGACGGGCATCGTTGGTGGCACGAACCTTCCCATTACTCATACAGCACACAAACCTCGGGTCTGTCACCTCTGGTGTGACGTGACATTCACCTTCAGCTCCACACACACACACACACACACACACACACACACACACACACACACACACACAAAGGGAAAAAAAAATACGTATAACAATATATTATTGCATATATTTATAATGCAGAGAAAACAAATGCAAATATTAACCCTCTTGACTTCATAATACAGCAAATAAAGCCAGTTAAAAAAGCTCTTCAATTAAAAAGTGAACTTCCTGAATAGATCAGTCATAATTTTGCTGCATCAGTTATGCAAGCTATGCCAAATGTGTGTGTTTTTTTTTTTTTTTTTTTTTAAATACACACCAGAAAGTGAAGCAAAAATGAAACAAATCAGCAGACGAAAACTCACTGCAGAGCATCAAAACCACCCCTCACTCTCCAAGCAATGTTTTTCACATACGTTCAGAAATGGACCCCTTGGCTGTAATAAGCAGTTCATACATTTTACATGTGCCAAATGGAACACTTGGAACAAAATCACACAAAGATAAGTAAATAAAAGAAACAAAGAATGAAAGAAAGTCAATTTCAGCTGCCGCCTTACTCACAAGAGGTCACCACAGCACGTAGTGCCACATATTTGATTTGGCCGCCTTTTTTTTTTTTTTTTTATGCTGGAGTTGTGACGTTGTTAGGTGACTGTGTAAACTACTACACTATGGCACCACTAAAGTGTTGACAAAGAAAACTCTAAAGGTGCAGGAAAAGGTAATAAAAGTAGAATTATTTTCTTTTATTCTGAAAGCGCCTTGTAATACATAACAAGTTATAGAAGCAGCACTCCACCTTGCCTTTAACAGGGGATGTTAATGTCAGAAGAAATTAACATTTTTATCAAAAATAATATTATTCTTGTCACGGTTCAGGGAAAAAGAGCAGCGGCACAACATCAAACAGAAAGGGCCACTTCTTTAATGAATAATTGTTTTAAGCGGCCATCTAGTAAAGACAACAAGATGAGCTATGTCAGGGTCTGTCTGATTCAGATTAGTAGGTGATTGATCAATTAGGCTGTACTTTTGCTTTCAGGTGATTAATCTTAACACACCTTTGCTGGGGAAAAGAAAAAGAATGGGTAGAAATAGTTTTATCACTCACCAAAAGGAGAAAAATTGTAACTAAAGACATGGTATTCACCACTCGGACATGTTTTAGCCATCAGAGAGCACAGGTGTGTTTGGTGTCTGTATTTGAACTTCACCGTCCCTTCTTCCACTTTCTTGATGTTTCAAAAAATGTCTAGAAATTGTGTCATTGTGTTCTGGACTGTCATGAAGTCATGTCTTCAAACCTTTGGAGCATTTTGCCTTCTGACTGTTTAGAACCTCCAATGTTGTTTAATATGGCCTGACCGTGCGTTTGTAGTAAGTAGCAAAGCAACAGCAGGTAAGTGGGCAGTGCAGCTGGTCTGCCTGTCTGTGCAGAGATTAGCCATATACACAGCTCTTGAATCAGCTTGTTGGTTGCCAGGTTCTGACTTGTAAGCCTCATCTGATTTTTTATATACAGTTTATGGGAATACTTAGTGTCATAGCCAGACACTGAACTTATTGTGTCCCCCAAAGCAAAGGCAAGCAACAACTAAAATGATGTCATTCTGTTGTAAGAAAAGACTTCAACCCTAATTCTGTGACAAAGTGATTTCAGAGCTGGTGGAAGCTGGGCCAAAGCCTCCATGGTGCAGTGATTAATGAACAGAAGGGAAAGCCAGTGGTATAAATCCAACCCATCTTTTTTTTTGAAACCCCAGCTTGTCAGAAATAATGAAATGACAGAATGGATGCGACATCCAGGCCAGGGCCAGACCAGCGTGGGGATGCAGCATTATGATGACGTAATGAGATACATTTTGGGTTTGGAAAGCCTGGACTTCAGTGAATTGCTTACAAGCCTTCAGGAGACATGAGTCAGAACCCACGACTGTGATGACCTGTTTTCCTTCATCTCAGGCAATCGCTACATACATTTCTAACTTCTCAGTATCTTGTGTTACTATTTCACTTGCACAGAAATGCACAGTTTAGACCATGTTAATCTTGAAACCGTAGGAAAAGACAATGTTTTTGATATGCATGTCATATGCTTTGATATGCATAATCAAACCAATGCATTTAGTGTTAGGAAAAAGTAAAAAGATGAAGCTTGCCTTTTGTGAAAGATTAGGAAAAGCAAACTCAAATGACCAGAAGATTTGTACTTCCAAATCACATAATTAAATTATGCAGGGACACAAGCGTCTCTATCCACAAATAAAGAGCCCACGTGGGAAATCTGGTTTAACAAGACAAGCAGCAAGGTTGCAATTGCTAACAGGATAATAAAGAGTCATATTCACATTCTGTATTCAGCGGGGATATAGTGTGATTTGTTTGTTAATTAGTGTTTGTACATACAGCTTTCTTTTTGTCAGCTACTTACAGAACTCGCAAAGTGGCAGTAGTAAGACTGCATTTGTGTCTCAAGGAACTGTCAGACTTCATGCAGAACCCTGCTTTCTCTCTCACCACACACACACACACACACACACACACACACACACACACACACACACACACACACACACACATCTATGCAGAGACAAGGCTGTTGTGAAATGTCAGCAAGATAAGCAACGCTGGCCTGCTGCTCACTGGAGAGCAAAGAGGGGATGAAAACACAATTGGTTGTCTGCACTGTAGTCTCACGGCAGCAGGTAGACCTTTATCGTGGCCAGGGTATTGTTCAGCCCACAGGCCACATCCAGCCCTCAGGCTATCTTTGATTGGCCTGTTAGGTCAATGGCAAGTCAGTAATGAAACAGCTTCAAACTTTAATAACATTTGGATAAGTTTAAAGCAAGACTGGAGAGTTAACTCTCTTTTCTTGTGCGCTTAATGCAGCAATATTATGCATTGATTGACACAAGTGATTGTAGGTTAGTTACTTGTGAAATATGTGAACTCACACTAAAGACTGAACAAACATGGATTTATGTTTTTTTTACTATATTTTATAGCAGCTATATTCTTAGCGACTAGAGCAGGGCGATATGGCCAAAAATATTTATCACGATATATATTTGAAAATTTGCGATAACGATATAACTGACGATATAATTGATGCGAGACAAAATACAACTCCACAACATTACTAGCGCAAAAAGACAACCTATCATTTATTTTCACTTAAACAAGAAGCTGGTTTTTATGTACATTAAAGCTTTATAAAAATGTAACAGTGCAAATGCAAATTCCTTGCTGAAAGTTTAACCAAAAGGCATTTCCAGTAGAAATGGGCTGACATATCCTGAGCATAACCATGTATAATATCCACTGAAGTTAAAAAGAGGTGCTTTGCAACATTAAACTGCAGTGTGCAGTACGTATTTTTCGGACCATAAGGTGCACGGGATTATAAGGCACATTAAGCGAAACAAAGCAGTCAGATAAATCAAACTTTATTAAACTCATTCTTCTTGCTTCCTCCACTTCTGTACCATTGATTCATTAATGTTGAATTCTCTGGCAGCTGCTCTATTCCCATGTTGTTGCAGTATATTAATGACTAACCTCGTATTGTGGATGGATTATCTCAGTTGTTCTCCTGACTGAAGATTGGTCCTTTTACAGCATCCTGCCATGCGATTGCATTTGTCTCTAACCATGAGGAACCTTAACGTTAACTTTTATAAGTGGAAAAGTGTTAGTGTTTGTCCTCCAGCTTCACTGTTTATGTTATGCTAACATAGCTGTGTCGCTAGCGATCACGTAGCACATAATTATATACCAGCTAGCCCAACTTCAGTAACCCTACAAATGTCACTGCTGTTTAGTTTCCTGTCTTCATTTATGTTGGAAGTGATAGCAGAGCTGTACGTTTGATTTTTTTTCAGAAATCTCTCAGTCAGAACATGCAATATCATGCTTAGGTGTAACTAGCGAGCTAACTTCCGCTAGCTTCCTGCTAGCTTCTAACTCCGTTAAATGTAATACATTTTGTTTTCATGGATGCCTGGAAGTTAAACTTCATAGTTACACCTGGTAAAGCAGCAATGCTGATCGTTTTATTAAAGATGAAAGAATTTAGACAGTTTTTAACTCTTAGTGATGCTGCAGTGTTCGTTTGACCTGAAGTATACGGAGTTTAGGACCCAGATTACTCCCAGATTTAAGGGCATCTTAGTCCGACGGCCGCTTGCATGTTCTGCAAAAAAATGTGCTTTGTCGTGTATCTGACGGACAAACACCAAACCAGTTCCACATCACTGAAGTTGCACCATTTTTACAAACCAATTCTGGTTCATCTGTTTCACTCAACAATCGGCCATGTGCGTATGAAAACAAAGGCACTGCGCATGCGCGTTTTACTCATATTCTATCGCGATATTTCATTTTCCTATCGTAGCCTAACATTATACCGGTATTACCGTGAACGGTATAATATGGCCCAGCCCTATTAGCGACCATAGAGAAGGATATATATATATATTTTTAATATTTATCAAATCAAATTCATCCTGAGCATTATTAAATAAGCTGCATAAGCAGCAAAGCATCTTTACTAAACTTCACACATCTGTAGTTGGAATAGTGCAGCTTGTTTCTGCTGCAATCCAAACACAGGACAGAAACAAGAGATTTTGCAAATTAGAAGTCTTAACTTTAGATGATGAGGGAGATGATTAAGGCTGGGTTGCCTGGGGAATGAGTCTACAGAGTGGGGAGCTGGTAAATAGAGAAAGCAGAGATGGACAGGAAAGTGACAGGGCACAAGAGAGAATGGTTAGGCAGAGTGGTTAAACACTAGACTAGAGACAACTCCTTAAATGGGCTGAGAGTGGCCTGAAGTAGAAAATACAATATGGAGAGAGATGGGTGGAGAGCCAGGCTAGATATACTGTAATTATTGTGAGATGATGGAAGGCAGGTGAGCTGGCTGGGAGGTTAATGAGCTGATTACTGGTAGGTTTGCAGAATGAGCAGAACTGGGAGCCAGGTGAAGGATCCACAAAATATGAGAGAAAAAAAACAGACAGAGGAAAGTTGCTGAAAATGAAAGGGAAAACAAGGAAACATCATTAAGTCGTCAGAATGGGGTCTAGCTATGACTAACATAGCATAACATCCAATGAAATTGCAAGAATAGCAAGTTGAGTGGAAGTTTATCATAGTGTTTTCTGTGGACTCTGCAGTGCTGATATGCTTGAAGATCGAACAAGGACATCACATCCAGAGCATCAAATGAAAGATGAAGAGTATGCGTTCTCTTTTCCTCTTTGACTCTGAACAAATGCTATGATGTTTAACTCAGTCCACTTACTTGTCTTCTTATATCCTTATGTCTTCGTGAAGAAAGACTTTGAGACAAGAATGAGACTGTCATCAATGCTGGTAGTCCCATGGTTATTGCTGGCATTGCTTGAGGTTTTGTGCAAGTTAACCATGTTGTTGTTCTTGCAACTAAGATAAAGAGAAAGAAAAGAGCACTGGATGACAGATAGTTTGTTTCAGATTTATTGAGGATGTGACTGAGAATGTCGATATAGACTACAGATGGCTCAGTCTGGGCAGAGGACTAAAATATAAGACCAAAACCCAGAGATTTGGGTGTTTTGTGAGGTGAAAAAAATTTCCCTGAGCTCTCTGATACAGACTGGATGGCAGATTTTGCATTTGCTATTGGTGTAACAGCACTGCTAAATTAAATATTCATAACTGCAAGATTTTCCATCCATTATCCGGGGAAACCAGGAATTTACTAATTTGGTGGCTGGTTCTGCAGTTGGACACGGGATCTTTCACATCCCATATGAGAATCATAACCCTTGGTTAGAAGCAGAGTAAAGAGCAACCAGTTCATCTTGTGTCCTGGTTAGCCTTAGGCCAAGGACACAGGCAAGGGGATTTTTGCACATGAAATACATAGTCTGGCCAGAGGTTTCATGAGCTTCTCTGAAGGCAAATGAAGACAACATGTTTACCCACATCCCAACGCTGCGCGATATCGCACCATCAGCCCACCATCTACACATCCATGTGCATGGTCCGTTTACAAGACAGTTTGAAGATTTGAAGAGTGAGAGCATGATTTCTTTATCACGACTTGCAAAGTGAATAATGGACTCAGTGATGTTCAGCTTGAACTCAATGACCTGCCGTCTGATTCACTCCAGCAGAGTACTTCAAGTCAGTACCACTGCTTGTAATTTATTCTCCTCCCGGCGAGGAGACCCTTCTAACATGACAAGGTACATTCAGTTCAAGAGTTCAAGAAAACCAAGAGAAAGATTGTCTCACTGACAGCCAGGTGTCCTAAAACCTGATTTGGTGAATGCATTTAACCAGAGATTAAATTCTTTTTTTGTGATTAACAAGAAAAGAAATAAAAAACAACAACAGCAAAGAAACATCAAATTAAGTTATTAGACGATGAAACAGAATCGGAGACAATTGCCATGTGTATGTATTAGGTCTTTGAATTGATAAACTAGTGACTATGTTGGTGTTTTAACCAGACCTGCTTCACATTATGCAAGTCTTTCTGGAAAAATCCACTTGAATAATTCAGTAGACCTCCATTAATAGCTGCGTGATTGAAAACTTAAATAGTGCACTTACATTAAATGTGCAATAATGTCCTTTTTAGAAGGCATGCCCTAATTGTAACTCATACCAGCAGCTAATAGAATCTACCATCTACCAACATTTCTTTTTATAAATTCATACTGTCTGAACTGCTTTCAGCCTTTTGGTCTGGCATCTGTAGCTTCCAGCTCCTACCTTAGAAAACTCATTGCCAAACCCTGCCTCTATTTAGATTACATGAGACAGCATTTACATCAGGAAGGTGCTAGATGAGTCCAGAGTTATGGCTATAAAATGTCTTTAATGTTTTCTGGTCTCCTGATTGTCTGTCCAAAGTGACAACTTGAGGCTGTGACAGCTGCTGCAGGCAAGCATGTCATTTGACTCGAAATTGTCAGTCAGAAGAAAAAGCAATAAACTATAATGTAATTTTTTTTTTTTTTTTCAAATCTGACCTTTTCAATAGCAGGACAGCTCCTGACTTCAGAAAAACAAATCAAATTTTTTGATTGAATATAATTATGATATCATGTAGCCGCAGGAGGGGAAAGCGGTGCTCTACCTGCACTGTGTATAGTGCTGGCGGAGCGCTGTTGACGTCGACTGAGAAAATTGTCGGGCGGTGGAAGGAATACTTCGAGGACCTCCTTAATCCCACTGACACGTCTTCCGGGGAGGAAGCAGAGTCTGGGGATGAGGGGTGTGACCCACCGATTTCCGGGGGCGAGGTCACTGAGGCAGTTAAACAACTCCTTGGTGGCAGAGCCCCTGGTGTCGATGAGGTCCGCCCCGAGTTCCTGAAGGCTCTGGACGTTGTAGGGCTGTCTTGGTTGACACGTCTCTGCAATGTTGCGTGGAGATCAGGGGCAGTACCTGTGGACTGGCAGACCGGGGTGGTGGTCCCCATCTTCAAGAAGGGGGACCGGAGGGTGTGTTCCAACTACAGGGGGATCACACTCCTCAGCCTCCCCGGGAAAGTCTATGCCAGGGTGCTGGAGAGGAGGGTTCGTCCGCTAGTCGAACCTCGGATACAGGAGGAACAATGCGGTTTTCGTCCTGGTCGCGGAACACTGGACCAGCTCTTTGTCCTCTCGAGGATACTTGAGGGTGCATGGGAGTTTGCCCAACCAGTCTACATGTGTTTTGTGGACCTGGAGAAGGCATTCGACCGTGTCCCTCGGGGCGTCCTGTGGGAGGTGTTGCGCGAGTATGGGGTGTCTGGCCCATTGCTACGGGCCATTCAATCCCTATACAACCGTTGCAAGAGCTTGGTTCGCATTGCCGGCAATAAGTCGGACTCGTTCCCGGTGGGTGATGGGCTCCGCCAAGGCTGCCCTTTGTCTCCGGTTCTGTTCATAATTTTTATGGACAGGATTTCTAGGCGCAGCCAAGTGGCGGAGGGCTTTCGCTTTGGTGGCCTCAGAATCTCATCTCTGATTTTTGCGGATGATGTGGTTCTGTTGGCTTCATCGGGTGAGGGCCTCCAGCTCGCACTGGAGCGGTTCGCAGCCGAGTGTAACGCAGCGGGAATGAGGATCAGCACCTCCAAATCTGAGGCCATGGTTCTCAGCCGGAAAAGGGTGGAGTGCCCACTCCGGGTCGGGGATGAGTTCCTGCCCCAAGTGGAGGAGTTCAAGTATCTCGGGGTCTTGTTCGCGAGTGATGGGAGAAGGGAGCTGGAGATCGACAGACGGATTGGGGCTGCGGCTGCAGTAATGCGGACGCTGCACCGGTCCGTCGTGGTGAAGAGGGAGCTGAGTGTAAAAGCGAAGCTCTCAATTTACCGGTCGATCTACGTCCCTACCCTCACCTATGGCCACGAGCTGTGGGTAGTGACCGAAAGAACGAGATCGCGGATACAAGCGGCGGAAATGAGCTTCCTCCGAAGGGTGGCTGGCCTCTCCCTTAGAGATAGGGTGAGAAGTTCGGCCATCCGGGAGGGGCTTAGAGTAGAGCAGCTGCTGCTCCACATCGAAAGGAGCCAGCTGAGGTGGTTCGGGCATCTGGCAAGGATGCCCCCTGGGCGCCTCCTGGGCGAGGTGTTCCAGGCATGTCCCACCGGGAGGAGGCCCCGGGGCAGACCCAGGACACGCTGGAGAGATTATATCTCTCGGCTGGCCTGGGAACGCCTTGGTATTCCCCCGGACAAGCTGGAGGAGGTGGCTGGGGAGAGGGAGGTCTGGACCTCTTTGCTTAGGCTGCTACCCCCGCGACCCGACCTCGGATAAGCGGATGAAGATGGATGGATGGATGGATGTAGCCGCAAAACAAACTTATAAATAAACATGGTCATGTGGTTTGGATCAGAAACTGGCCACAAGAGGGTTTGTAAAATGCATTTTAGGATATAATATGTTGTTTTGGGAAACTTGCTGGTAGTTCTTCGGGTTTTATTTAAATTTGCAATTAGAATATTATATTCATATTATCAGTGGGAATATAAATAGATATAGTGCACAATATAAGCAATTATAATAATTTTCCACTTTAAAACATACATAAAAAGGCAATCTGTACAACATTTGCTACATTAATTTTTTTGAATCTTTTCTCCATAAGACCCTCAGGTCCTGCATTCTGCAAATATGAACATTACATTGTGAAGACTTTGTTTAGTTCCCAGTGCTCCATTTTCTGTTGTCTACCTTCTGGCTAGTTATTGTTTCTCCTTCTCATCTTTTCCATGCCTGCAGCTTTCAGGGACATCTGCTCCTGCCAACCAATGCTTTAACATGTTGTTACATTCTGCTGATCCTCAGGGAATGATGAACACGGCATAGTGTCAGAAATACATGAAAACGTTTGATTTTTCTTATTCAAATTGAGCAGTTGAGTGAGGTTACTGAAACACATACTCAGTAACCCAGTATCTATAGACACAAGAAAGGAAGCTTTGTGTGTCTCATTTTGTTCTTTTGTGCTGTATTAGATTAACAGCTTATGGTTTAGTTGTGTCTCAGAGACAGTTGCACCGATCCTGTGTTATGTTGACTGTAGCATTTGGGGTCTTTGGGATGCTTTTCTTATCCTCATCCTCCATTCTTCTGTGAATATGTTTCTTTCTGAGCGGGATGAGAACAGCTTTCTGCTAAGCTCCAATGTGTGAGCGGTGCTTTCTGAGCTTTGTGCTTTAGTGTAGGTGGTATTTATGTGGAGAGGTTTACAGTGGGATTTTTATTTGTGTCTTGTGTGTCATAAGTTAATGAGCATCATACATCAGACGTTGCTGTCCAATAAGTTGGAAAAAGAATTATTTTTATAGCAAGTACAAGAGTAGCTAAGCAGAATGATTTGACCTGATCGGTGTTTGCTTTAATGTGTGATGCGAATACAGCGACGCTAAAAAGAAAATCAAGTGGTGCTTGTGCATACTAATGCAAGACTACCCCTAACGCCTGACAGACCACTACAGACATCATCCATTTATCACACTGTTACACTTCTAAGAGTGATTATCTGCTGCATCACACACTGCATTGTGTTAGGAAAATCTACCTGGAGATGTTAGATTCTTGTAGGCAAGCTGGTTCCTGTGAGCATGAATTTCCTTTACTGTGAGTGGGAAATATTAGTACTGTGTGTTAGTCAGTGTTAAGATTTTAAAAAGGCAGTTAAAACATCTTAGAAATACTTTCACTGTCTCTCATGTTAACTATTATATTTATATGTTTAGATGGTGCAGATGTATTGATTTCAGATTGTGAGAGCCGCGGGTGAAATCCAATAAAGCAAAGCTATTTTAATACACTGTGGAGGAGAGTTGTTTATGCAAACAAACACTGTTCACTAGATGTATTTTGAGGTGCAGGTAGCAGAATATTTTTGTTGCTATTGATCAGTTCTCCCCAGCTGCATGGCTAGAAGCGCTGTCAGTTTGTCTCCTGCAAGTTGCTCTGAAATATTCTCTCAAACTCAAGGCTCAAAGATTTGGCTTCCAAAATAGTGTAATTTTGTTCATTTGTTAAATCACACTATTCACACTTAAGTCATTTACTGTGTTCCCCCTGTGCCTGAAAGCGTGCTGTAAGGGAGATGATTATCCCATTTTTCTCATCAAGAAAGTGCGATTATAGTCGGGGTTAGCGTAATTATGCTCTTTGCTTCTCAGTAGGTACATTTAGATAACTGGACTGGGTCATCAGAATCACCGCCTACTGTTAATTCGGATTAGTGTGCCCAGCAGAGCTGTTGATGATGGCAATGGTGAGAATGTATGTCTGGGGTAAATGCAGAACAGCAGTTAATAATTTAATGAAATATAAAATATAATCTTAGGGCTGTTCGATATAACGATATATATCGGATGACGATATAAAAACGTCTATCGTTTCATTTTACGCTATCGTTTGTTTCGTGGTGTCGCAAAATAAACTGTTTACTGCAATATTTTTTTTCATCGTTTTGATGGTCACTGTAGTGGCTATATTAATTTCTTAAAGTTCTCTCTTTCTCATATATTTTATATAACCACACTATGGACGGACAAGCGCCTGTTTTTATGCGTTGTGGTTAGCAACAACGACGGTAACAGCATCGCGTGTCCGCTTGTTTCTGTTCCACATAAACCTTTCACAATAAAGCTCAAGATCCTGTTGAGACTTTTCAAAATAAACGGAATCACGTAAAAGAGCAGATTATTTATGGATGAGAATTAAAAAAGAGCCGCCAGGTGCTAAAAAATAAACCTTAGACTCAAACGTTAGAACAGGCTTTTCCCCGCAGCACGCCGTGCAATAAATACTCACAAAGAAAACGGCGGCCTTCACAACTTATGTCTAAAAATGTATAGTTTCATGCATCGGTTAAAACACTCGACTCCAGCTACATGACGTGCAGCTGGAAACACTTCACGCAAGACGAGCTGCCACAGAATTTACAGAAAATGTTACATTTTTGTCATTTATATCGTTATCGGGACGATGGAATTCTTATATCGGGATATGAGATTTTGGTCATATCGCACAGCCCTATATAATCGAATTAAGAAAGTGTGACTTTATTTGTTAAAGTCATAGTGAGGGTTTGCTTGCATACTGTATATGGATAAAGTAACCATAAATGCTCAAATCCAAAATTATATAATGGTAAAGTTTCAAATGACTCCGAGGGGATAAAGGATAAGAGGTTTCACCTACTTCTGAGTTTGTCTTTGACAGGTTAAAGCTAGTATCTTCTTTCTTCTTTTTTCAGTTGATCCCTTTAGGGGTCGTCCCAGCAGATCATATGCCTCCATCTTACGCTCTCCGTAGCGTCCTGTTCTGTCACATCAAACCTCTGCATGTCCTCCTTCATACGTCTGTTAAATCTTCTCTGCAGTCTCCTCTTTTCCTCCTGTCTGGCAGCTCCATACTCAACATCCCTAGTACAGTATACCCACCATTCATCCTTAGCACATATCCAAACTATCTCTGCCATTCATTTCTAACTATCCCAGTCCAAATCTTCAACCTTCCTGTTATTTAATTTATTTTTCATCAAATTTCATGAAAACAGAGACATGTCTGTAGACATACAGTATCTGTAGGTCTCTCCCTGTGTTATTTTAAATTGCCAGTGGCCTAAGCTGTCTGATTCTTGCCGAAGACTTGCTTATTCAAAATCATGTTCTGAATAGTTTTGGAAGGACTCTGTAATTTCCAAAAGCAGTAGTGCACCGAGGCTTAGTTAACATTACTTAAACAGGGCTAATTTGCTCTGTGGAGTATATTTAGCTGCAGATTATGATGTACTTCTTAAAAATTTGAACATTTACCGCAAGTAAATGTTTTACACATGTTTATTTAATGCCAGAGTAATCCTATAAATACACCAAATCCACAGGTGCCAACAGAAATCTAAAAGTAAAATGGGCTGTAGAATCAAACACTAGAAACATACCACAAACTCTGACAAAGACTAAGGGAAAGAGACAAGATTATTTATACACCGAGGTGTGAAAAACAGGAACTAACCAAAAGACAAAGACAAGGACACGCACATTCAGACAAAGAAACACTGGAGCACAAAGACACAACAGAACGACGAGCAGCAGGTAGAAGAGTTGGGAAGGCACTGAAGGAACTAAACAGATGACAAATAAACTCAAAATAGAAACTGCAGCTAAATAAAGACTAAAGATTCAAAACTCATCCAGAACAGTGAATCAAACATTGGCATCTACAAATCAGTGAACTTCATGAACTAATTCTAATGACACCATGTGGTAAAGACAGACATCACAATCAATGAATCAAACTCACTGTGAGAATAATAAAGAAATAAAATAGGAATACAAAACTCAGCCTACCAGAACAGCAAAAACCCCTCAGATCACAACAATGTAGAATTCAAAATAAGCTATCATACTTGTGTTTGTTGTAACAAAGGGTCACTGATGTGTTTTCCATATTTTTTATATGACTACAGACTTTAAACCCTTTGTTGGTCGGCGTCTTTTCATTAAAAAAATGTAATATGGACTTGTGTTTCAGCAAAAATTTAAACAGATGGATTATTTCTGAATTTAATACAATCCTGATAATAGAGCAGGGCGATATGACCAAAAATATTTATCACGATATACATTTGAAAATTTGCGATAACGATAACTGACGATATAATTGACACTAGACAAAATACTTTACAACTCCACAACTTTATTAGTGCAAAAAACCCCATCAATGTATTTTCAATTAAACAAGCAGCTGTTTTTTATGGGCATTAAAGTTATATAAAAATGTAACAGTGCAAATGCAAATTCCTTGCTGGCAGTTTAACCAAAAGGCATTTCCAGTGGAAATTGGCTGACATATCCTCAGCATAACCATGTATAATATCCACAAAACTTAAAAAGAGGTTATACACACACAATACGGTAATATTATGTTGAAGCACAGTACATATCACTCCATGAGGCTCCTGCCTACAATAGCCGTAATGCTCCCACAATCCATCAAGCGGTGCGGGTTCGTAGCTTAGCAAAGTCGTACTAAAACATTTGACAGATTTTCGAGCGCCGTATACCACATAAAGCCATTTCGAGGTCAGTAAACACAACCAGAATTCATACATAAGGCCCATTGGATTATAAGGGGTGCTGTCGATTTTCAGAAAAATCAAAGGATTGATTTTAAGTGTGCCGTATTTTCCAAAAAACACAGTAATAACGACGGCCCGCTAGCATGCTCTACCAAAAATAGTGCTTTGTTGTGTATCTGATGGATGAAAGCTAAACCAGTTCCACACCACTGAAGTTGCAGCATTTTTACAAACCAATTCTGGTTCATCTGTTTCATTTAACGATCCGCTTTCACCCTTCTCATTCTGCGTCACCGCCATGTGTGTATGAAAACAAAGGCACTGCACATACGTGTTTTACCCATATTCTATCGCGATATTTCATTTTCCTATCGTTGATAAATTACACCGGTATTACCGTAAACGGTATGATATAGCCCAGCCCTACCTGATAATATGTTTTAACCCTATCACACATAGTGGTCACTACAGTGGACTGCTATTCAGAGGCTGTTTTCTTGTATTTGTGTCGGTGTTGATGGTATACTTGCACATAAACAACTACATTGGACACTGATGTATCACTCTATACCCTGCCACCCACTGATTGTTTAATGTTACTATAGATGTATGACGTGCTTTCTTTGTAATTATTGTTATTTAAACCTGTCATGCATGAATTTTGACAACCTCAATCAGGATTTTTTTTCTTAAGTATTTTTATTCATCTTCAGGCATGAAAAGATGAATAAAAATGCTTAAGAAAAAATCCTGATTGAGGTTGTCATAATTCATGCATGACAGGGTTAAAGTGGCTCAGTTTGCAGTTTGTTTAGCCTGCATGAACAGCAGTACCTGAAGATTCAGTTTATTTTTTGGAGTTGGTTACAAGCTGGTTTTCAAATGACCGATGTCTAATTTAGAAGCAAAACTCTTCAGAGATAAATAATTTTGAAAAGATTATGTGTTTTGTTGCTTTTCTGTTCTATCGAGTCTGATGTTTCCTGCATGTTGCCAGTCAGTCATGAATTCACACACATTTTCAATTTATTTTTCAAGCTCAAGGACAGAAATGCCACGGTGGCTTAGAACTGGCATTAACCCTCCAGTTAAATGCCTGTCTGAGTTTCCATTAACCTACACAATGGAACTACCCTACTAATTTTCACAGCTCCACTTTAGTAATAATTGATATTCATGATGTATGTTCTTGCAGCTGCTAGTTAAGCACAGTGTACACACTCAAGCGTGGTGGGTGTTTTAATCTGCTTGGGAACGTGTGCCATATTTAAGTCAACAAATCAGTCAAGCCTCAGCCAAACTGCAGTGATATTTGAAATGAACACATCTTTATAGCACATAGGCTTTAAATGACTGTGTATTATACTGACAAGTAATGTGCTTTTAATTGATTTGAAATGGGCAGTTTCAGCCAGCAAACTGCATAGTGATGACATGGAGCGCTCTAACTGAAAACATTGCTTACTCTTACTGACAATAAAAAAGTTTGTTTTATTTTGCATAATTGATTTAGATATCTCCTCTCTCTTTGTTAAAGGATCGGCTGACAAGAGAAGCAGAAGATTTGGCAGTTTCCAGGTAAGCCATTCAAACATCTACATTTTTCACTCCAGAAAAAAACAGGGAAAGTAGAATTTGAAGAGCTACAATATCGTGGTAATGATTCAGGTAGTTTCCTATGGTGTTTGAGATGGCTGTTGAATACATCTGTTAAGATTATTGCCTGTGCAAGCAGCACACAGCTCTTTAAACCATCTTGTGTTCATACAAAATGTGTGCTTCAGTGCTGGAATTACCTTGACAAAGATGTGATACTTATAAAGGCTTTGGTGCATAGCCTTATAATTACAGAGCCATTCAGTGGCTGATTAGGGAGGAAACACTGCCTAGCCTTTTATGCAGTACATTTGTCTTTAGACAGAGCTTTTACTGCCATTTATTCCATGAACCGTTCAATTTCTTCTTTGCTTTTTCATTTAAGCAAAAACTTTAAATAGATTGAACCATTACTTTAGACATATTCATAGGGTGCATTGTAAGTTTTCTTCTTTTTGTGGTTTTTATTAAAGCGACAGTACTTATTTACATTGCTGTGATCCTTGCACTACACGTGTTGGCTTCCTCTTCTTTGTGTATTTCCCATCTTGATAATTGCCACTTTTTGCACTTTCCAGTTAAAGAATGTATTCCTTTGCTGCATTGGTTGAAATGATCTTGAACAAAATGGGCACACGGATAAGACTGAAAGAGAAAGATAAAATGATCTGTGTATATATATATATATATATATATTTTTTTTTTTTTAGATGATACTGTTGCGGCTGTTGAATCTTTTGTTTCTATGGGAACCCAATTAGAATTGAGACTGTTATTTCAGTTCAGTTTAATTTAATTCAGTTGGATTTATATAGCACCAAACTAGCTATTGCTGCAGATGGAATGTCCCAGTATATAGTATCCTTTGCCATGTGTATACATGGAAATCGATAGGTGAGCAGAACTGAAACAATACATCCTCAGCATAACAGAGCAGACATACGTCATCATGAAAGATCTGACAAGATGAACTGACAGACACCACTGGTATCAGCTGTATTCTCATCCCAGTAGTTTCATAACAAACCTGGACCATTCTCAACACGTTACACTCTGTATACTGAGCAATTCTACTACCAAGAGATATTTTCTGCTACATTAGGTAAACCATTTTTAATCTATCTTTGTTTGTTTTATTAAATTTGAGGTATTTTACTGTGTGTTTAACATGTTACATTCAACTTGTACCAAAGGATTTAACTGTATTCTATTTCATTACATTTTTACTTATTGATGTTCTGTATATGGATTTATTTTTTCAATCTACAGTAACCTAACTGCTTTTCTGACCACTGTTTTACAATATACTATAATTGTAAAACAGTGCTTGCTTCTTTCAACCCCTCCACCTCCCCAGCATCCACATGCAGGCTCAAGGAGGATATTTTTTGTGTGATGTATTTGTAGGGATTAATGAGGCTGAAGCCTTAATGACAAACTCTAATTTCTTCTACTGCTTGTCATCATTTCAAATGATTAAACTTAACCCTGCTATGGTCTTTGTTTTTTGGTTACACAGGGAGTCTTGCTGGGTCTGGTGGACTTTTGGGGCTAATAATTCAACATATTCAAACCTTTTTTGTTAAAATTCTCAGTAGATGTCTACTTCATCCCATTTGCAAGTAATATAAACAAAACAGGTTAAATGTGTTCCCTTTACCGTTGTTAAATCACATTTATGAATAGGAATGCAACTCATTTTTGCTTTAAATAGAACACACTATATGAGATTTTCCAGATATTTGCGTGGAACAATATCAACTCAGTTGTTAGATAATGCGGTCTGGCTCTGAGATGAGTTGATCTGCCAGGAGCCCAGCAGACTCTGTGGTTGGCAGTTTGTGCACGGAGGGCACTACTGTATGTCCAGAAATGTTGCCTCTATCTTTTGTTATCTTCTATATTTTTGCTCAGCAATGCTCACTTCTCCCAGTTGGCTATGACCTCTGCTAAGGTAAAGTCAAGTATTCTGGAACTTGGGTCAAGAAATGTTGTACCTGGCACAGGTGTGATAGATGAGCCTGTCAAGAATATGTTGCATATTCTGGGATTCAGTCTCAGTCCAGGGTGACTTTAACTGCCTTAGTATCAGTTACACCAGACTGTGCAGATGTACATATTGCACAATTTTCTGAGCTAAGAAGCTGCTTTTATTTAAGGAGTAACCATTCATCTATTGTCATCCCCAGAATGTAAAGGAGAAAGAGATGATGTATGACCCTGACTCCTATTAGAGCAACACAGTTTTATTATGTTGCTGTATTCCTCTGAGTGAGCAGTAGGGGGCAGCATCTTTGGTTAATTCAAGTATATGGGAAAAAAAACTTTTAAGCTACAGTATTTTGATGTGTGACCTCACCAAACACTTCCCTGATGAGTTTGTTGTCTTGGTCGCTGTTTCAAATTCATATTTAAGACAACTTCATATTAATTAATATTAATCAAGGACTTGAGCAGAGCCAAGGTAGACAAAATTGGAACATCCTTCAGATGTATTTTTTTAAGGAAAATGTATGCTTCTAGTTTAAAAATTGAGTAGTCTTAAATAATCAAGCTGATTAGCACTGCGTCATCTTAGTATAGATTATTTAATTCCACTAGGACAATTTTCTATCAGTAGTCAGGTAATATCAAGTGTTTCTGTCACTTTCTGCTAAAGCTTTGGCAGCCACATTTGTTTCACTTATCTTTTTATAAACCACCACGAGGCATTTCGGCAAGGAGGGCTATCAGGTTATTGAATAAATCTCTGTTGTCAGTATTCATTTGTAAAGCTTTCTCACACATTTGCAGCCACATTCTTTGTCTGGGCTGCATTACAAGATGTGGTATATGTGCAGAAAATCCAATAACATTGTCAAAGTGCAATTCTGAATAACATTCTGGCTTTTATTGGCACTTATTCATTTGACTTTTCCAGTATTCAAATATTAATGTGTAACTATTTGTCTGCATAAATTCCAGGACCAAATATAAAACAAAAAAACAGTAGTACAAAACATTAATTCACAATGCATTGAAATGATAGGAGATCACTGGACAGCTCTTTTCTCTATATGTACTAGATTTCCCATCTAGTTGTGTAATAGTTAATATGGCTGTGTACCAGGGAATATCTGCACCCAGCAGTGAAGTAGCTGAAGGATGTGTTATTTGAAGTGTAAGGTTGTTACAAATCTGCGTTGCTCTTTGTTTCAGCAGAAGCTGATTACAAATATTCAGGCACAATGCAATGCCTGCATTTCACTTTTGTCTTTCCATTAGTATTGGTTTGATCCCATCATTCATGCAAATAGCTCAATACTCACCCAAACCTTCCCTAACATACACACATAAACTGATTGTTGAGAAGTAATCTTTGGTAATTGATATTTGCATTATACCATGAATAAAAAGATGAAGCTTTTCTTATTCTGTTCTGTTACATACAAATTAAAGGCACAATGGTCAGCTGCAGTCTTTTGTCATAAGCACTTCTCACAAATTCTCTGTAGAAATTCTTAATCAGCTATGAGCTATTTTATTTTAACCAAAATATGCTGAGTGTGCCCATGACAATAATGCTGCACTTCCCCCAGACAGTCATTAATAAAGCCTTGTGGTTGTGAAAGGAATCACTGATAATTCACCATTATTGCCAGCAGCCCAGAGGGACCCTCTAAGAGTCTGAGTTAAACTCATTACAGGCTTGACTATGCAAGGTTATGGCTTCTCTGAGGAATATTGCCTCCTTCTAAATTTTTGTCCCATGGATTGCCATCATTTAAACTTTTTCTGATAGATAGATTGCGTAACCTTGCGTCATCACCAGCCAGACTATAAGACAATAATAATGAAATTCAAAGAAGAAAAGGAAAATATCATTATCTGTAATAATATGGGACCCTTTTTTTTTTGAAAGACGGCAGTTCCTCAGTCTTTTGTAAGCATTGGAATCCAGACAATATTTCTTTAGCAGTGAGGTGCATTATGGGAATGATATCAACCTTTTACTGAATAACACTGGATCAGTTCAGGTAGCCAAAATCCATGGATTATGTTGAGTGTAATATTTAAAATAAAACGTATATTTTAAATAAAACACACTTAACTGCAACCAACTAAAAGCAATTGCAACAATCTCATCATTTTTAAATTTGCATGTTGCCTGTTGCTTGGAAGATAAACTGTGTGTATAAATGACTGAGCAGCTATATCTGATGTTGTGGAGTCTATTCTGGGAGCACATCTGAGTTATCTAAATGGCTGCTTGGATTCCCTTAAGGGTTGACACATTTTTTTAAGATAAGGTAAAACAGATAATGAGTAAGGCACTGAGGATATCAGCAAAAATGTTTTCAAATATATATATACAGTGCCTAAAAAATGTAAAGATCACTTTTTAATCAGAGTAAGGTATGAAGTTAGTTAAACTTCTGAGATATTGATCTGGTCAGTTAAATAGCAGAGGGAGTTGTTAAGCACTTTCAGCTGCACTACGGCACTGGAGGGGCAACAGTGAGACAACCCCTAAAACAGGAATGTTTTTGCAGGTTGGAGGCCACTGACATTTGTACTTATTTAATTATGTTGACTGGCCATCACCAGGGCCAGTATCTGCTCCTTTGTGTGAAGAAACATATTGAGTTCTGATCCGTACAAAATGACCAACAGCAGGCCACTGATGTAAATGTCTCTGACCATGTGAGGGTGGCCTGAGGGTCTGACATCCTCTATTCGGCCCTGTGCTCACTGCCTGGCACTGTGGAGCCCAGTGGGTATTTGCTATAGAATACTATAATGTAACAGACATGGAAGGGTTTGAGGAAGCCTTGGAGAACATCATGCTGCCTGCATCATTATTCAGGGTGACCAGTAAATGAAGCAAAGACCTCTAATTCTAGGTGACAATGCACAGACTGCCAGTAAGTATTGGGATGAGATCCTTGGACCCACTGCCAGACCGTACACTGGCACAGAGGGTTCTGGGTTCCTCTCGGTGCCTGGTCTCAAATGGCGAGAGTATGCAGGCAGTTCCTGCAGGATAAAGCAATTGATACCACTGACTGGCCCTCATGCTACCTTAAACCAATAGAAAACCTCTGGGGACATTATGTTTCACCTCTGGGACATTATGTTTCAGTCCATCCAATGCTGCCAGGTTGCACCTTTGACTATCCAGGCACCATAATCCAGATCTGGGAGAAGATCCCTAAGTAAGTGTCTCATTAGGAGCATGTCCCAGTGTTGTCAGGCATACAGAAAAGCACAGGAAAAAACATTTTGAGTTTCTGCAGAATGGACAGAATAGTCTGACGTAGAGTTGGGCGATATGAGATTTTTTCATATCACGATATGTTTTTTTTTTCATTTCAGGCGATAACGATATCTATCACGATATAAGCCAAATAACTATATTTGTAAGATTTAAATGTGCCGTTGCTCACAAGTAAAATGTGAAATAATCAGCAGCTTGTTTTTATTTAAATATTTATTTCCCATAATAAGTTCAACAGGGTAGATGTACTTAAGGAACATGAGACTTTTTCAGATAAATAAAGGCAAATATTGCAAACTACACAAAAGGCAGCCGCTAAAGCGTTTAAGTTTCAAAATAGAACAAACGAAACAGACTACTAAATTGTCAATTCCACTTAGAAACAAAGTATTAATTCTAAAAATAAATCTTAGTTTGTGTTACAGAAGAACAGACAAAACTGACTAACTTTTGTCAATATCAAATAAACTGAGAACTAAAAGGAAATTCTCAATCTCTCCTTGTTGTATAGCTTAGCTTTTCAAACAGTTTTAACAGTTACTTTAGTCTGACAAAAGCCGAATGACGAATTAGCGCTTCCAGTCAGAGACTGAGGCTACGTCCACACGTACACGGGTATTTTTGAAAACGGAGATTTTCCGTTTTCGTTTTAAAAAATAATCCCGTCCACACATAAAGGCAGAAATGAAGGAAAACGCTGCTAAGAACATGCCAAAGCAGCAGGTGGCGCTAGATTCCTAACCGTGCAGAAATATTGGCCAATCAGAAGTCTAGAAGCCTCGGTGGGGAAAAAGTAAACAAAGCTGCGGCATAGAAGCAGAACCGAGTCGTATGTGTGGAGGGACAGTAACTGTGTGTATATGTAAGCATTTAAACACTGCAGAGAGTAGAATTAACAGTATTGTAGAAATTCATTTCACCGAAACAATAACGTGGCGCACAGTGTGACGCATGCACCAGTTCATTGTATTTCCAGACTTGCTTTCGGCACAATTTACAGTGCACGCTACTCTGTATTTTGTCAGACTTGAAATAGCCGAAATACCTTCACACTACGGAACTTCTATGGCTCTTCCGTTCGACAATCTCTCCGGCGTTGGAACCATTATCTGTTTTCTCTTCGGTCACGCTCGGTTGATTTTTCTAGTCGGCACACTCATTTCCTCCATTACGCGCTGGCTCCATTACCCGCTGGCTGCTTCCCAAACAAACACACATGCGGCTTGGCACTTGTGCTGTACGTTACAAGTCACGCGACGTGACGCTGCGGCTGTGATTGGTTCGGCTCTGCGCTACTTAATTTGGATTGGCTGATCTTTTTTTTTTTTTTTTTTTTTTTTTAAGAGGACAAGAGCGGCGAGGTCTATCGCGATAGCTTAATTTCTCTATCGAGTAAAAGTTATATCGCGATACATATCGTTATCGTTCTATCGCCCAGCTCTAGTCTGACGCATCATTTTTTCACTTTGATTTTCAGGGTATCTTTGAATTCAGCCCTCTGTAGGTTGATCATTTTCATTTCAATCAGACGATGTGGATTTCTTTCCTTTCCTAATACATTTCACAGTACTTATTAGTATAGATATCCATTAAGATTCCACTGAAGTTCTATACCACACATGCTTAACTTATATCTAATGTGAGCTGCATGCATGGACATACACAGAAAAAAAGACAGGAAAAAACTGAGTTAAGTTTCAGGTGTTTGTGTGCATACAGTATATTGTAATGTGTTTTGTATTTGTTTTCCATGTGCAACAACAGTATAATTCTTGCAGCATCCAGGTCCAGTGACATAGGTGCCTCTGCATTCAAGTCCAGAGTCCAGTTTTTTAGTCAAAGATTCCAACAATCTTTCTTGTCTCTGGTTTTCTTCACTCTGCCATGTATATTTTACCGGGTGCACAGAGAGGTGAGATTTGATCTGAGGGTATTAACAGCTGTCACAAGGTAGAGATAAGAAATGACTATGGTGTAGGATCACATATGCACGTATACTAGGGCTGAACGATTATGGAAAATAATCTAATTGCGATTTTTTTTGCCCCAATATTGCGATTGCGATGCGATATGCGATTATTTTTTAAGGTATTTGTCTTCTGTATTATTAAACAAAGACAAGCAATACATCATATAGTATGGCCAATACTATATTACATTAATTTTAAACTGTTCTTTCCTGGAAGACAGACCTCTGTTATGATGACATGAGGTGATGCATGAATTGATGACTGACATTTTTATTTAACTACTTCAATCACAACAGTATATTTGAACATACACAATAGTTTATTTTTAGCTTACAAACATCTGAGCATAAAGTGCTGACAAGGAACCCTGGTGTAAACATTAAAATGAAAGTCAGTACAATGTGCAGATTGCAGAAATATACATAAACAAAATCAGTGGCTTTACCACACTCAGTTTTTCGACATCTGTGAACTACTAGACAGTCATTCAATTAAAAAATAATATTAAATAAATAAAACTAATAAATAAAAAATACACACATCTTACTGATCTCTGCAGTCAGTAACATTACACATAAAGTGCAAACATAATAGCAATTGTATAAACACACACACAAACACGCCTTTAAAATTTAAAGGCGTGAAATTGGACGGTCTAGCCTTCTGATTAGCGTCACCGCTGTCTCGGTGGAGTTTAATAAACTCGGCCGTCTGCTTCTTGCTATCTAAAATATAACCAGACACTGGTGTAAATTCTCGACTGTCTCATACTTCTGTTTAATAAGTTTTCTGTTTGACGTTTAGTCAGCTGTGTGAAAACCAAGGAGGAACCCACCCGGGGGATTAATAAAGTTTTATTTTATCTAATCTAATAACTTTAATCTCAGCCAAACCGATTTACTCACGAACAAACAAAACACTGAAAAAAGCCCAACAATAACATTTTTAGGTTGTCTAAGTGACTTATATATTACGTTTAACCCAAGCAGCGAAACTCCGCGGTGATCTGAAAATGATGTGCCGGGAGTTGTGCCGTTCTCGGCCGCATCAGTAACCCTCGAGCTCCCGGCTAGCTGTCGAGCTGGTGGGTAGCAGACGCCTCTGAAAACGTCGAAGCACTTTTGCAAATATGGGATATCTTGATAAACCGAGCAGATATTTGATGTTTACACAACTACTTTCTCGCCTGAAAATATGTTAAAAGTTTATTTTGTGACCCAGAAAGATTAGTATGAGTAATTTTAAAACTTAGTAGCGGCCGCCATTGCTGGAAACTGGAGTTTGGCTGGGCCGCGCTATGAATTCTGGGATATGGTAGTAATTTGGACAGCCTTCGGCACGTCGCTGTGACGTAATTGGTCTACAAATGCGGCCTCAGGAGGATGCAGCCCATGAATTTGGACATGTCCAGAGTATAATCGCAGCCTTTGCGGTTAGAAAATTGCACTTGATCATGTCGCGATATTATCGCAAATACGATATATCGTTCAGCCCTAACTTATACCAATCTGAGGTGTTAAAAAGAAAGAAAGAAAAAAAGAACTCTGAGTATAGAACTCTTTAGCATGTAATGCAAATCTATGTGGGTGTTATTGTTGTAGAAATAAATTCACTTTTCCTTAATGAAAGCTATTTCCAAGAGGAAACATGCGTTGAAAATTATGTTCTAACTACTAATTGCATGTCCTGAAATGAGCATTCTTTACATTAATCTCTGGGATGCAGAACAAATGTGCACTGCAGTTACACCCATCTATGCTACATCCATGCTGTATGAAATGACTCAAAGCAATGTATTCATCGTCATTCACTTATTTTCATTTACATGAAGCTCTTTATTTAAATTGGTGTATTGCGACTTTGTCCAATGACACGATATTTTAAATTCTGCTCTTTTACTGAGGGACTCAGACACTGGGCGATAGAGTGAATTTAAAATTTATTTAATCTTACATTTATTCCCCTCCTGTCTGTGATGTGACCTTGTGCTGTCTGTTATCCATCACTCTACGGTGTAGACATGGTGGGTGAGCTTTAGTCTTTGTATGAACAGTAGAGAGATGGGTTTTTATACCAGAATTAAAAAATGTATGCATGTTGAAAGCAGCTCATCTAACAGTCCTATAACTATATCTCTAATGTACCCTTGCAAGCATTTCTCCTCTGGTGGATTACTACCAGCGAAACTTCAGAGTTTGGATGCAGAATGAAGGGGATTGTTTTGTTTATGACTTTACTGCACAGGGCCCTTGTAGACATCTGTGTTTTCTAACAACTCCCACCAGGCGAGCTGTTTTTAGAAGCACCTGTTTACTGAATAAAATCACATTTTCCTGTGGTAAATTTTGAATATTTGTATACATCCAATTTTGTCTCACTAGATATGTAATATTTATTTTCACACTTTGAGTTGTTATTTTTTACGCATATGCACTTTTTTTCGCACTGGGAAATAAGTGGTGCATATATCCAGGCACAAAATCAGAACAGTCCAATTGATGGATCTGACTAACATTCCTGTGACTGACAACCTCTCCCAGTGACTGTGTCATGCTCAGACGTTTTCGTATTCGAGCAACTGTACAAATGCCCAGCTGGAGTCTGGGAGCCCTACAAGGGTCAGGGATCGGACATCGCCTGCATCATCAGATTTGGTGAAATGTCACAGTGGGAACAAAGGCAAATGAAAGAGCTGCTTTTCCCTTTCATGCTGCAACTGAAGTTGAGGGCCATCGCCAATGTTCATGAAGCTGTGTGAATGCTCACAGAGACATTGGAGTGAAAAGGACATTTACCTTCAGATGCTGTTACAGTTCGACATAACTCAGGGGGTTGTAATTTGTAAGAAAAATAAAAACTCACAGTGTGTTAAAAGCAAAGCATCCATGTGCAGCGCAGTTCTTTTGAGAGTGTCTGTATTTGGACGTGTGTGTCTTTACTTTTGGGGGCCATCATTTAAAGTAGCTTTTAGCTGGAACGCATCTTTGTTTGTAATAAATTAAATGAGCTGCCATTTGCCTGTAAAGCTGTACATTTCAATCATTTAAGTTGTTTCATTGAATTCTTTATAAGAAAGTGAAATCCAACTATCAGGGTTTTTTTTTTAAATTTCTTTTATAACACAATCAAGAGCTAAATTGGAGCTGGAATTGGAGCTAAAATTAAATGTGCGTTATTTTGACTGAACTGATGTCTTAACCATCAGTTTAACTATCCATCCGATCTGCCTATTACAGCCACATACATAGAGGTTTGTAACCATTTTTAAAATCACATCAAGTGGGTTTGAACATTTTTGCTGCGCACAGTATGACTGCAGTAAGTGTCAAGTGGTCCTTTATCGGAGCTTGTTATTGTTGCTGTCCACAGTACTGCCGCTCTCAGTACCGTGGACAGCAACTACAGACTACAAATGCACAATATACTTCATTGTATTACAAGTCCAGTGTTGCTGGGAGACAGCAGCATCCTCGCTTTCACTAGCTTTGTATGAGACTGCTTCTCGTAAGCAGGATGTCAGTGACTGTCTCAGCATCTTCATGAAATAGATGTAGTTTTTGTAAAAAAAAAAAAGATAAATGTCTGATTAGTTGGGAAAATCAGAACAGACAACAGTCTTCTTCTAGTCAGTAGCTGTGACCGCATCTGCATGTTAATTTTGCAGATGGAGTAAGCGTCTAATGAGAGGTGAAAATATGAACAGCTTGTTGTGCAGGACAGAGAACCAAAACAGGGAGTTTATAAAGTGTGGACCCACTCCTGAAATTCAGAGAAATTATCTCCAATTGAATATCCGGGAGCACATTCAGCATGAATTTAGGCTGTGGCAGCAGCTCCTGAGCCATGCAGATCGCCAAAGAAGATATCCCCCAAAAGAAAGATTGTGCATTATGAAGGTCTTGAAAAATGTAATATGAATGATAGGCCCACAACTTTGATCAGTTGGTCAGGGAGTTCTTTGTGAAAGCATTTGTAGCTGTGCCACTAGATCAAGAGAAACACCAAGCAACAAAAGAGTGAGGAATCTGAATCTGAATTTGGAAGCTGTGAAGCCAGACTCCATGATAAATAGAGGCTCTGAAGATGAAGCATGCTGGGACTTTATTAAAACTGGAGATAATGGACCAATGATAATTTCTGATAATCTGTGGTCTTTCATTCTTACTACTTCACATCTAACAACTTGAATGGCAACAAGAACGGAACCTCCAATCAGCCTGTCCATGTCATTTCAGTGTTATTGACAGTGGACAGACCCTGAGGTCTGAGTAAATGATTATTTTGATGTGGCTGCATCATTAGAAATCTATCGCTGCCTCTTCTTGGTCCTTATCTAAGCCTCTCATGTGTATAAATCAAAGTCAGGCCCTAGCGGGGTATCTGTTGCTTCTCCATCTGCCAAGTCATTAATCCAAGGATGTGACCCACGGGCAGGCTTCTCCCATTTGGTTCACCCATTGTTACATGAAAAATAATCTTGGTTTCTCTCCCGCTCCTCCACTGTCTGCATCTTTCTTTTATTTGTTCTAATGGGCTCCTGCTCCGGATTTTCATACCGGAGGATGAGTTACGTGTTGTGCTGGGGATGTTCAGTGGGATTGTGTGTGTCAATGCCCTGTAAATTGCTACACTGTGCATTCAGTCTGTGCTCCAAGGGCACGTTCACAGACTCTTCCACTCCTACGGTGATTTGTAACTTCACATTTCTTCTTTGTCTCCTCTCCAATCCAAGTCTAATGAGTATAAATGGACTGCATAAAAGACACAGAGTAGAAATAGAGACAACTGTGTCTTGTCATGCCTAATCATGCCATATATTCCCACACCCCTGTTGCCAATCTTGGACATGTACTCCGTTTTTTTTCTCATCTTTCTTTTCTCTGACTATCTCCCAGATTTTTTTCTTTTTCCGGAGACTCCCCCACATCCCTCTGTTATCATCGCCCGGAGAGAAGTTGTGAAATTCATGACATTCAGATCTAGCGGGGCAGGCTGATGGAGGACAAGAATAGTCTTCCGAGATCCTTCTGGAATCAGTCTGTCTTTGATGAGCAAGTAATTCAATGTCAGCGCCTCCGATAATCTCGCTCTTCTAATTTGTAGTAGAGAGAAAATCTCATTTGTTGCATTTGGTTACGGAAGAGTGGATACCTCTGTGCTGCCTGTTTCTGCTCAGTAACCTTACAACCGTACTGACCAGTAATCAGAAACAGAATATTGGACATTGTTATGAAGATATAAGGAGATAAAATCTTAATGCTTTGTTCATCAGCTAGTGCGTGTCCTACTCTCGCTCCTTCTCGTTGCTGTGAAACTCATCGTAGGCGGGAGAGACTGTTGCTTGAAGGGAGCAGTCTATCTGCTTAAAATTCAAAGTTGTCTGTGTCAAACGGAGCTCTCAAACAGCCCCTGAGACACTCAGAAGCTTGAGAGGATGAAAAGTAGTTCCCCTGGCTAACAGTGAGGGGTAGTGGTGCTCCAATCCAACTTCATTAATCTTATGCCTTCCCTTTATTTTCACTTTCCTTTGTGTAGTTCCTGCATAAAATTCTGTTCTTTGTTGATGATTCAGTTGCACACTGAGTACTGAATAATGTGTGCTATTTGTAATTTAGAAATTTGTCATCTTGTTGCCTCCAAAATGTAAATAAAGAGAGCTATTATTTTAAAATTTTTATTCCCTGCTGTGTTTGTGATGCCGACCTTGTACGGTTGCAGAGACATAAAAAAGAAGGGGGGAAAAAAGATTAACAGTGCCTAACAGTACAAATTTTGGTGCAGAAAGTTTGACAAGAAGGAAGAGCAAACATGAATGTAGGCATTTCAAGTCACAGAGGCAGAAAGTGTCCTTACGATCTTGTCAGGGGTGTAGTTGTGTGCACAGCTGGTAAATATTTAATGTGTTGGTGTCCTGCTTTGCTGTTCCCACTGGTGAGGAACTGTACTGTAACAATGCAATAGCCCCTTAAACCTTTAAGTCTATTTAAGAGGAACTTTTGCTGCTCTTAAAATATTTTCACCCATAGAGTTTGGATGTCTAAAGAGCTTCAGAGCAAAATGTGCTTGCCTTCACTAAATTATGGAATTTTAAAAAAGCATGATCTTTTTATTTGGGATGATTTAAAATAAATATTTTTTCAATAACATAAAAATGTCTGTTTTAACAAAACAGTTTACATCAAAACCACAGTTTTTTATATAAAGGATATACATAGCAGTGGGTGTGGAAAGTGAAGCTGCTGTCTTTACATGGCCAGCAGGGAGAACATCCTTTAATCATTTAGGATGATAAAGCAGGGCTTTGTTTAGGTGGAGCTCACCTTATGACTGACAGGCTGCTATCATGCAGGACTCTTGCATGATAACATTGGTTACTTGGTCAGATCCACGACAATTTTCAAAATAATAACATGGCACCACTGAAAATGCTCAGCTTGGTTCTTCACAACAGAACTTAACATAAGTGGTTTTGTCTGATTTGGTGATGCTCACATTTTACTGTCTCCAGCGTGTCAAACCTTTTCCTTATTTAGAGGAATTTTACAGCCTGCACAAAGCCAAGAATACTCCCATTAAACCCAGCTGTACTTTAACACCGGTGAAACTTGATTTCTGTATTATTTATGTACAGTGCCACTTTAAGTCTCAATAAAGTTCAAAGAAAATCAAACCCTGAACAGTTGCCAATGGCATTCTAGGACTTGCAGTTCATCATTACCTTTAAGCACCACTGGAGCAAAGCGTAGCTTCAGAGCACCACTAACATAGCAGTAAACTTCGAGTCTTGGTAAACTACCGCACATCAGGTTATTGTGTATATATTTATTTATATTTCTTCATACATTCTTATATAGTTCTATATTGTGTATTTTGTTGTACAGTTATTTTATTTTCAACTTTAATTTATATATTTTATCTTATTCTTTCCCAGTTAAATGTACCCTTCATTCTAATTTGTGTTGTACAGTTATTTCATTTTTAACCTTAATTTATATTTTATTCCTTCCTAGTTAAATTTACCCTTTTTAATTTTCATATTTATTTCCTATCTTATTCATAGCCTTTTCCTTTTTTGTTCTCTTTAGGTCACGAGCAGTTGTCCAAGCATTTCACTACATATCGTACTGTGTATGACTGTGTACGTGACAAATAAAATTTGAATTTGAGGTAGTGATTTAAAACACTTGCCTGCAGCAAGAACAGCATTGCTAACTGCAATGTAAACTGCAAAGCTACTAAGTTCCTGCACCTTGTGGATAACGAGCGTCTTTAGTGTTCTTACTCTGTCTCCTGCTCTCAAGGTGATTTATATTTTTCTACTGCTGGATGGGGTGGATTGAACCTCATCTCACAGAGGGCACCTTCTCATTACTCTGGACCTCCTTCCATTGCCAGTCAAGTCCTCAAAGTCAAGGCAGGCTCGTTGTTTAGCCAGCCTGCCATGTCTCCTGAATGAAGCGACAGACATGGACTAATTACACCTGGCTGCCCTTTCCCTTTCACCTGTCTCACACAAATCAGTCTGAGTGAATAGTTTTCTTTTTTCCCTTTTTTTGGTAATACATCATCACGAAGGGCATCTTTTGAGAGACACGAAGGAAAAGCAACAGCAAAAGGAGCTTTTGAAACTACATTTCTGGACACCAGTAATAAGTTTGTTAGCACAAGTCTGACTCCGGAGAATTGTTCTGTGAGAGACGTGTCATGTCATTATCAGCAGAGGAAGTAGGGCGAGCTGACTGTAATAGAGGAGCAGCCTCTATAAAACATTTTTCTCTAGAAGCTAATTTTTGATTATAGATTATTTAATAAAATGTATAATAGTCAGAGTCAGTGTGAAGTCTGATAAACAGGCTATATGACAAGATGTAAGAGGAATCAAGACCAGACATGAGGAAGGAAAGAGAGTCAAGAGGAAAGAAAATGAGAGGGGACAAGGAGGAAGAGATATCAGAGAACATCCTTTTTTTTTTTTAAGTCATTATAAGCAGACTTGTTCCAGCAGATTGGCAGAGATATAATTTTCCACATATCCTAATGTGTGTATCACTTTGACACCTATCTCTTTTTGAAATATTCAGCAGGATCAAGTAGAATTATATTGGTTTTAGTGACGATATCTGACTTTTTTTGTCTTTTGGGAGATGTGTGATCACAGAAAAACACGTGAATGTCTTTTTCGAGCTTGAATTGCCAGGCCAAAAATAGTTCAAGTAAGATGAGAGACTTGCATCTATCAGATCTCATCCTCTTTTGAAGTCTAACTCGGGAGGGAGTAAGCTCAGATGTGGACCTGGAAATTTGATAACTAAGATATTCTTGAGCAAAATTAGTTTTTTATTTACACAGCTTTTACTTTGATTTTTGGGATTTTTTTTCAGTTGCAAGAACTCAAACAGTTTATTTGCTTTCAAGTAATCATTTTCATGGTGGCAAAGGATAATTTTGTCAGACCTCAGTCAAATTAGTATGAGTCATGACAAATGAGTGATTGATGTAAGCTGGAATAGCACCTTATTAAAACATATATAATTCATGCCACTTCACATTTTTCACTTCAAAGTATTAGAAAAGATGTTAAATTCTGTAAATATATAATCAAGGTGCTACTATTAATGCATCATCTGTGACTACCCCCGCTGTGGCATAGTTTTACATAGTAAATCTCAGAATTCGCAGATTCAGGTGTGTCATACACACTGAGGCAGTCAGCTGAACACACCAGATGAGCAGCAGGGAAAAGGCAAATTCCAGAGAACTTTCCAAAGGGTGATACATAATTATGACTGGGCTATAAACAAAGAATAAGTAGCACAGGGAGTCTAAAAAAGGAAAAAAAACACAAGATCTACCAAGTGGCAAAATAATGATGAATGCACTGGGAACAGGTGTAGCAGAAAATTGGAGGGAAGCCTGAAAAACACTAAAAGTAAACCTAACAAGAGTTGGCATAACGAAAGAATAGAAAATAAGAGAGAAAGTGACAAAACTAAACTCCAGAACCATGACACTGTTTAATATTTTCTGCCATTAAATAGCGAATCAAAAAATTTGCTTGGAACAGTTTATTGGGGTTTAGTATCTTGGTTCAAAATGGAGGAGTACAAATTACACCAGCGACTGTCTAACTTGGGGGGTGAACATAATAGCTATAATATATATATATATATATATATATATATATATATATATATATATATATAATTAAAGCGCTTTAGAGTTAAAAAAAAATAATGCACATTCACATGTGTCCATAGCTGTTTCCTCCATTCTTAGTTTAACACCTTGAGGAAGATGCCTTTTGTGGGACACTGGCTAATGTAGGGATTTTTTTGCCCTCTTGCTGTCAGAAGTGGGAATGAAAACGGTGTGTTTGAATTCAAGAAATCATTGTGGTTGTTTCCAGGACAACAGAACAAGACAGCTGGACGCACCTTTCTCTTAATCTGGCAGAGATAGGAGCTACTTAGTCAGAGAGCACAGAGGAGACAGAAAGAGGGAGGGCTGGGTTGTGTACACACACACATAAAATACCAAAAACACACACACTCAGTGAGGGCTGAGTCAAGGAGGGAGGAGAGAAGAGAAAGAGTTAGAGGTGTAGAAAGGAAGGAGAGGCGCACAGAGAAGCTAAGAGAAAAAGGAAGAGGTATGACAGTCCTTGTGTTGTAGTCTGCTCTGATCCTGCACACCACAGGGAAGCCTCATCAGCCATTCAGCAGGATGTCTCAGAGGAAAAGGAGTTTCACATTTGGAGCTTATGGAGGGTAAGATAATAGAGGACTAATCTGTCGGAACATCAATTGATTTTGCAGTTTGCCAGTTGACAGTTGACACTGCTGTCACAGCAGTGTACATGTACCTGTTGCATTGTATTGCCAGCCCTGGAGTAGTGAGAGGAAGGTGTGACTGCTCTGGGACTAGTACTGCATCTGCTCAGCAGCTGCTGAATTAGCTAACAAGGTCATTGACTGGCAGAACTGTGCACTCTTAATTTACACGTGAACCATTAGTAGGGGAAGCTACAAAAGTGCTACAAGGGGAGGTTTGCATATGGTTGTCTCAGTCATGGTGATCTGTTCATCTGTCTTTTTAAAGACCTCACTACTTGTAAGGTATTTAAAAGTGACTGTAGTCAACACAACAGTCTAAATGTATATAACTGGTAGCTTTAAACAGCTTCTAAATCCATACAGATATGTGATCGATAAGGTTATTCAAAGTGCAAACCGTTTTTATTCCAGCAAATAAAGCACTGATTGCCTGTCATCAACCAAAGTGGTGCATAATTAAATATGTGTGATGCTTACTTGATACTGAATAAGGAAGTCAGTGATTGGTGGCAGGGAATAACTAAATACTTCATTAGTATGGGTAAAACAGTGAGAAGAGGTAATTATCTCGACTTTGTATAGTTCCACACTTTTATTAATGTGACAGATGATTTTGAAGCAGTCAGAGTATGGATATTTGAGATGTGCTTTGGTTTATGAACAATGAATAGTGCATTACAATTCATGAGGCAGTGAAATTATTTTAATGTTGTGTCTTGCAGCCTGTGAGTTCTGCCAAGTCAGCCTAGAAAACACTCACGAGACACAAATTTGACATTTTTGTTGTAGAAGTCAGTTTGAAAGGTAGTCTGAGTGCACAAGCAGACACGGGCAACCAATAGCAGGCAAGGAAACATTTGTGGGGCACAGAAACAGCATTTCTGAAACAGCAACAGGCTTCTTGTAATAAAATGAGCAGTGAGATTCAAGGAATGGTCCAAAATAGATATGGAGTGGTGTGATGAAAGTGCACTCACTGTCACCTGAACTGCACTCATCAGATTCTTTTTTTATTTTATTTTTTTTATTTTATTAAGCCTACCACAGATTTGTGTTTTATTTAACTTGATGGGTTTCATATTATCAAATAAGTTAAACATACAGCAATGTTTACATTAAGTTTCTTTTCTGTCAGACATAAAGGGCAGGAGTCAGATTACAATAGATGAATAGTGAGAAAATGATCACAGACCTTAGATGTTAGTTCATCCAGCTGAATGCGCTCATTCCTTGATGAGGCGCCTGTCATCCATCCACAATTCTCAAGAAGCGCCACTCGTCCTACAGTATTGTTCAGGCCTACACACGATGATTGCCTTATGATTCACCCAAGCTGTGCTCAAGGTTAAGGCCAAAGTCATATTTGCTGGCACTTTTCCATTTTCACAGCACAACCTTTATGCATGCTATTTGAAATGTCACCAAATTCTTACTCCTAAAGTACTGAACAATATTCAGTTGAAACCATTTTGTAAAATTGTTAACATAAGACCAGAGTTACAGATACATTTATAATGAACAAAATGATAAAGAAAAATAAACTTGCAACTGGTTGGCAGGTGGCATGAGGTTTCTTGTTGTTGATGGGGAAAGTGGTCACAAAATGTGCATGGTGTTACTCTGGAAAAACTTCTGGCAATTGCTTTGATTGCTAGCAGACTTGTGTGTTTGCATGACAGATAACATCTTGTCTTGAAATCACTGCAAGCTCACTGAGTGATACTGTAACTGTGAAGAGTGTGACACAAACCAGAAATGGAGAGCATCTCCTTAGGGGGAAAATGTGCATTTGCTATCAGAAGGAGGGTGCCATAGATACTGATATGTCATATTAGATAGGAAGGAAAGAAAGACAGAAAGTAAAGTTAGATACTGTTATTATTTTGGAGGGAGTGGTCCTGTTGGTTGACACTATCACTGTCATGCTACAATCAGTAATGTGATTTTAAGACATGCTGATGCATTTGTCATATTATTGTATTACTGTCATAATACTTCTCAACTCAAACACTTTTATTTGCAGGACGAATTAATCTCATTTGATGATGAATGGGATTAATTTGTTCGGCATATGACTCTTTGACTTCGAAGTGGATTTTTAATCCTCAGTAGTGTGTGCAAGCCAATAAACGACAAGAAAAGCTTATCTCTTCCTTTCTGTACTTGACACATGAGAGTACTTTGTTGAATTATAAGCTGGCTAAACTACTAACTCATTGACATTTTGGTTTTTGTAAGCTGGTATTGTAACAAGTGCAAATGAAATTGTTACTATCACCTGAAAACTAAATGCTGTATTCAGCTGTTTTAAATCTCATTTATATAAACATTACATTTGCATTTGTTTCAGTCTGTTACAATCATTTGGTTAGAGCAAGCGAGTGCCTGCAGTTATTTGTCCCACTATAATGTTTTCTCACATTAGGTTGTAGACATTTGATTTTAAATTCAGGAGATTTGTAGCACTGTGCTCACAAGTCTTCTTCTTTTTCACACAAACCAAACCTGAATCTGTTGGAAAGCTCTGTTTGGCTGGGTGTCACAAGAATGAACTGAATCAATTATTTATTATATGAATTGTGGAATAAAAGCAGCAAAATCAGTGGTTGACTCCTAAAGTGCATTGTAACACTCAGCTTGGCTGAGTTGTTAGATAAAGGTGGCCCACTCCAGTTTTGTCCTCGCAGTGCACTGCTGGAACAGTCAAGTTTAGTTTTGATCTGGTATTTGATTTTGTTTCTTACACATTTACTTTGCCCTAACTCTTCCCAGCTATCTGTGATCCAGTCTAGTCTTATGTATGCTTCTGTACAATCGAAAGTAGCCTGGGGATCCTTTAAAAGCATGCATCTGTGTTAGATGAATTAGTGTGTGTTTGTTTCAAGAAAAGAAACGAGCTTTTTCATTTTAATTTGGTTTGTTTTGCAATTGCTTGGGAAATCTGTCTCTGTTTTTAAAAGCCTTGTTGTTGAAAAGCGTATCTCTGGGGAAATAATTTCCTAATGAATAACATTGAAAGGATTCTTAAACAGAAATGGATGGAGCCCAGACCTAGACCATTACATTACCATTCTGCATTTGTTATTTTGTAGTTATTTTGTAGCAGATTAATTTCCGCATACAATTTAAGGGTAATTGCTGTTAGCGGATAGCAACATGGCTATTTCTTTAAAGTGCTTGTAAACAGCTGCAAGGAAAAATGGATGAGGTGGAAAACAACTGGAAATTGCCTCCTATTTGAGCAATTTGTGCCAGCTTCCTTGCTGATATTTTTTTTTTCTGAACTATGTAAATTTAAAGCAAGCGATTACGTGAAGTAGGACAGATGATTTAAAAAAAATAGAGACTTTGTTACGGTTGAGCTATTTTTAACTTTACTATAGGGAACTTTGAACAATATAATACCAAGCTGATGAGTGAATTTCCTAAATTTGAGCTTGTGATTGTAATTATAGAAGCCAGAAAGAATAAGCCAATGATGCTGGTATGTTTACAGGTTTTAGGTTACAGATGGTTGGTTTCCTGCTGGTGAGTAAAGTCTGCTTTAAGCCTAGAGAGAAATGGCAACGGTTCAGCCATGTGAAAGATGATTGGATTGTGCACATATCTGACTGCTCTGTTACAATTTCCCTTGCAGGTATTATACGGTAGCTACCTGAAAATGGTGTTGAGGAGGCTAGTGTGACTGTACAAACAGCCCACCTTTTGTTCTTTGCTATTTTCATCCCTCCAACATTATGTAATGTCGTTTTTTTTGTGTGGCTGTGCTTAATCTGATGGGGAGGTTACTGCTTTGTTTTTTAAGGACCCTAAAAAGTGATCACATACAGCAACCCACAATCTGTTTGTGGATTCTGGTGGAAATATTGCTAAATCAGCTTTTCTTAAATCAATACTACACATTTTAAACCTCAGAGAAAATCACAGAAAATATGAATATAAAATTAAAAACTTGAGAATACTATGATTGTGTGTGTGCTTTGTGTGAGATTGGTAATCACTGTAGAGCCAAATGATAGAGCCTGGACAGTCAAACTCCTACTCTCTTTTGAAGGTTATGTGGTCAGAGAGATCAGAGAGATGGACCTGGAGAGGTCACTGGGTTTAAAGTGAACAGCCTCACAAAAATAATTTGGATTAGGGTGGTTTTTCTGAGTAAGATTCAAAAGCAAATGCCATCGCATCATTTAAATAAAAAATCAATATAACTGTCATAATAACTGTCAAAAATGCTAATCATCATGCAAATTAGAGCTTTATTTGTTTATACTTTTTGTATAGTTGTTGTTTGTTTTTAAACTTTTAACATAATGAAAACCCATGAGCAAACTATGATCATTATACTCCTCTAGCCTTGCAGGATTGTTGGCTTAGGAGTCTCTTTAGTCATTACATTGAGGTGACAGACTTCACTAAAGAAAACAGTTAAAGTGGATGACCTGTTCAGAGGGGCGAGTGAATAGCGGGTGAACACGAGGGTTATCAGCGTTTCTTAATGTGCCATTTTTAAAATCTTTGCATGTGGAGCCTATATCCCGTTTAAAAATGTCCACCTATTTACTGAAGTCATGTTTTGAACTAGTAATGTGTGTTTATACTGCCTACATGAAAAAACAAAGTGAAAACACAAAGGCTGCGGGTGGAAGCTCTAAAAGATGCTTCAGTAGTCATTTTATAACCCCAGCAACACATCTCTGAAAAGTTCAGACAGGGACATATTTGCCACTCTTTTAACAACAATCTGTAAGACCGGGAGTTGAGAGGGATCTGCTAGTCTTTTGGGATAGGAACGCTTAGGATAGGTTATAGGTAAAGATAGGATGCCTGGAAATGTTTTGACCTTTTAAAATAAAATTTCCTTGAGATTAAAACATTCAACATGTGCTTCTAGCTTTATTTCAGGCAGCCTACATTTTTCTTCCAGTATTCCTGCAACCTCCAGAAAGCTATTGACTGCTCACAGCTCAACCAGCAGCACGTGCATTGGCACACTCAATTTCTTTTGACATTCTCTTGTTCCCATTTATTATTCACATGATTCATTGTTTATATTAGTAACATGTTTACCATTTGCATTATCACTGTATTACTTTGTGTGTCTTTCAGTATGCGTGTGTGTGTGGCAGTATGACTACTATACTACTATTTAATAACTGGTTTGAAGAAACTTTTTTAGCATGTTTGAGACATTTCATTTCATTTTCATTTTCACTTTATTTGTCAGGGACCATGTACAAACAGAAATAAACATTAATCTTCTTCGAGAAAAACTGCGGAAAGCGCCCAACTAAAATTATAAAAGCCACATGGACTATTCCCCCCAAAAACTGCAACCAATATATTTCTATACCCAGTCAATGGGCAGATAAAGCAAAAACCAGTAACAGACCAAAAACAAAAAAATCATCAGTTAACAACTTTAACACAAATTCAGTTAACTGTTCAATATAATCCCAAAAGGTTGATTCTGTTCATCTGGACGTAGCATTTTGGGAGAAACGTTCAAATATAATAAGACAAATACCTTGTATTAATTATGTATCAGAACATATAGACAGTATCAAATGTATCCAATTCCTACGCACATAAGTATCAAGTATGATTATGTAACGTCTCAAAGACATATATACTAAAAGAGACCAGAAAACAAAATGTTAAAATTGTGTTCACGTGTGTTTGGACAAATTTTGGCTCTAGGTCACAGTCACAACCATCACAAAGCTGAAAGTTTGCAGATGGTTATTGATATTGTGTTGTAAAGTTATGTGGTTCTGACTAGTAAAGAGTGATTAATAACTTTCATTCTATTTACTTTAGATTATTTCACTTATAGGAAATAACCCACAGAGCTTTCTGTCTGAACAGGCTAATGTATTATTAGATGTTCGCTCTGGACAGAAGTGTTAATATGCCATGATTTAAGCATCATTTTCAATCTCTCAGCTTTGAGGAATTTGTGTAACACTATATGAAAATGTTTGTGAGAATAAAATTAAAATAACCAACTGCAGTGTTTAATGTTTAAGATCAAAAATTATATGAAATGGGAGATTATAAAGCTATTTCTTGGAACGTGTTTCTACTTAAAAGCCTCCAAAATGAAACTCTCAGTCTGTTTCATAGCTTTGAGTTGTTATACTAACCTGTATAGCAGGATGTTTTCTTATGTTTCTCCTATCAGTCAGCCCTTGAGAAAGTTTTGTGTTTCTACAAAAGATGGAGGCGTAATTGTTTATGTTATGGCTAGTTTCTCACCCCTTCTGTTACTACCAAAACAGCATGTTGCTGAGTCAGTAGGAAAACATCATTGATATCGATCAAGCATATTGCTGATGGAAATATTTCCATTCCCCTTTACAACAAACAAAGAAAAAGAACAAAGTCCTGCGTACGTAAAGTTTACAGTCATGAACAAAAGTGACATGTATCCAATGTCAAAACCACAGGCTAGCAGTCTGTGCCATGCAAATGTTAAATGCAATAACGTATTTGATATATCAAACACTGCAGTGATGGTGTTTCACTTTCTTACATCATACCCCTCGTCTCACACACAAGTTTATCCAATATTCTGACAACATACATGCTTATTGAAGGAGGAGAGAAGCAGAGGTTAAGCTAGTATCAGGCTGGTGAACTACACAGGTAGAGGAATCACAGAGACACCAGTGTGGAGACAAGGGCTGTATCCCAATTCAGGGTCTGCAGCCTTAACGGTCCACAAGGGCCGCGTACTCAAACACCGCTAAGTGCGAGGCCTGTAAAATGGGACGGTCTAGCTTCCGTCGCGCTGCCCAGGTTGCCTAGCAACCATGATACTAACAGCTGGAAACTTTTTTGTTTGTTTGTTTCTACATGAGCTTTGATCATTCTCTGTAAGATTAAGGTCAGCTATTGAACGGCGTATATTTTAAAGTAAAGGCTTTAAAACCAAGTTAGTACAAACGTCACTAATGTCACATAACTCTGCCGACATGTGGCCAACAGTAATGTTTTAATGTTCTTCGTTATTAAACATTTGCATATAAATAAGTGACATAATATTCAGTACTTGCTTAAAGTTTACTCTTCGGCTGCCCCTCATCCGCCGTTTTTTTTCGGCAAAATTATCCACACCCACCACCGTGCTATGCATTCTGGGATATGTTGGGCCACAAAGTCTACACCGCCACATCCTTAAAATTTAGGGAAATGAAGGACTCATTTGAGGGCTGCTTTTCGAGCAGCCTTCGAATTGGGACAGCCTTCGTCGCGTCGCTGTGACGTAATCGGCCTTAAAATGCAGCCTTTAAGGCTGCAGACCCTGAATTGGGATATAGCCAGAGGCATGCACAAATACCCAGATAAGACATCTACCTCCATTTTTACCACTTAGTTCTGTCCTGCCACCCAGTGGTATGGGCATGCCAAATATCAACCTATTGCATTTTTAAAAAAAGGTAATGATAGTATTAAAGGCATCTGCAGGGCTGAATATAAAAGATATGAATAATATTCTATTCTATTCTGTTGAACTACCAAATATATAGAAGGCTTTCACTTTAACAAAACAGAGAGGATACTTGCACATCCTTGCAAACCACTCTAAACTTCATATCACACATAAGTGCTCTTTCATGTATAGATACAAGCGTTAATATGCTAATATTTATTACATGCTTTGCTTGAAATAGAGTATTTTAAAATTGCAGTATTTCTGCTTTTACTGGAGACAAGGATCAACATGTTTTCTGTACCATTGGCAGGAAGTGCACTACCTCTGTGAGTCTGACATTTAACCAGTTTTTGGAATACGTTGCAGTAGAAAAAATGGGTTAGACTTTGCATTTAATACCTGCACATCCTAAACCCAGAAATCTCATTTATCATTTTTATCATCTTTTTATATACTTGAACCTAACTTGAGTTGGCTTTTTTCTTTGTAAATTTAAAGGAGAGAAAAAGCAGAACGGCTTCTATTATCCTGATGATATTTTCCATTTTCATTCCTTCACCAATAAGTGGAATGAATGCCTGTGATTGTGTTGGCATAAAGTAATTGTTTGACTGGCTTAGCCATGGGGAGAAAGGGATAAGCAGTGGTTATTAGTAGGCTGATTGTCCACCTCTAGCATCTGGTTCTGGAATTTGTCCTTGATCATATGTAGTGTTTCCAAACTGTTAAAATGTGTATTGTTTGCTGATGATACCACTCTGTACTGCTCAGGTAAAAACTTAGAACAGCTTCTGACTACAGCGGAAAAGGAGTTAAATATATTAAAAAACTGGTTTGATGTAAATAAGTTATCATTAAATATAAAGAAAACAAAATTGATTATTTTTGGCACTAGACAAATGAAAAATGTATCTAAAATAAGGGTTAATGGAATTGAAATTGAAAGAGTGTACGAAAATAAATTTCTTGGAGTGATAATTGATGATAAGCTGAGTTGGAAGTCTCATATAAACCACGTGAAAACAAAAATGTCAAAAACCATTGCTATTCCCTATAAAACAAAGCATGTCCTGAACAAAAAATCATTATACACACTTTATTGTACTCTGTTGCTTCCATATATGACTTACTGTCTGGAGATATGGGGTAATGCATATAAAACGAACACTCTTCCTATTTTCAAGTTACAAAAAAGAGCTATAAGAATTATAAACCAATCAAACTATATAGAACCAACTAACATTTTGTTTATTAATCTGAATACCCTGAAATTTTATGATTTAGTTGAATATAAAATGGCACAGATAATGTATAAAGCACAAAATAACTTGCTTTGCCCCAGTACTCAGAAGCTGTTCAAAGTCAGAGAGAGTCAATATGACTTAAGGGGAACAGATTTCTTTAAAAAAAAAAACAAGATAAGGACAAATATAAAGCAGAGATGTGTTTCTGTTAGAGGAGTTAACCTGTGGAATAGTTATGACAGTGATTTAAAAAGGTGTAGTTCATTTTCCTTGTTTAAAAACATGTTTAAAAATAGAGTATTAGAAACATATATAAATCAAGAATGAAAAGAGCAAAAAGGAGAAAAAAAAAACCTCTTGATTCTTTTGCCTTGATGTAGTTACTTATCTAAGGTGGAAAGTTTTTTTTCTTTGTTTTTTTTTTTTTTTTGGTTTGTTTGTTTGTTTGTTTGTTTGTTTGGTTGGTTGGTTTTTGCTTTGTTTTATTATTTTCTTCAAGCCCTGTGTACAGGAGCTGCATACAAAAAGATATTTAGTGAAAAGGGTTGGCGTAATAAGCAAATGCTTCAGCCAATACCTTTTGATTAGCCTTGTCTCATGCTTTCTTTCTTTATGGTAGATTTTTGTTCTGTTTTCACTGTTTGTTTGTTTTTCACTGTTTTCACTGAGATTTGAATTTGAATGCTAATCAATAAAATCAAAATCAAATGAAATCATTTGATTTCAGGATAATGAATGAAAAAAAAAAAACACCAACCACACAGAAAACCTGACTTGTTGACTAACTATAATGTACCAGCAGAAGAAAACCAGCAGAAGAAAAGCACCACTTTGTTCTCTTATCTCATATTTCCTCTTTTCTGTCCCTGGCAACTAATTTGACCAAAAACCACATTTCCTCCATCTTTCTCTCTGCCATTCCTCATATCAACACATAACAGCAACAGTCCACAATTAATGCAGTTAAGCTTTACATGAGTTATGTTTGACATGATTGATATTTCTGGGTTGTGAGGATGCCTGCACAGCCACACAGCCCTCCCTTTCAAGTGAAAATGATATGTCAGGAAAACCTTGAGGGAATTTCTTCAGACTGGGCACAAATGTCCACTTGAATTTGACTGTGAAGTGATTTGATTTTGATTCTTACTGTGAACTCGTAATGAAAAAGAGTTCTTGTAAAGAAAACCAACATGAAATCTTTTAAGTTCATGTGTTATTATGAAAATATTCATCCACGTCATGCAAAATTCTTTGATTTTTCTGTATGTGTGTATAAATATTGTTGTTGTTGAATGTATTAGACCAGCGGTCCCCAACCTTTTTTGCACCACAGACCGGTTTATGCCCGACAATATTTTCACGGACCGGCCTTTAAGGTGTCGCGAATAAATACAACAAAATAAAACTAGTACTGGTACTGAAAAAAAGAAGATTTATTCATAACACACGTGAAAAGACCCAGGAAAACTGAGTTAATGATAAAAACGATAACAAAATAACACTGAAAACTGATAAAAACCCTGAAAACCATACATTTCACACCTGAGCCTCAACTCTCGCGGCCCGGTACCAAACGACTCACGGACCGGTACCGGTCCAAGGCCCGGGGGTTGGGGACTGCTGTATTAGACCACCTGTCCTTAAAACAAGGAAACAGAGTTATCTTAGAAACCTGTGAAAAACTTTTACAATGAAAAAAAATGTTTTAATTGCTAAATTTGCTGAAGTGAAATGAATTAAAAGTAAGATTCACCTATTACACAATGACTGTAATTTGACATCTTTATGTGTTTTACTACTGTACTTTTTCTGCTTTTCGTAAACCAGTACATTGGAAAATTACAACAATAATTATATGTTAGCATTAAAAACTTAATTTCTAAGACCTTCAAAGTATTATTTAATTTAACTTTAGTGTTTTGGAGCAACTGTGACCACATAATTTCTATATATTCTGATTGATTTTGATTCTGATTAACCATTACAGAAACATAAAAAATTATTTTGGAAACACAGGAAATGTATCATCACGGCTATGATCCTACCTGTCTGGGAGATCTCAGACTGTTAGTTGTAATGTTAGCTGTAATGTCGGCTTTCAGCACCGACTTGCCATCGGGTGAGAAAGCCGACATCTCACAGATTCTAATGGGTCGGGTCGGCGCTTTGTGTTTACGTCTTTATGCAGGATCCGTTTACCTGCTCTCATTTCCTGTTTTTGCTGTTTGGTGGTTGTTGGAATAGTTTTGTGAGCTTTAACCATCTTCTGCTTTGCATTTGCGTGGGAGCCCTGTCAAGAAAACCTGTCCATTATGCTAGCAAGGTCCAAGCATTCTTTTTTTTTATTCATACCCCTACTTTGGGAGCCACTGCTTTAACCATTGGATACTGTGCTGACTTGCCTAAACTACAAGCTTGTTTATCTGAAATTAGGGGCTGGTTATCTGATAATTTCCTGCTTCTTAATGCTGATTAGACAGATTTGATGGTCACAATTCAGTAGTTGTCCCAAAACATCACAATCAAAATTTATGACTATGTCATAAATTGCAGCGACAAGGTAATGAACTTGAGCATGTGGTTTGACCCGATGCACTCTTCGAGTCTCACGTAAAAGAGACAATAAGGACTGCCTTTTATCACCTAAAGAACATAGCTAAAATCAGACAAGTTTTATCACTTGACACTGCAGAGGTTCTTGTGCATGCTGTTACGATCCAGCTCAAAAGCCGCAACATAAATAAGGAGACGAACACCAGAATTTAGGTGAGAAGAGGTTTTATCTTAAAATGCATAGCAAGTTTGCTAAAATAGCTGGTACTACCAAGGCAAGGGCTAGTGAGCCTCCCTGAAAGCCTGCTTCAGGTATGCTTTTATAGACACCTGACTAGGTGTGGTCAATTGGCACCAGCTGAACACACTGAGGAGATTAGGGGCTGCAGAGGGGCATAACAATGCATTTGTGTCTTGATTGATTATTGTAGCGCTCTGCTTTCTGGGTAACCGAAGAAAAGTTTTAGAGGTTTACAGATTGTACAAAATGCAGCTGCTTGCATTTTAACCAAAACTGGGAAATTTGAGCACATTACCTCAGTACTGAAATCTCTTCATTGCTTGGCTTGCAGTATTTAAGGTCCTGTTGCTCACCTATAAGGCTTCAAATGGTTTGGCACCTTCATATCTCTCTGACCTTTTGCACCTCTATGTTCCACCCCCTGCTCTCCAATCTCAGGATACTGGCCTTCTAAAAGTTCCTAAAACCAGAAAAAAGGCTACTGGGGAGCGTGATTTTTCTTTCTGTGCCCCATCTTTGTGGAACAACCTCGATGAAGATATTAGGCCTAAAGCTTTTACTGGTTCTTATTGCTATTCCCTTTTGTTTTATCAGTTTTTAAACTGTATTGTTTTTTCTGTATTCTTTATCTTCAAATAGCTGTTCAGCACTTTGTTTGAAAGCGCTTTATAAATGAAGTTATTGTTATTAATGTGGGCCCACTGTGTTGTACTTAAAATAGTAAAGCTGCGCTAATTACATTACAATACAGTTAGGGACAGCGAATTATCACCCAAGAGTGTTTTAGGATAAGAATGTGTGTTTGAGTGGGGTTTTTAGAATCAGAATCAGAATATCTTCATTGTCATTGTAACGAGTACAATGAGTACAATGAAGTGTTATCTGTGCAATAAGTTTTTATTTATTTCTGAGTGACTGTGTTTTTAAAAGTTTCTTTTGTAATTATATTTAATTACTTCTTTCTTATATATTCTTCTTTCTTGACATCGCAGGGACTGCACTTAATTTCGCTGAACTTGTTACAATGACAATAAAGATATTCTGATTCAGATGAATGGTCCCGTTATCAGTATGCTACACCACATGCTATAGTTGTGATTAGCATTGTTCTACGCTGATGACACTCAGCTGTACATCTCCGTGTCTCCTGATGACACCAGACCAATGGATGCCCTTTTTAACTGTATTTTAGATATAAAATCTTGGATGGCAGAAAACTTTTTACAGCTTAACCAGGACAAAACTGAAGTTTTAATCATCGGTCCCGAGGCTCAGAGAGACTCTTGTCTAAATTAGAGGCATTTTCACTATGTCCTTCGCTACAAGTGAAAAACCTGGGTGTTATTTTTGACTCTGAGCTTGGTTTTATCCCACATATTAAACATGTAACCAAAATTGGATTTTATCATCTAAAAAATATAGCCAGAGTCCGCTCTATTCTCTCTCGGGCCAACACAGAGATGCTGATGCATGCTTTTATTACCAGTCACATTGATTACTGTAATGCCCTGCTCTCTGGTCTTCCTAAAAAGAATATTTCAACTGTACAACTTTTACAAAACTCAGCAGCTCATGTGCTGACGAAGACCAGAGGGCGGGCCCACATTACACCGGTTTTAGAATCGCTGCACTGGCTCCCCGTGTGTTTCAGGATCGATTTTAAAGTTCTTTTATTGGTTTTTAAATGTCTTAATGGTCTTGGGCCTTCTTATCTCTCAGATCTGCTTTTACCATATGAACCCTCGCGGAACCTGAGGTCCTCTGGTACTGGCCTTTTGATTGTCCCTAAAGTCAGGACACATACTCACGGAGAGGCAGCTTTTCAGTGGTATGGTCCTCGTCTGTGGAACAGCCTGCTGGAGGAGCTCAGGGCCGCAGAGAACGTACATGTTTTTAAGAACAGGCTCGAGACCCACCTTTTTAATTTAGCTTTTACTTGACGTTTATTTATTTTATGCTTATTTATTCTATCCTGTTATTCTATTATTAATTTAGGCTTTACCTAATATTTATTGATTTTATTCTTATTCATTTTTTAATCTTCTTACTCTATTTATATTTATATTGTATCTCGTTCTAATTTATTTTATCGTTTTACCCTGTATATATCCTATTGTGTCATATCTCCAGTGTTTCCTCGGAGGGCGCTCTCTGCACCGGGGCTGTGATCGACCGTGGCTGCTGGGCCTCTGGGGGTTCTCTCAGCATGGCTGGGGGGCTCCTTTGCCTCCCTCCTGCTGTGTGCCCAGCCTGGAGACTGCGGTCTGTGACCATCTCCCAGTGCAGACGGCTCCCTGTTATAGTGTTTCCTCACTTGGCTCATGCGTACCCAGCCCAATTTTACTCTTTAAGTGTGCGTGTGTGTGTGTGTGTGGGGGGGGGGGGGTGTATGTGTGTATTCACATCGTTTATGTTAATGAGAGTGTGGGGAGTGAGTTGGAGGGTGGGATGGGCTGCTTTTAACCATGTAAAGCACTTTGTGCTACATTTTTTTTGTATAAAAAGTTCTTTATAAATAAAGATTGATTGATTGATTGATTGATTGATTGATTGATAGATAGATGATCAATAATTTCGCAAAAAAGAAAAAACATGTAGAGAAAAAGTGCTCTGGAACAAAATTCATAGAGAGTAAAAAGGAAATTAAAGAGGAATCAGTACAGTTAAGAAAAGCTCTGATATTCTCCATGTACAAATAAACAATTTGATAAGTCTGTGTTTACAAGTGGCCAAAAAATATCCACACGGGGGCAGTGCAATACATCTGAGTAAAGAGCAAGGTGCAATAGCCATGTTTACATTTGCAAACTTTTTTATTCATAGGAAAATCAAGGATCATTATCAAGTAACATATTGTCACTTTGTTTCTTTCTAGAGTTGATAAGACCTTTTCCAGGACCAGAAGTTTATGGTAAGTCCCCTCCTTATGAAAAGCAAAGAAAATTTAGTTTCACACTTCATTGGTCCCATGCACTCCACTTCACAATGTTGCATTTACAGCACCTTAGGAGACTAAGGCTTTACGACTCTCTTCCCATTCAGCACGGCCAACCAAAAATGTTAATGCATATGAAGCATCAGTTGTCTCAGTAGAGAATTAAACATGAATAGATCTGTTCTGTATGCAGTAGTTTTTCATGGCCAAATGCTGCAGCAATAAAAATTTGAATGTAAAAGATACATGAAAAAAACAAAAAACCCACAAACGTACCTTTATCCACTTTGATAATTTCAGAATATTAAAGTGATGATCTCAGTAAAAGATGGTAATGGCTAATAAGGCTGCTTTCCTCTCTAGCTATAAAAGTCACAGATATGCTTGTAATTTTATTGTCACTGGAAAACTCTGTTTGCTCTGATGACTCTGGACATCTGTATATGATCAAAGAGGAGCTTGTAATGTTCCATACTTGGCAGGTAGTCTCACAGCATGTACAGGGAATGTGCGGCTGGAAATACAGGGGCAAGAACAGATGGAAGGAGACAGGAAGCATAAAAATGTGTGTAATACCAGCTGGCCATGTAGAGCACATGCCTCTGAGATCTCAGCCATTGAGAGTTCTCAGAACAATTAATAATACCACTTTTACACAAGTATATCTTTCCAGGTTTCTCTACTGGATTGAGATTCATTTATGTTTATATGCAAGTTCGTATGTAAATGTTTTACAGTTTCATAAAACATTAAACCAAGGAAACAAAGGTCAGTATCACAAACTGTTTACTATACAATAATCATTTACATGTTTACAATATCATTTGTTTTTTGTAATTAGGCTAAATGCTATTTAGATTTTCTTAATGTGTATGTGGCACATGAAAATAGCATTTTTATTTTTATTTTCTTTGTTTTTTCTTCAGGGGGTTTGTTTTTGTACATCAAATAGGCCTTAGAATTAGACAGAAATTGAGTCATAATGAGTTTGGAAAGGACAATAGATGAAATACTGAAAGGAGGAAATTGAAGGTGCATGGATAATTCAAGCTCATTGGAGGAGAATACACCCTCGCACACCCGCTGAATCTCATTATGAGGATTTCAATTTCTCTCGGTTGCAAACAGGTCTGAAGCAGATGCTAATGGTGCCTTGGGGCAGGGCTATGCAGGTACTAGTTATCCACAGCACTGCTTTGTGATTGTAATCACTGAGTCATTATGCCAATTGTGTATTCCATCAGTCTCAGGCTGCATTTAGATTAGAAAGTGGGGGGGGAAAGCAAGATATCAGCAAGATATTTACTATCAAATTATTTGGGGCACAAAGAGGGATTTCTTGAGGAGTTTATTTGTCCATTACATTTTGTTCTAACAGCTCTGCATACTTGGAAAAATCTGAACAACCACCTAAAAGTTTGCAGTCACTGAGGAAATTATACATTTTGATCAGTTAAATCAGTTAAAAAACGTAATGCAAGTGCAAGGCTTACTTATTAAAGGCTTAATACAGTTTAATTCATTTGCAGCGCAGCATTTTAGATCTTCAGTATTCTGGGGTGAATTTATTTTTGTAATCTGCAGAAATTAGTTTTAGATTAGAAAGTAGTTTGAGCAATTTGGATTGATTTGATAGGAAACACACATTTAACTTGCTAACACAGTAGGTCAATAGGGTTAATATCCTGTAGCAGATAACCAGCTGGCTACATCTTGTCTGAATAGCGCTTACATAGTCTGGAACTGCTTTTGTCATGCTGTTGCAAAATGGAAAGATCAACTTAGATCATGTTTATTCTGCATAAATGTCCCACTTTACCATCAAAAAGCAATCACGTTTTTATTTTATCTTCCACATTTAGCATCAAGTTTTTTTTATTTAGAGTTCTTTGCTTTGATCTAAAGGCCCACTATCAGTTTCACTGATGGAATAATGTTGTTTGGATTGTATTGCAGCGGTCCCCAATCTTTTTTGCGCCACGGACCGGTGTAATATCAGACAATATTTTCACAGACTGGCCTTTCACAGATAAATACAACAAATAAAATGATACGACAAAGAGAAAAGCTGTGGCATTTTGTAAATATAATAATAAATGCGAATTCACTGTGTAATTGTGTAACATTATTAGCAGCGTCCTCCTGAAATGCGCCAACAACATTGAGAGTAAAATCCTCCTCTATCCCCCTTAATACTCTGGTAGCTATGGTAACGTGTAAATATTTCTTTCAAAATAAGACACACAACTACAAAACAAATATAAAGTACATGAAAATATATAGAAAATTTATTCATAACACATTCATAACACATGGGAAAAGACTCAGGGAAACCAAGTTAAGGATAAAAACCCCAAAAACCATAAATGTCACGTCCGAGCCTTAACTCTCGCGGCCTGGTACCAAACGACTCATGGACCGGTCGGTGGCCCGGGGGTTGGGGACCGCTGTTGTATTGTATCTAAAATAAGCATGACAGTTGTTAGCCTTGTTCAATTGTGAATGTTTTTTTTTCTTTCGAATGATCAAATCATGTTTAAACTGACACACCTGGAACAGGTAACACAATGTGTCAATCAGAAATGGTAAATGGCCTGTATTTGTATAGCGCTTTACTAGTCCCTAAAGCGCTTTACACATCACATACATTCACACACTGGTGATGGCAAGCTACATTGTAGCCACAGCCACCCTGGGGCGCACTGACAGTGGCGAGGCTGCCGGACACTGGCGCCACCGGGCCGTCTCACCACCACCAGTAGGCAACAGGTGAAGTGTCTCGCCCAAGGACACAACGACCAAGACTGTCCGAGCCGGGGCTCGAACTGGCAACCTTCCGATTACAAGGCGAACTCCGAACTCTTGAGCCACGATCGAAAACAGAGGTGATGGCCAATGAGGCTTAGCCTCTGTATGCTCACAGTTATTCCATTAACCTTACGGAGGTTAATGCCTCATATTTGACTCCATTAATCATTAATTATCATATTCAACATTCCCAATCAATTGAATTTATTTTAATTAAAACTATATCTGTTTTTCAATACATGCATATTTCCAAACTTTTGATTGTTAGTGTGTGACTAATTGCATCTCTCCACCTCTGTTACCTAGCCTGTCCCACAGCTATTGTAAGAGGCACAGGACCATGTCGGGAAGATTTACGATATGAGCTCCAAGTGTGTGTCATTAAAACTGGGTTTCTTGGATTCCCTGCCATGTGCCACTGCCTCAAATCCATCACATTATTCTCAACCAGCCAGGAGTACTGTCGGTGTGAGTGAGTGTGACGGTGGACAAACACGCAGTGCCCGCACTTTTCTGTCACTCTTAACGAGCACCAGTATCTCCGTCACCTTACTCTAGAATGCACTTTCAGCTCGTGTTGAGCCCTGAATCACTTGGACAAAGAGGTTCACTTTGTGAAAAGTGAGAAAACACTTATGTTACTGCTAAACTGCTCACAGCACAGTTCCCAATTAAACACTCATTAACTTGATTGCTCTGAATAATGGTGGTGCTTATCTTCCTCAGTCTAAAGATCCTGTTGTGCTGCAATAAGCAGGCCATGCCATGGCATTTCTGCAAGAAATTGTCAATCTGAAAGTGGCCATATTTTCATTCTTAACAACTCAGTTTTCCACTAATGAGGGAAAGCACTGGAATAATGTAGGAGTGATGTATGCAGACTGTGATACTGAAGATACACTGGAAAAATAGTACTTCTTTTATACTGCATCTATATTTGTCATTATAAATTAAAATCACTACTAGTTAACTCATTTGGTACAGGACACACCTGAAGGGGCTTTTATTTTGGGATCGTGGGATATATTTATATTGTGTGTGTGCACAGCTGTTGCCTTGTAGCCATCTAATCTGAACAGTACAACTGCTATGAGCCTAATCAAGCCTTTGACTGACACTAGGAGATGAGTGGTAATGAAGTTCTCTTCAGTGTTAAAAGATGAAAAAGAGTGAGGCGAAGAGGCCTCTAATTGGGTATCCGTGCCACTTCAGATTGCTGTTAATGGCCAGTATTCATCCTAATATGGTGGTCAGTGTCATGGGGAGAAAGCAAACAGGAAGAGAGAGCGTAGCCAATTGCAGCTCAGCGACTGTCAAATGGAAAAACAAACTTGTTGAACCTTTTATATTTTCCACATTGGAACTCCTGTCAGGAGTCATAAACCTAAAAGCATAAATGCAACATAAAGAAACTGTAAAAAGAACTTTCCTAATATTGTGTCATACCCTTTATTTCTTCCTGTGTTGCCTTGGTATCCCACAGATGTTTATTTGGATTCAGATATAACGGGTGAAAAGGCAACTGCATCAAAATGAGTTCATTTTGGTACTCAATGAATTGGACAGTCCTGTATCTGTTGGTACAGAGTTTAACTCACCAGTTATTCTAGGGCAAGTTCATATCGTAGCATTAAACATTTACAACCTCCTACAGTATTTATATATATATAATATGACATGCACAAGGTTATTTGTTCTCTTGCGTTCCTTTTTTGCTCTAAATTATGCTAGTGCACTCTGAAAGCTCATTGGTTGTCTCCTAGCACCAATTTGACCAGATCATCACTTGACTTGAATATCAGTTGCTCTGCGTAGCTGGTGTCACTCTCCTCTAACCTTTGTTCCCTTCATCTTGAGCTTCAGCACTCTGCCCCATTCATACTATTGCCTGTCTTGTTTTTCGCCCTATAGAGGGTCAGTTCTGCCCAAAGGCTACTCTTATATGTCAAGTAAGTGATCGGCTCTTTCTACATTGAACTCAATCATCTCAGTAAAACACTATCAGTGCTTCCACTGTAATTTAACAATTATTCCTTACTTTTCTGACACCATGAAAATATAATATTAACTTTGGAGAGTGCTTCTACCAGCATAGCATAACACAAGCCTCATGCAGGTTTGCACAAGTCTAATGTAACAAAACTGAAGTTGTGTTCACAGTCTGTGTGCACTTAGTTTTATTTACAGTGGTTTGTTGATTACCTATACTTAACTCATCTTTACCTGTACTGTCAATTAGGATTTTCCAGTTATGGAAAAAGAGATTAAAGGATGCCTCGAAGATAGAAAATAAATGTAAAATTCAATTTAAATGTTTCGAGCTTAAAACAGAAAAAAAAAATCACACCCCAAAACAGCCTCTCCAAATATGCTTTTGTTTTATAAGAACCTCTTATCTTATTATTCATATCTTGCATAATACAATTAGTATGACTAATGTTAATTATCTCTAGAGGCTTTCAGTGAGAACAGAACAAAATCCTTTCACAACCTTTTTTGTATCATTTTGAGTGGTGACACAGCACTTGTTTAGACAGTTTTTGTTTTTTTTACAGAAATCAGACAGCTCTATTTTATCATGGGTCAAAAGAAGCGGTATTGACTTTTGTTTTTGTTTGTTTATGGGCTGACTATGTGTCATTTTGACTGGTATCCAAACCAAAAAGAGACCTCTCCTGCAACCCTGTGTGTCTATTCCAAAGTAAGTTCACAGATAAAATCATTACAACTCAGTGTGTTTGGAATCTGGTCAACTTATTGAGGTTGTTCTGAGGCCAGAGTCAGAAAGCAGCAGTGCGATGGTACCAGATGGGGGTTGCCTTATTTATTGTATTTAGGACGCCTCTTCAGTTAATTAGATACTAGCATGCAGCTGTGGATGGTAAATGATGACTTTGTTAGGATCTTTTTAAAGTACTGCCCACCTTCTCACTATTCAAATAATTTTCTTGTAGCACAGAAGAGAATAAAATTGTTTTTGTTAGACTGAAGGCTCGCACAAAGGACCGGGTAAACTGGGTAAAGCTTCTCAAGGAGATTACAATAATATTGTAATGTTTAGAGTTGAGCGTAATATCTACTCTTTAAATCTCTTATAACATTACAAAAACATCTTGTTCACGTTCTTCCCTGTTGTCTCAATATAAAGACGTTTTTTATTTAATTAATTGAAAAGCTTGAGCTTATTGAGGGGGTAATGGTGCCTGATGTTGTAGTCATTTCAAATTATCAGAAGGTCAACTCCATGTAATCAAGCTCTATTACATCTCACATCAGGAGACGTATCAATTAGCCTCTGCATATATCTCTGTGAGCAGGATGAAAGAAAGAAAAGCTGAATGACGATGATGACGATGGAGGAAATTATGCATCATACCAACAGTATAACTGTTTGACTAGTGTATGCATCAGTGGTTTGCTTTGTGACAGTTATGTGCATTGTTTCTAAATGACACTATCAAATCAGTCCTCACACTTATCCAATGACGTATATGCAATTAGTGTCACATATTTCTAAGCTAATTTCCAAATCCCAGGTTGTCACTGGAGATGAAGCGTGACACTTTCTTTTGTCTGTAAAATGGGGAAGACAATGTCGTTTGGTGATGAGATTTCTAGAATGACTCATAATCACTTGATGTCGTCAGTAGTGATAATTGGTCTGAGTTTTTTTTTTTCATCTTCCGTACTTTTATTATGCATGTAAATTTAACAACTTCTAATTATCATGTGCTACCTTGATTTTGTGTGCCTGAATCACCATTTTATTATGTGGTACATCAGTTTCCTTCATATTCTTCCTTTTCACATCATATCCTTTAAGTATCATTTCCTTCTCTTTTTGAAGTTAACTATGTTGTTTAGTTTTTGGTTTTTTTGTGCCCTTTTGTGCCACAGGGAAAAGCCAATAAAATCCCAATAGCTCTAATCACCCAATTAGTCACAGAGACACTCAGAAACTTAGGAGTGGTGTTTGTTTCAATCCACTTATGATTCTGTTCCTTCATGATTAGGGCCCTGAAAGTGTAAGGTATTGATTTTAAAACTTTATTTGTAGTTGTGTAAGTTTACAATCTTACTAGGTACACTTTATTAGGTACACCTTGCTAAAATTGAGCCCCTCTTGCCTTCAGCACTGCCTTAATTCTTTGCATCATAGAATCAAAGAAAGAGCTTGAAGCAAGCCTTAGAGAATTTGGACCATATTGATGTGATAGAATCATGCAGTTGTTGCACATTTGTTGGCTGCTTAACCATGATGTGAACCTCGCCTTAGCCACATGCCAAAGTTTTGAGATCTGGTTACTGTGGATAATGTTTCAATACAGTTACCTCAATGTTTGAAAAAACAGTTTGATGCAATTTGAGCTTTGTGACATGGTGTGTAGAGCAGGGCGATATGAGCAAAAATATTTATCACGATATACATTTGAAAATTTGTGATAACGATATAACTGACGATATAATTGACACTAGACAAAATACTTTACAACTCCACAACTTTATTAGTGCAAAAAAACCCATCAATGTATTTTCACTTAAACAAGCAGCTGTTTATTATGTGCATTAAAGTTATATAAAAATGTAACAGTGCAAATGCAAATTCCTTGCTGACAGTTTAACCAAAAGGCATTTCCAGTGGAAACTGGCCGACATATCCTCAGCATAACATGTATAATATCCACAAAAGTTAAAAAGAGGTTATACACACACAATACGGTAATATTATGTTGAAGCACAGTACGTATCACTCCGCGAGGCTCCTGCCTACGATAGCCGTAATGCTCCGACAATCCATCAAGCGGTGCGGGTTCGTGGCTTAGCAAAGTCGTACTAAAACATTTTCCAAAAAACACGGTAATAACGACAACCCCGCTAGCGTGCGCTATGAAAAATAGTGCTTTGTTGTGTATCTGACGGACGAAAGCTAAACCAGTTCCACACCACTGAAGTTGCAGCATTTTTACAAACCATTTCTGGTTCATCCGTTAAATTTAACGATCCGCTTTTGCCCTTCTCATTCTCCGTCACCGGCACACTTTTTCCTCCATGTGCGTATGAAAACACTGCGCACGCGCGTTTTACCCATGTTCTATCGCGATATTTCATTTTCTTATCATTGCCCGACATTATACCAGTATTACCGTAAACGGTATGATATGGCCCAGCCCTAATGGTGTGTTACTGTATTCTGCTGGAAGTACCCATCAGAAGATGGTGTTGTCATAAAAAGAGTCCACAATAATACTCAGGTCAGTCCCAGCATTTAAACAATGATCAGTAAGAGGCCCAAAGTGTCCCAAGACTCATCAGATCAAGCAACCTTTTTCCAGTCTCTTTTATCAAGTTTTGGTGAATCCATGTGGACTGCAGACTCAGTTTCCTGTTCTTAGCTGACAGGAGTGCCACCCAGTGTGTATAGGCTACAGGAGGCCTCTGCTGCTGTAACCCATTTGCTTCAAGATTCAGAACTCCTCTTTTGCATATCTTGGTTGTAACGAGTTATTTGAATTACTTTTGCCTCCCTAAAGCAGTCTGGCCATTCTGCCCTAAACTCTGACATCAGCGAGGCATTTTCACCCATAGAACTGCCGCTAACTGATTATTTTTTGGAAATGAGACAAGGTTGCTTGGAACCTTGTCTCAGTCTGCAGTTGCAGAAGTTCTCAAGCTAGCACAACAACAATGGCAAAATTCAAATTCACTTAAATCCTCTTTCTTCCCCATTCCGATGGTCAGTTTGAACTTCTGCAAGTCCTCCTCCCTATATCTGCATGCCTAAGTGCATGCAATGAGTCTCATGCGCATTAATAAGCAGTTGAATATGTGTAGCTAAAACGTGTAAGTGTAATTAAATGTTAAAAAAAAGAAAAGGCTGATGGTGTTAAATTAATTAAACATTTTTCTTTTTTCATTTTGTCCAGATAATCACTTGGTTTTCAGGTTTTGTTACTTAGTCTGTCACTATAAAAATGTCAGTTTTCTTTTATTGAGTTAACAAAAAAGTGAAAAAAATGTATTTGCGTTAAACAGTTTCAGCTGTTAAGGCTGATGAGACAAAGTTATTTGTAATTTTTAAAGAAACTAAATGAAACATCCTGCATTGATGACTTATTTTCTCCTTATTTTGCTGTTGGGGTTACATCTGGGAACATCCACTTAGGATATGGGTTTTGTTGCTAACATCTGTATTCATTGCTTTCTACATGTGAGCCAAACATCCCTGACACATTTAAAAAGGAAGTATTAATGGGTCATTGGTAAAAGCTCTTTGCAAACTTGTGATAAGTTGCAGGTAGAGGAAAATTAGATGAATAAACACATCAAAATCGAAATCACTGTCAAAAATCCTAGAGGAAATAGAAGAAAATACTAACATGAGCCATACATGGCTATGGTATTATTTAGGGACAAATTACAATATTTTAAAACCACTTTTGCCTAAACTGAACGTAAAAGTTTAATTTTGTGGATATACAAAAATTCATTTAAATCTAAAGACCTTCATAAAATTCAGAAAAACAGAGACTTACAGTATTGTAAGCTGTGGATGAGCTGTAATCTGTCAACCATATGGTATCTGCCGCACCATGGTCATGTGATTTCACACTCAGTTTGAGTCCAGATTATGACTGCCAAAATCAATAGAGGTGGGCACACAATATCTAAGTAATTATGGGAGCCAGTGGGGTTCTGGGAGTGCTGACAACACTGTTATTGTGAAAGGACTGCTTCCTTTTCCAACCTTACAAAGAAAAAAAAGTTCAAAGGCACGTCCTGCACCCTAATGCTACTAATGATAATTATGTGATACTATTCAATTCATTTTTATCTATATGGCACCAAATCACAACAACAGTCACCTCAAGGTGCTTTATATTCAAAATACTGAGAAAAGCCTAATAATCAGACTCCAAATAAGCAAGCACTTGGTAACAGTGGGGAGGAAATCCCCCTTTTTAACAGGAAGAAATTTCCAACAGAACCAGGCTCAGGGAGGGATGGCCATCTGCTGTCATTGTGATGTAAGGGGAGGGAGAAAAGACACACTGTGGAAGAGAGCTAGAAATCAATAATAATGTTTAAATGTGGTTAAAAGGGGTGTATAAAGACATAGAGAGAGAATAGAGGCGAGTGAAGAAGAAGTGCATCATGGGAAACCCCTAGCAGCCTAGGCCTATTGCATTCTAAGTAAGGAAAGGAAAAGTTTTCAGCCTAATCTCAATAGCATCAATGGTGTCTGTCCCTGAATCCAAACTAGGAGCTGGTTCCACAGCAGAAGAGGGGCGTGAAAGCTGACGGCTCTGCCTCATACATTATATTTGTGCTGGTTACAGAGTCCTAAACCCCTGGTAGAACTGAGATCAGTCTTAAGACATCAGAAACTATGTTTGATTTTTGAACTTTCAAAGCCACAATTCATCAGAAGGTACTTTTAAAAATATTTCAGCTATACTCAATTGGTCAGTAAAGTTTGTACATGAGAGGTGCTGGAGAATTCAAAACTGCAGGCTGATGGAGGGAGGATAGCTCCAAATAACACTGACGTGGCTGCATAACATTTTAAGGGAGGAAGTCAAGTATATCTTATTGTCTGCTAGTATATATGTTATGTCAAAAGGGGGAAAAACAATCTTTTAAATTAAAACGTTAGCAGTGCTTTAAATGCTGAATACTCTGTGCAGTGTGTGGTGTGTAAATGTTAAATTTAGTCAGGCTGCCTCAGGAGGGCACTGAGTGCAGACACAGAGTCGCAGTGAGAAATACATAGAGGGGAACTGGGGGGGGGAAGAGTCAGCATGAACCACATATAGTTGCTCCCATAATTGCAAATTGTATGGTTAACTTAACACTGCTGAATTCCCATAAACTAACTCTGAGGGGCAGAAAAAAGTAGTCATAATGTGTATAGTCAACCTGCTTCTAGCCTGACTTCCATTTGTTGTGCCCCATGTAAGCATAGATCCTCTTTCATCTCCAGCTCCACCCCGCTGGCAGCTCAGAGGCTTTCACAGGCAGAAAGGTGTTGATTGTACTTAACCTGCATGCTTCATGCTGCCTCTCTGCTCTACCTGTTGGGGCTCAACTATGTCTTGGTGATTCCTGCAAACCCTGGGGAATCTTTCCTTGGTGGCTGGTAGCACAGCTTTATCTGCTACAAAAGCAGAATATCGGTAATCTAGTGTAACAGTATCTCCTGGGCAGTAAATGAAAACTGTGTTTTTTGTGTTCATTTCATTGTTTCACCCTGGCTTGTGTAAGTGTGTATGTGCTACCCGGAACATTATATTCTCATGGGTGTGGTAGGTGTGAACTAGCATCAAAAGCCTTGAGTCACATCCTCTTGCAGCTTTTGTAATACTTGTAGCCTGGCTTATATTTCATATAGAAAATATGTGAGCAGTTAGACAGTGATGTTTTCTAAAAGTAGAGCCTTCTTTATTTCTCTTTAAAATAGTCGATCATTTATCAGACCTTCCTAACTGCTGTATGTGTGGGATAGTCTTGTATAAATAGCACTGAGTGTTAGAAAGCTGAGTCACAACCCCCTCTCCTAAAAAAATTTCTGTGACTCATTTTGAATAATAACTTATTTTCTAAAATCTGAAAGCACGAACACTTCTCTTCTACTATTCTATATTTGGTGCGGAGAGGTGGACATGAGAAGCTGGGAAACTATATGAAATCTAGTGAATGCCTTTTATAGAAGTTTTTGTGACTGTGTGCGGTAGCCATAGTGTTGTCCTTTACTGTCTTGTAGACAGGAGGAAAGTACAGGATGAGGGCAGGAGGACACAAGGAAAGGAAAAACCTGAAAACTAGACCACTAGGGGAGGGGAAAAGTCAGTTCTGTTATGTTGTTTATGTTTTAGTTGTATTGATAATAAGCGTCATAGTTTAATAAAGATTGACTCTTACTTCACCGCTCTATATTAGCATTTTGAGTAGAATTAATTTCCAAAAGAGACAAATACACTTTGGTCAGAAGAAGACTTGGTGTATTTGGTTCTATGACCTTGCTTTGGGACATGGAGAACAGGAACAAGACTCCAGCAAAGAACAAAGCAGATTAAGTCCGACACAATATGGAAGGTGGAGTTCGTTTGGTCTTGGGTTACAGCATGACGTGCAGAGAGCAGCAGCTGTCGTCAGGCTTAAGCAGTTTTTACCTATGTAGGTCTATGTGAAGTTTGCCAATAAGGCATAAAGAATGGTAGCAAGTGAGGCAGCAGCTGATGTGGTTTGGCATTAAGCTGAGTTGCTGTCAGCTGATATACTGGGATTGCAGACTGAGCTTGACTCTGTGGTCAGCCCAGTAATGTGCTCAATTTAAAGATGATTTTGAAAGCTTTTATTCAGAAAATTCCCACAGATGTTGTGATAGTGTAAACCTCGCTTTGGCAATAACAAAAAGAGGACATTGTGACAGTCTAAATTAGAGTAAAATTTCATCATTGTAGAGGGGAGTGTTACTGCCAGTCACAAAAAAAAATTCTGAATGAACTCTGATGAAATGTTTATTTCCAGAATTGTGTCTTTCGTCCCTCATTGATAGAGGTTTTGTAATGATTTGAGTATGAAAATTCGCCAATATATATCATACTATGTATACTATACCCTGTGAAATACATAGATAGAAAATAACTCAAGTCGTTCAAACATCCGTGTGAGATTTTGTACCTTGATTTGTAACATGTCTCTAGCTTCCTAACAAAAAGGAAAATGTGATTACTCAGTAATGCATTAGCCAACAGTGCCTGCGCTTATTCCTCTGTGGGCTGAGCCAGTGATTTTCTCCATTATGTGTGAGTCTGCTTCAAAATCTGCAACATTGGAGAGCTTTTCAGCTAACTGCCTGCCACTGTTGTGTCAAATGGACAATGGAATGGTTAGGCTAATTTGTGCAGCAGGGGTTTTATGATGTTGAAACAAGCTGTCAGAGTGAGGCAGATAATAGGACAGAGAGATCTGATATTGTAGTTCAGATTAGGTAATGTCCCTTTTCTTTATAAAAAAAATAAATAAATAGAAGCTTGCTTTCAAGCCAACATCCGACTGCAGCATTTGGTCATTTTGAATTAATAGAATCTGTTATTAAAAAGCAATGAAAATGCAAAGCAAAGTAACACTCAAAACTTGGATGGACATATCTTGATCATAGATTATCAGAAAAAGTGGGAGGAAGGCGGAAAAACAAAGGGGATACTTTGCAGGGAGGGAGAGTAAGAAACAGCGGAATAAAACCAGACAGGAAAACGCTGGCATGCATGTGAGGAATGGGAAGCGAGGGAGAGAGCAAAACAGGGAGGGCAGGACGGAGAGAGAGGATAAGGGAGGGCTGCTCTCAGCATCATCTGACAGGAGAGAGGCTGATCTCCGACAGCAGGTGTTGGAGGATAGAGAGTGAGTCAGACAAACGGAGAGAGCGATACATAGAGGAACACCAAGTTGTTGAGGAGAGATTGAGCTGCAAGTGAGCCAGTACTACAGGCGGGTAAGCATGGAAAGAGATGATGGAGCACACTGGCTCTGTTAGGATGAACTGCTTAAAGATAGATGAATTGAGCCAAACTCAACCCAAGATAGACAGATGAAAGAAAGCGAATGACAGAATAGAAACAGCTAAAGAACAGTCTTACTCTTGTGTAGGTGTTTCCGTCTGATCCTGATCTGCATTGATCTCTTTATCACATGCCACTTTGAATGTTGAACTTTCTCTCTCACTCTCTTTATCTCCTTCCCTCTTTCTCTCTAGTCCACCCAGGAAGTGGCTGACTGGCATCTCGAGTAAATGACTCTGCTTTCATTGTGCATTAGCTGCTGTACTTGATTAGATTAGTTGCTCTCTACTAAGTGGACCTGCAAAGCTTAGGGGTTTATGTGTACTTGTCTCTTTGAGGCTGCGCGTGTGTGCATGTGGGTGTGTGCATGTCCATGTCTGTGTTGTTGTTGGTAAAAGGAAGGATGCAGCCAAGCAGGACATTACTCTTAAAGCTAAAACGTGATCCTGATATTATTTTTGTTCAGTATTTATGAATCTCCGAAGCCCGAGCCAAGAGCAAGAATTTAATCTGCAGAGCTATTGAAGAGTGAAACCTGAAGCCGCTCCAAGGACGATGAATTGGAAAATAGCATTCTGTTGTTTGAGCGCTCACATTCATTTGAGTTTTGTTTGACTGTAATGTCAACAGTTATCAAGCAGAAAATGTGCCAGCGTGTCCGCAGAGTTTGTGCTTTGCCAAAGCAAAGTCTCTAGTTCACTCATTTTGCAGCAACTCCAGGCTCTGTTTTGTGGTGACACATCAAGGGAAAAGCTGACATGATGATGATGATTTTGATCACCATTTTAGCAAAACACAGTTACTGCTTTACACCCGGTACTAGTGGAAGCAAAGCGGGAATAAATAAATATGTTGTGGTTTAGATAATGGGGCTGTTGTTCTTGTGCTGACTTTATTTAGTGGTGGTTTATTTGTTTTATTGCTTTTTGTTGGGAGATTTGCATTTGAAATGCATAACTATATTTGTCTGTGCAAATTGCATATGTAGTTGGATTGGATTTTTGTTTTAATTTAACTATATGACCTAAAATCATTAATTGGACCAAACACAACTGGGTGGATCTTTATGATGCTCTTATTTTAGGTAAGTTTGAAAGTTTGATTTCTTCTTGTTGCATACATTAATCCTACCTCATTTAGGCATTACTTACAAAGCACTGGGTAGCATTTGTGATCTCATTTAAAATGCACCGAGGTCTCCTTGCTGTGCATAAGTTGTCTCCTAAACCCATTATGGTAAGCTTTAATGGATAAACTTACTGTACTATTAATAGGCAAGGTTACTCTACCATAGCAGCACTCGACCAGATGATATCTGACTCCTCCTGCAGTGCCCGTGGTTATCGTTTGTTTGCCAAAAAAAACAATGCATCATTGAGCCGGACATGTGCAATATTCATGTTCAGCCAGTATTTAGCCTGGGGTCTCTACTGTTTGTTTGATAACCACTGTAGATGGTTATCGCTGATGAGCCTCCCAGATGACCCTTCAGATGAACATTTTAGATAACCATTTTCTGCTTTTTCATGCTTGTAGACCTGACCTTAGGCTGACTGAAGGCAGAGTTGTTAGACAACTGATAAACAGAAAATGACAAATTGTCAGTATATTTTAACTTTTGTGTCAAGCTGTAAAATAATGTTTATTTGTCCTGTTGTCCTATTTGTTAGCAAGATTACACAAAAAATAATCTTTCCAATTTTAATTAAACCTTTAGAGGGTTATAGCACAAGCGAAAGAGCACATTGCAATTATTTTGGTGTGAATCAAAAGGTTAATGTTTGATTTTATTTCACAATTTTGTAATAACTAACATTAACTACAACTGCAGCTTTTCTCGTTATATGAATAGATCAGTTGCATTTAACGGAGGGTATGCAAAGAACTGTAGCTATTTGAGAATATGGGCGTTTGTAACAGAGCTATAATAACTATTAATGTGAAATTGATGTTATTATTTTGCTGCTTAAAGATTTAGATGTGTGTTTGTGTTGTATTTATGTATTATTTCTTCGCGTGAAGTTTGGCACCCATCTAGTTTTGCTGGTATGGTTTCATAGTCTTGGATCCAAATGTGACTTTTAGAGAAAAGAAATTATATTTACGTGGCCAGTACATTTTACTGTTAATTTGATAAACTAAATAAATGCGTTTTCCTCTGTTTGTCTGACCATGACCCTGCATGCTCTCTGTGACTACAGTACCCCTGTAAACACAAACTACTCAAAATAATATTTTTAATCCAGTTTGTAGAGCATTCAGTGTTGTCCCGCTCATTGGCATTTGCAGGTGCCGCACAGCCTGCGCCTTGGTTGGAGAACAGGAAGCTGGAATGCTTATCAGAGCTCATGACCTGGCAGTCCGTGGAGGCTGCTGCTGGTAAACACAGGATTAATTGGTGGATTTAGATTCAGAATGCTTTGTGTCCATTTTAGAAACTTCTGGGAGCAGAAATGAAGAATAAAATTAGAATAAGACTGTAATCCAGAAATTAAAAGGCCTGAAGATCAGTATCAGTTCTTATGCAGATTCACTGTTTGTCTATGGTATCATCGGTAGTGTTGCATAGACTGAGCATTTTGCAGTTATTATTAGGTGTTATCAGTGTGTCAAAAATGAAAGCTTAAAGTGGCTCTGTGTCATGCTGTTTAACTTCCTTTCTACAGTCTGTTAGCCAAAGAAATTTGAAATTAAAATGCATATCTGGCATATTTGGGTAATTATTTATAATTATTTATCATTTATACATGTCCTATATAATATTCAGCAAATCAAGAATATGTTTTACTTGGATAACTGGAGGTAATTGTTTAAAAAAAAGACTATCTTTATTAATAGTGCCCATATTTATTTTAATTTCTCCCAACTTTCATGTGTAACCTAGATTTTGGGCTTATTTTCTTTAAATGGAGCATCTTAGAGTGATTCAGGGGTTAGGTGATGTTGCTAGGTGACACACACCTTTATACAGTTCCAGCTGTAACAAGAATTCAACCTCAAAAAGGAAAAAAAAGAGAAGCTTTGTGCACAGCATGTATGCCACGGAGAAATAGGTGTAACTATGAGATGAATGTGTTGTCAAGAAGAAAAAACTATGACAAATTTATGTTTGTGGTGGTGACTGTGGGCTCAGCCCATAAAAACAGATGATCAAGGATCTTTTATTAACACTGGTATGAGCAATGTGTTTTGCTCAGCAGAGGAGAGAAAGTGATAAGTCATGATTTACCTTCTTTCTCTGTCTTTTCCCCCCCTTTTCTTTGTATGCACATATGTCTAAATAATACGAGTGTGCAAATAATTAATTAGATAAAGAATAAACCGTTCAATTGGGATCATTGGTTGGCTGTTTGGCAATAGACAGGGCAGCTCACACTGTTTAACCTAGCTAGATAGGTGTTTCTTGGGTTGAGCTTCCTGTGTTCCAGTCACCCAACCACCATGACACAGTGACCCTCACATCTGCCAGCTGCTGTTCAAAGGCGTGACCTGTTCTACATCCAGAGCTCATTCAAACATAGCAGAGTATTTAGTGTAACTGTGGCCCATTTTATATAATGAATGAGAGAAGCTGTGTAGCATTTAATATTAAGAAATAACACTTGTTTGTAAGCAAACTGCTTGAACGGGCATTCAATTGATAAAAAAGGAATCACCATCTATTTTCTCTTGAATGCCTGTCTGACACTCTGCATAATCCACTGTCAGAGGCCTTGAAATATTTAGTGGCTTCAATTGTACTCATTTATTTGTGTTTCTCGTTCCGCCATTTAGTCCTGCTTTCTGTGCCCTTGCCTCTCTGCCCTACCTTAATTGGTTTGCATATTCCTAATAAGTTCCCTGTGTAATTACAGCTCTCTGTAGGTATCCTTCAGTCTTTTGTGAGTCTATATGTTTATTCTACCTCTTGTGGTCCCTGTGTTTTGGTTTGTTTTCTTGGATTTTCTAGTCTTTCTGTGACTCAGTGTCTTCTCCCATGGGGTTGTCATCACTAAACACATCTAACTGTCTTCTACAAAAGTAAATGAAAGTCACCTGGTTTGGACTTTTGGTCACATTAAATTAATTTAAAATTGTATCAAATATATCCGTACTGTAATCCCTGCAGGATCATGAGTTATGAGACGAGATAGCCGTCTCTACCCTTTCTCCTAACATCTTTAATGTTTTAATTGACTAGGTCATGAGTTCAGTCACTGTAGCCACCTTCAGAGTTTAAAAAAAATTATGCATGTAGAAGATGCTATGTGATGTAGAAGAACTATGTGAATAATATAGCCTTCCTTGCAGAGATGATACAGCTCATGCATACCGTTAGTGTTCAATTAGAAACAGCCTTGAGTCATTTTGGCTCCCCAAAGATTCAAGTTCTTAGCTTTGGCAGTACTTGCCATCATTCTTGCCCCAGAGTCTCTTGAAGTAGCCAGGAAGCTCCAACATCTCAAGTACAAACGTCTGATGAGATCAGTAGTCATATTGGCAAAGACAAGTCTATGCTTTCTTCAACTTCCGTTACTGCATGGGTTCTAGCGTGAACGTCTCTATGCAAACAAAAATGTGAGTCTTTAGCACAGTTATTATTGCTGCACTTCTTTATGGTTTTGTGTGCTGAATCCTACTGAAGAAGGACAAAAAGGGCAAGGTTAAAGCCTTCCAGATGAAACGCTCGCACCAAATCCTCTTTGTCAGTCTGCTCAACCACCTTACAAGCACCTGTGTATGCCAATACTGTGCACACCAAGCAACCGTTGCAACTCTAATTCAGAAAAATCGATGCAGGCATGTCTGTCAAATGTAGCCTGATTGCTTTACAAGGCACTTGCTGTTAGATCTCCCAGATGGAAGTGTTCATCCATGGCACCCAAGAACCAGTGGAAAGATTTTAACCAAGCTGTGGTCCATCCTGGTACACTACAACCATGCAGGTGCTCCTGCACCAAGAGTGCAACAGTACTGCTCCCCGGTCAAAGAAGTGTGTGAAATGGAACAAGATCAAACAAACTGGGGAAATCCTGGTCGCTAAAACATATTGAGATGCTACATTAGGAACATTATCGCAATAATGAATGAATGAATAGCGCGGTGGTAACTGTTCACCAAAAAAACCCACAGCCCCAAGTATTGTAATTGTTGTGTAATTTTTTTCAACAATACAATGTGAACAAACCGATTTGTAGCTTTCTGTTAGCCAAAATTCACAGAAATGAGAGTCTAACCAAAATGACGAATAGAGAATGCAGAACATCCCTGGTGAATGTTCCCTTCACCAGTGAACCTCAGGCCTTCACAGCAGCAGTGTTATCATGTCACATGTCAGGATTGTGGTATTTGTTAACATGTGCTTGCTTTAATAGAATGCTGCAGTCCAGTCTCATTGAATCAAGCTTACCTCATTTACCCCATCAGTAAATCTACGCTGATTATCTGCCTTATAAATCATTTTGGTGATGGTAGAAACTGACACACACAACTTCTTTTTTGTTTGGCTGTTTCTTTTTATTTGTTCCTGGTTTACTGGTTCAAGTCACCTTCGTGCATATTTAGCATAGAGACAGCTAACTGATAACGGAAACCTCCCATGCATAAGATGCAAGTTTATTTAGAGAGACAAGAGCATAACTGCAGCCAGGTTCACTGCTTGGTCGCTTTCATTTATATTAAGTGAAACTTCAGCAAAGGCATGAATGTAAAGTAAATAATTGAATATTCTCTGAAGTAAAACAAAAACACCTTCCAAAGTCTGTGTGTGTTTGTGTCTTTTAATATACGGATAGTTGAGCAAAAATGTCACCTTAGCCTATGCAGATTTCTGACTTTTTAAACTCAGTAAGCCATTTCTTTGTCAGCAGATTTTGATACATCACTCTTTGCTCCACGCGGCATTTGACATGTTTTATTGTGTTCGAGCTGTATTTTCTGAAAGATGTAACATCAGTGTTCACACTCTAAAGGAATGTCAGTTCTAAGAAGCTGAGGATCCAGCATAAAAGGATCAGGCATCCCCTTTCAGTTATTTCCCTGAATTCAGCAGATATCAGAGAACAAAGTACTGTTTTTGTGCTATGTTATAAATATATTTCCTAACCTCAGCTACAGGTCAGCAGTCTGTTGTCATAAAAGTGCAGCTCTGTTTACTCAGACTTATAGATTCAGACAACATAGGCAAGGTGCTGCAGTAACTAATAACAGATTTTGTCTCGGAAGAAAGAGCACTGTGTAAATCATTTTTATTGTAGCATTAGACCACTGTGGCGTGTGCCAAAATGGCAGAATGATGGAAATATGTGAGAGTGAGTGCACACATCTCCACCATTTCTCACTGAATTCTCACAAAGAATCAGATTGTGCTATTGTTCTTTGTTTCTTTTGCTCCCAAGCAGTGTTTAGAAATGCCCTCTGCTGCAGGTTTGCGAACAGGATGCATGCACAGACGGGCTGCCAGTTCTAGCAACTGACTGTTGTGTGAGACGAAGTGTGAAGTAATATGCTGTGACCAGGATCCTGGTCAGACTGGTAATTCACTCCAATCACACAAAGAAGAAAAAGGGTAGAGAAGAACAGAGAAGAAGCAGTGGGTTAGCAGATGAAAGCTGAAGGGTACTTTCTTCCTCTGCTTCATATCTATTTTCATCAGGTTTCACCTCATTTCCACACTTACATTTTCCTCTGTGTAGTTCTCCTAATGTCTTCTGATTCAAGGTCTTGCCTCTGAATACATTCACCAGATTCAACCTTGCTTGTGAGCACAATAAGTAAACACAATGGATGGGGGGTTTCAAATACTTCCAAAAAAAGATTACACTGTGGTGTAATAATAGCTTTGGTAGGAAGTGTCAATTGCATTGCAGGCATTTTCCCATGCACTTATTGCTTAAGTTAGAAACTTGACTTATGGCTACTAGTAACCTCTTTGTCTTTCTCTGTCCCCATACCCCCCTCCACCTTCTCTGACTTACAGGAAACAAGATGGAAGGATCCGTCGTATCTCTGATGAAGTAGAGCCCCCACTAGCACATTCCCGCCCTCCATTTCTTTCCCCCTCACTTTCAAAGGTAATACAAGGCTTTGACCTGCTGCTGCTACTCTTTTCTTTAATCAGGTTTGCATTTGCATTCAGACACAGTGCCAAGAATCCCACACGAACAATGTGAAACTGAGGGTTTTACCACTTAAAGTTACGGTTAACTCAGTTCCATTGATAATATTAGTAATTGTGGCATAACGTGTCATCCCCTTCTATGCATGATTGATTAATAGCATTTACTGGGATAAGAATTACAGCCCTGATTAATATCTCTTTAATTAATACTGTCACACTTATGAGTATGGTGGTATTAAAAGTCAAAAGGTCGTGTCAAGATATTGTCATATAGACCAACCTGTCGGCATGAAAAATGACATTACTGTTTCCTAGTGATCCCCCTGTGTGTCTGAATGTTTCAGTGAGAAGAGCAAACAAATGATGATTTAATCCTGCTATATGTTTTCCAAAGACCTTTTTTTCATTTGGAATATATTTAAAGTAATTGTGCATTTGATATAGTCTGCACTGCAGGGAATGAATGTGATTAAACTCCGTCATGAAGTTGTGCGCTAGACTGAGTAAGGCTCTATGGATGTGGTTTCGAGTACACTTCTTTATCTTATGGAAAGGACCCACTGGACAGCTGGCTGTGATGGAACTAGAGATCAATGGGGTGGAGCTGGTTGCATCAGTCAGACACCGCAGTGACAGCTGACAGCAGCCGACAAAGAAACAGTTTTAGAGTTTGACAGCAGTTGAAATAATTGGCGCATATAGGTTGTTGCAACTTCTGCTTGGCCAAACTGAAAATTATTTTTAAAAGTATGTACGGCTACAGAAGTCTTAGTGATTCAGCTTTTATTAAATTTCACACAAGCACATTCTCACTCTCATTTTCTCACGTACTGACGCTTGGTCAGGACCTCTGTCACTTTTCGATGTGCGGTTTACTGCTCCGGAATACAATTTTACTGGATAAGAAAGAATAACAATGAAAAAAAAAAAAAAGATAGAGCCTGACATGGAAGAAAGGAGTGTGACTCCTGTCTGAGACCACTGCTTTTATGTTCCATCTCCTTTTTTTCTGTTACTTTTTGTTCAGGTTGAGCCAATTAACTACTGCAAGATTTAGGAAAATATTGTGTTCAAATATCCTTTCTTACAATGCGTACATTAGAAGGTAAATTTCTCCCTTTATTGGTTTACGTCAGTAAAACATCCTGAGGCAGTGACAACACAAGCAGATCACTTGTACCTGTAGGCCTATGGTGTCTTTTTAGAAACTGAAGGACTTTTACTGAAGTGTGCTGGTCTACCTTGCATATGAAAAGGGGCTCCCATTTTCTCAACACATAACCTGGTCTTGAGCAGGTTATGTTCGGAAATTTGATTCATGCTGCTTTTGGAAACCATCTGAAAGCACCATGTTTTCACGGTTTCTTTTATGCACAGCATGTTTTAAGTGCAACAAAGATTTGCTGTGCAAATATATTTTCTATGTGCAAGTTATTAAGCTGTGCCTTGCTCTAATATCAGAAATGAGGTCCAGCTGTAAAGTTACAGCAGCAACAACTATGGATTGCATTGTCACTGGAATATACATGCATTCAGGTGCTGATGCAGAACGTGTAAGAATGTTTTTATAGTTTACTTGATTCTAATCTGTTGCTGAGTTTGTTTTACGCTGCTGGAATTGCAGCTTTTATAATACAGAGCACACACCGAGAATACCTGCTTAATCAATAAAATTAATTCATTTGATCTGGCAACAAACGAAAACTATTTCCATCTCTCCTTTATTATGTGACTTTAATGTTTAAATGTAACCAGTTTAAAGTTTCAGAGCTCTAATGTGCATCTATCACATTAGAAATAAACAGTAGCAGCCAGAGAGTGCACTCAGGATTTATTATTCTAATTACTGTGAATTGTAGTTCTTGTGATACTGACTTCACACCTCATCTATTAGTTGTAGTATCAAGTGTGCCTCCCGTGTCTTATTTCTGTGTTTGCGCCTTGGGTCCTTTGTGTTTCATTGCAAATCTTGTTGCTTTATTATGAATGTCTTTCTCAGTCTCCTTTGGCTATTTGCAGTTTTACTTTGAAGATCTGTTTTCTTTCCTGTCCTGTGTTAGTTTTGCTTCCTCTCTATTTCCTCCCAATCGTCCCTCCAATTGACTGTCTTCACCTGTGTGCGATTGCTTTCACCTGTGTCTTGTTATCCTCCTTTTGGACATTCACTAACCAGCCCACTGTGTATTAATACGTCTGTCTCCCTTTTTATCTTGTCAGATCATCTGTGCTTCCTGTCTTGCTGACATGTATTCTCTCTAGAGCTTCTCTGTGTTTCCTTTGTTCCAGACATGTGATTAATCAGCAAAATAAAGGCTCTTTTTTCTGTACATCGTATACTTTAGTTATCCTGAATTTAGGTTCACTCTGATCACTCTGATCTCAAATCCATGTCAAGGCATGGGGAGTAAGTAGGGACTAGATCACACAAACTGGTACAACTAAATACCAGCACCATGAAATCTGATGGTTCCAGCCAGGCATTAATGTATGAAGAGCTCGCAGTGACAACTGGTTGGAGTGACATGTTTCTATGACTAACATTGCAGTTTTTTAAGCTCAATCTGACATTACATTTACTAAAGTTTAAATAAAAACAGAATGCAATGAAAGCAAATCTCCATCCAATATAGATTTTCAGCCTTTCCACTTTTGCACAGAGATTTTTCCAGATTCTCTTCTATTTAATGATATTGTGCACTGCAGATCATGAGATATTCAAAATCGTTACATTTTGACTTTGAGGAATTTAAAATTGGGAGCTCGATCTTGGTATTTTTCTTTAAAAAGTAATGGTTTCAGTTTAAACAATTGATATGGTTTATGAGATTTGCAAAAATAATTTGCAAGTCGTTACACTTCTTAGATTAATTTTACATCTTGCACGTTATTTGCATCTTAATTCTCTCACAGTAGGAGATGTAAAATAAAACTAGTTACTCTGAAACTGGGCTACATATGAAATGTTATATACGTAACATACATCTCGCCCTTAATCTGTGTCTTTAATTTTTCATTGGTGCCCTCTCTCTTTTTAGCTCATCAAATTCTTTAACTGTTACCCCCAGGTGAAAATTTTCTCTGTTGCCTTCACCCCCGGTAGCTCCGGTTGGCAGACTGTTGTGGAGCCTGACAGTCTGTGCCCTCTGTCACAGGCTTACGGGACAAATATAGATCTGTGGCAGTTGTTCCTCTCTAATAGCGTACATACCAGTGTAGGCACAGTGGGGGTATTTCTGTCATGCTTGTAAGGGAAATACAGTTTGCAAGGCATTAATAATCTACATATGGAGTTTCAGGAATAGATTTAGCATTTCATCTGTTCAAATTATTTAAATGATGTTCTTGTTTCTTAATGTGGTTTGTTGTGTCAAAATGTAGAGCTATTTATACTTCCACAGTCTCAAATGGAAAGAAGCGAGAGTGAGCTGTTATTTTTTTGTTTTTTCCAAAATGGATTACTTACAGGAAGTATGTATACATAAAGGTTAACAGGTTCAACCCACTAGTGCTGTTAAAACAATGAAGTTAATTAATATTGTAATGCTTTATTTTTTATCGCTATAGAAAATGTTAGTGGTTGAAGTTAAAAGCCCCTTAAGTAAAACAAATCCACATTAGATGAATCACAGAAATGTATAATGAATGCAACTTATTAAGTGCATATTGTGTGTTTTCATTTGATATGAGGTATACTAATACACTAATGGTGGCCTGTTAAGCTTTGCTTACAGACATAGCTGCATAGTTATAGGAATCCCTTTTCAGATTCACAAATGCATTTGCACATGTTTATGAAGTGATTTCTCTGATGATTATAAAACTCTGATTTGGTACAGTTGCAGGTCTTATATAAGAATATTACGCAGGTAAAACCAAAAAAAAAAAAGCCTCAGGACTCCAATGGGAACTGGGAAAAGCCTGATATATTGCCTCAGGTGATAAATGTAAAAATGTCACTTTGCATAGGGAGCTAAAAAGTACTAGTTTAAGAAAGGGGAATAACCTTGAAGATTTTGACATTTAAAAAAAAATGCTTAGCGGACCTCTGTGAACTACTCCTCATTTGTGACTGAGGTTACATTAGCTGCTCCAAGTGTAACACCCTCTTACCCTCAAATATGTTAATACACTCTCTGCAGCCAAGATGCAGTGCAACGGGTAGACGAATGATTAGAAAAAATAAAACTTTATCTCATATAAAAGCGCCATAAAAACTGCTGCATTGGTTGAGTACTTTTTTTAAATTATGTCATTAACCACTTTCGGTTTAACATTAATAGATGAGCACTAATTAATTAAACTCTTGTAAAATTTCATTATCTTTGCCGTCTTTTTTCTTGCTGGATATCTGTGTCTAAATGTTTTGTTCTTTCCTTTTTACTGGAGTGAGACAGTAGGAAACCTGCTTGGACATACAGAGAACTGAGCAGAAGTTCTGCAGACCTTAACCTCTGTGGCAATCAACCAACTCATCTGAGGCGTTGATGGAGTGGAATGGGCCATCTGTGTGAACTCCATTTGTGTCCCTGAGGCCAATGTGGCCACAGCAAGGTCAGGCTAGTTTGCGCCAGACCCGATGAATGGACCACAATGGATTTTCTCTGGCTGAAATACTAGGCTTCTCTGCCCATTGGTCGACTCTCTTGAAGTTTAGTTTTCTGTTTTACTCAAGGATTTGCCTTTGAGAAAGCAGCTAACCCACAGAGTATAAATGAAAAGAGTGTGAAGAGGTGTGGGAATATTGGTTTGGACTCATGTGTTGGCAGTTTGTTTGTCAAAATCCAAAAGGCGCTAGTTTTGAATAGTTAGAATGAGAAGTAAGCATTTGAATCAGAGCGGGATAAAAGTCTGGATTGTATGGGTCATTGATGTAAATAGTCCGTACATGTTTTCATGGACATACTATACTTAAATGTACACAGCCATTCAATCAAATCAGTCAATCAATGAATTTGTTGATTATTCAGCCTCTTTCACTCGCACACTCTATCTGAGGCCCAGCAATTGGCTATAATCCACTCAAAGAAAAAGAGATGTGTAGCTCATGCTAACAGTACATTCACTGCAGCAGCTCCAAACCGTCTCTAAGGGCAGAGACAAAAGAGCAGCTTAAAAGACTGAAGGTCCTGAAGAGTGGAAGTGCAACCAACAGCATTTTTTTTTAGTAAACACTGTTCCTTAAAATCACACCAAATACTGCACTTATTAAAATCAAGATTGTGCAACAGCTTGTTGAATTTCCCACCGACTTAAGCTAAAATGTTGCACACACCAGCATGACTTTACAGTCAGTATGCTTTGTAACTGAAACAATGTTAACACTAATTGTGAACCTGAATAGCGTTCACTACTCTCTGCCCACAACTTCGTTGCTGTCATCTACCACTGTTACATAACATTTGGGCAAGTGTGTAATTTTGTAAGTGAACTAGTGCTAAAGCCAGTTTCTGAATAAACAGATTAGCTAATAAATTTTTTAAAAAGTAATAAAATGCACCCTCGGGATAGTGTTTAAATTGCATGGTGCAGTGTCACTCTACTGAATGTATACCTCTGTATACGAGATGTTCAAACCATGTCATCCTGTCACCCTATACTCTTTAGTTTTCCTCAAAGGAAATCAGTGAAGACCAGTGGCTATGTTCATCCTTGATTGTAAAATATAAGTGCTTTTTATACTGTATATTGCTAAAATGTATCCTTTTGAAAGCTTCCCTCTGTTTTTGAAGTGGGTCAGTGCAGATATCTGATACTGGAGGAGGGCCTGATCAAGAGACGAGCCAAGAAAAAGTTCTGCTTGTAAGGAACAGCTTCCCTTTCATCCCAGAGTGCCTCCCTGGTCTTTTTATCTCTTTCTCTTTCTTCTACTTTCTCTTGCACTCTTGTGTCATACCCATCTTTAACTATGCACAAATGATTTTTAGAATTGCTGAGGTTCGCTGAGCAGATTTTAGCTTCACTTATTTACCCCAGTGGAGGCAAGCTTTGAGCTTTCACGTTGTTGTTTTCTTTCTGTTCATCGTCTTTTTTCTTGATTTTCTCTTTCATTTATTTTGGGCTACTTTGTCTTTTAATGAAGTGATTCTCAAAGTGCAAACCACAGGGAAACTCGAGCTGTAAGGTTGGTCTTTAGTTATATAACGGGAAAGAGATGATGAGACTCATGACTTGAGAAATTTGAGATGAATGAAAAGAGGAAGAGAATGTTCTCATATTGTGATACAGCAAAAAGAGAACTATGCAGTTTTAAGTCCACATGCAAGTGTGTGTGCACGAAAAAGAGAAGACGGTTTCACAGAGTACAAAGGGAGGGGAGCAACATTGTTCCTCCCTTCGTCCTACTTCCTTTACCATAGCTCTATTTGCCGTGGGGGTGTGGAGGGTTGGGTGTGGGGGGTGAAAAGGGGAAGGAAGGGCAATAATATCCTCACATTACAGCACATGCTGCTTTTACCTCACACACAGATATGGGTTTTGATGGACAGCTATAAGTTGTTTTTTTTTCCCCCACAAATCCACTGCCTGAGCGACAGTGAATGTAAAGTGTCATTGTCAGGCTCGCCTTTCTCCTTGGGGCTGACAGTGACATCAACACCCTCGCTCTTGTCAGCTTGACTGCATCTGTACTTGTGGAATAATGACGGAGCTCAGCATGGCTGAGAATGTCTTATTGGATAGACTGCTCAGTAGTCCCCCCAATAAGCCTTTTTTCAAGAGACGATGCTTAAGTGATGTGAGTATTTTTCATTTGCTGGAACTGAGTTTGTTATTTCTGTTATCTTGCTTGACTCTTAAGTTTGCTCGGGAACACAAATATAAATATAGTATGTGTGGTGTTGTAGAAAAGGAAGTAATGAAATTGTGTTAATTGCACAGACAGATAACACTTCACTAATCTTTTTGTTTTAGGAAGGAACTGTTAATAGCACATACCTTGGTAACCTGGTTTCATTATGTAAATATTTTGTATGTCTCATAATAAGATGGTTTTCCTGGCATTGTTAGGGTTTGTGTGCTGCTGTGCTCATAGAGTGCCTCCACAATTTGGGAGTGCGCCGCTTCTTTTTCTCTCTCTCAAAAAAAAAAAAAAGAATTCGGCACTGACGTGGCTGCTGTGGAGTCTGTGTGGTTCACTGATAATCTGTTCAGCCTAGGACAGTGTTTGTTGATGTTTGTTTTGCAGTCAAGAGAGCAGTATCTCCTTGAATATCATATGGCACTGTTTATTTTCACATAGAACAATAGACTGGGGCTGCACCTTTGGCTTTACTAGGTCAGGATCAGATGTGTGTGCATTTGTGAAGCATGCTTTCATGGGTGGAGGCGTATATATGTATGAGTTTGCAAGTATATTTTAGCACATGCATGTGTGAAATGTTTGTATGCATACATGTGTATTCTATCCTGTTGTTGTGTGTGTGTGTTAGTGTTTGTGTGTGTGTGTTTAGCAAGCCCCTGCAGTGCTCCTCAGTAAATTTAATCTGTCATGTGGAAACATCAGCTTGGCACTTCAGTCCACTTGTGTTACATGGTGAACAGAGGGCTCGCCCCACAACAGGCACTGCTGTCAGGGCTGCTGCAGTTCTCTCCTCCTTCAGCTCAGGTTGGAGCTGCTTAAAATCCTTAATGTGGCCTCTGCAGATGAGGGTGCATGCCTAAGGGCATTTTCTTTTGCTTAACCTCAACAAGTGATTCTCCTAATTGAGCAAAAATATATTATTTAGGGTGTAATGAAAAGCCAGTAGTGGCATTGAAATCTGTGTGTCTAATTAGCAATATTAGTATCAATTCCCTAAGTGGACACGTGCTCATTACCAAGCATCATGATTACACCATGGCTGATATCAAACAGAGTTGCCAGATCATGTATGATAATTTATTTTAATGTCATGTTTTGGACTCTTCCTGTTGCCTGATAGGTTGTAGTGTGAAGTGTGTCTCATTCACACATGTGATGTGACTGTGTGCTTCATACACCAAAACCTGAGTGTCTTCCAGCTAATTGCGCAGAGTCAGATGAGCTGTTGGCTTTAGCAACAGAGAGAAGCACCATGGAGCTTTGATGCTCATTTCCCCCTAAGAGTTACTTGTTTACAGTGTGTTTGTCTTGAAGCGTGGAGGAGCGAGGGATTCTCCAGGCACTGAAGGGAGCCTCAGTGATATTGGTGTCAAGTGGGATGCGTTAGGGTGTACTAAAATGAGGCGTTAAATAGTGCCAGGGATTCCAACAGGAAATTTTTTGCCTTGAGAGTGCACAGGAAGCTTTTTCACTCAGCAGAGATGAAATCAAAGTAAACACCGAGAAGGAAAGCATATCACCACAAATATACCCTTTTTAAAACTTTGGATTTCTTTCCTCCAGACCTCGGACCTGTTTGCAATGATCGAGAGGTTGCAGGTACTGTAAATGTTCTACTGGCTCAGCTTTCTGCTTAAACCAGTTCTCCCTCACAGACTCAGAATTTTCACTTTGGACACAAAATCTCTATTTACTTCTATTTTGAGACTCCACTTTTTTTCTGTTTTTCCTGCTATTTTTGTATTCAGCACTGTAACTCCACTATACAGGAACACTGTGTGTCCATGTATTTACTATTAATGTGTCTTCTTGCAGCAAGAAACCTTATTCTTCTGAATGTGCTGAACAGATCCTTTGTGTTTTCCCTTCACATCTGTGTCATCAAGTAGCTTGACTTGTAGAAATCTAGTTTTTATTATAGCCAATGAGCTAGTGCTTCAGTGTAGCACAAATTATAAGCAAGTACTCCAGATACTGAGTAAGCCAGTGGAAAGAAAGCAAAACCATTAAAACGGGTTGTTCAAAAAGAGTCTAATTATGTAGGCATCAACCACATTATTTAGCATTGAATAGGTAGCCTATAAAATGAGAAAGGGTATTTCATCTTACGTGATGTTTTTTTTTAGGGATCAAAGTATGTCAACACAGGAAACTATTTTAATCTAAATGGTCTACTGTGATAATATCTTATTCCCAAGAGTCACAAAATCATTATTTAGCTTTACAAAAGTGCTATAAAGGCTATGCGACTGGTTTATCCATGAAGCTGTAGTGCTGAAAGACTCGCAGGCATAAAAAGCATGAGGTGAGATACATATTACTTATATAGTCTTTTGTACCGTCCACAGAAGGGTCAAGTGGATGATGGAAGTGAAAACATGAACAGCTTTCAGAGAATAGATTTGGTGAACACATGTGCACTTTCCCTTTGATTTGTCTTCTTTAGACAAAAAATTGCTTGGATATGCAGATCAGGAAATATTTCTGTGTTTTAGGAACTGTCAGCGTTAGTCAATGAAAGAATAAGAAGAGAGAGATTATTTATAACCCTATTATGGCCCTTGAGTAGACTTGTGGATAGTGAAATCATTTGTATAGCTTGATGGACGCACTCTTTCTGTTCTTGCCGCTTTTTCTGTCTACTATAGTTTCTAATTCCTTGGTCCTCTTTACTTCCTCTTTCTCTGGTAATTTCAATCACCTTTCTCTGGTGATCTAGATTATTTTCTGTCACAATGAACTGTTGAAGGTATTGTAAAATTACCTTGCATTACGCTGCTGCATAAGGTACTGACAGCCAGCATTGTCCTGAATCTGTATTTCTTTGTATATGTGTCAACAGCTGCTTAGATATCCTACCTGTGCCATCAGTATCCTGTCTATTTTTTCCTTCTCATCTTAACAGGGTTACAGAATGGATGAGCAAAGATGTCCCCTCCCTCCTCCCCTCAAAGTGAGTCGTAAATCCTCACATCTCCTCGTAGACTGCAGTCTGGTAAAGCATCTGTAATGGCAAAGTTAGAAACCTTTTCCTTATCGGCTGTCAGACAGGCTTTAGGGTGCTCACTGGGTGAGTTAGGAGTTCGACAGGGACTAGCACTGCAAAATCTTCTGTTACCCTCTGTCTGTTACCTAGACAGCCTAATGCAGGTACTATTCAAGGCAAACAGAAGAACATAAATTCTTGCAAAACCCTGTAACTTGGTCAGGGTTTGGCTGACTTCACCTGTGTACAGCTTAGTTGTAAAACAATTTTACGGTCAAATTAGGAATGCACAAAGTACCATCTCTATAAAGAATCACACATCTCATCTATTATCTATTATCAAGCTACAACTGTATTTATCCAAGATTTATGTTTAAGAGACCCCAAACTCAATGATGTACAAGGTGTGTTAAAAAACCTCTGAGAGCAGGTGCATAAAAATCAAAAGCCTTGCATGATTTAAATTTGGCCTTTCTCAAGTTCAGGGTTGTATTCTCATGCACCTCTGGACTGTTTTCAGTGCAGCTGCATGTTTTTTAGATCTCTTGGGGGGGGGGGGCTGTTAAAGCTTCATTGTGTTCCTCTGCGATAAGCAATGCATCTCCTGGAAAGCAGTCCAAGGTGGTGGGCAAAGATTATATCGGCATGGCCAGAAAAACAGCAGGCGATGGCTAGCTGCCATGAAACCACAGCTCAGATCATTTCCTCCCAGTGATCTCTTTTAGATGCCTCCGGATGTTACAATAGAACTCTACATTTACAGTCTTACCCTGGGAAATGAATCTGTGGTGCATAACCCAATGAATGTTGGGAAGGGGGGGGTGGGGACAAAAGCATATGCTTCTTCTCTCATTCTTCAATTGCTTAATTGCCTTTGGGGCTTGTGGACTTGTCTGCTAAAAACTGTGGAAAACTACTAGGCCATAGCCAGGGACCCAGCACGTGTCACTACTGACAGTTCTCCACACGAATTTTGGGTCAAACAGAAGTTCATATGTGTTTTCTGCCCATGTCTGAGTTTCATGGTAAAATTGTAACACATAACTTGTAAGTCTGAACAAGACATCCAGGGAGGGATCTAAAAATAGCACCGGTGCAGGAAGCTGTCTGGACATGGCCGAGAAGATGGCCAGAATTTAATTATGCAAGGCTTTTGATATTTGTGGTTTTTATAATCACATCTGCTTATACCTTAAAGTGATTATTTAGTGCCAAACAAGCCTTCTTTGTATTATCATGTTGGTATCAAATCCTTTGTACTAATATTTAATATTAACTTCTCCCACTAACTTTAGCTCATACCATGAAAACAAACAGAGACCAAATTATTTGCACAAATGTCAACAGAAGCATATTTTGGGTAAATTCATTAGCCAGGAAATCTTGTAAAAGACCATCAATGGAGAGTTGCTTTTTCCATCAACTGCTCCTGCACTTGATGTATGAATGACAGCATCTATCAGTTAAGTCGTTCACTATATATAAATTGCCATAAAATTGCTTACATTCTTACTGGTCCACCAAGTTTCTTCATTTCTGACCTCTCCCTCTGTGCATTGTCACAAGAACTGTTATGTAAGGGAGTGTGACCTTCATTTACACATTTCACAAAGTTCTCAGTGTCACTTCTGCCACATGTTGCCCGTAGCTTGTAATGAAAGAAATCTTGCTATGCTTTGCTGGAAACATGAAACATTCTTGAGGAAAAGAGAAAACCAGTATATTAAGTTGAGCAAATGTTGGTATGGAGTGCAACAAGCATTAAAAATTAATGCTGCAGCAAGTGAATACAAGTGTAAGAGGATAAAATGAGAGAAAATATTTGCTATTACGTGTTGTTCAGGGATTTTTTTACTACACATTGCAGCACATATTAGCTACCAATAACTGAAAGTAAGCCTTTATAATGTCAACTTTTAGACATCCAGATGAATATAACTGTGGGTGAAGGGTTGTCCTGTTATCATTTTGACCCTGGGGGGTTGTAACACCCAGATACTGGAGGTTATAAAATATGTAAACCTTTGCCAGATGACGGCCAAGTTTAAATAACATTTTAATAGTTACGTAATCAATGAATACAGACTGAAGCCTTAGATAACAGTTTCTTGAATAACAAAAGAGCTAAAGCGTTTATTCATTTATTATTTCTCAAAGAAAGCTGACAGTGTGGCCTCTTTCGTGATTTCAGAATAAGAAAAAGTAACAGAACAATGCAGAACTGAAACCTACTGTAGTTAATATTCTGTCACAGTGTCTGTGCTCATCGTTGTTTTCCAAAGAACCAAAACTGAAAGTATGACTACAAGCGGCTGTTTGCCAGCCTGACTCATATTCATTTCTGTCCCTGCAGACAGAAGAAGACTACATCCCTTATCCCAGCGTTCATGAGGTATAGTCCACATATCCTCCGTATAAATAGTTTACACACTACAAAGCAATTTTAAAGATGTCAGAAACTGTAATGCTAAAGATTCAAATGGGAATACACAGTTTCTGAGGCAGTGAAAGCAATGCAGTGCATGGTGCCAAACACTCACTATTAATAATGGTACTATACTTTACTTTTCTCTGTTATCATTATTTCCTGTGACTTCCAGGTTCTGGGTCGCAGCAGTCCTTTTCCACTCATACTCCTGCCCCAGTTTGGAGGCTACTGGATTGAGGGGACCAATCATGAACCTAAAGACCCACCAGAGGCAGATCAACCTCCCTGTCCTACCTCCCACATTAAACTGGAAACAAACAGTACTGCAAAGATCTACAGGAAGCAGTTCATGGGCAAGGTAAAACTCAAGAAGCAAAATCTATTCTTTCTTTTCCTTTGTTTTAAAGGATTAATCTTTATTTCTTCATTTTAGTATGTAACCTTGAAATGTGCAAGTATATTGAGGAAGACCCATCTTTTGATTGAGCCTCTTATAAAATAACACTTGTTTCTAAAAACTCCTGACACATCTAACACTTAGGCACAGGGCAATGAAAGCAAAGGAAGAACGTGTGTGTTTGTGTCATTTGTAAACATTAGGCACAGAGTAATAGTAGTTGGCTTTCTGAAGACTTACAGTATAATTATTAGCATTTTCTTAAAACTGGCAAAAGTCTCATCTTGTGGTGTGAAGCCAACTGTCTACTTTAAATGCAAATCTATTGTGTAGCAAAAGAAATTGGCATTGCAACACAAGATTTCGCAAAAGTTGTCTCAATGTACGCTCGTACATTTTCTGCAAGAGGAGGTCAACCACTTTCCTTAAACAGAAGCCTTTTTCTTTAAGCCTCTTTATTTGTAATTTACAAAAACATTTTTATTATTCTATTGCTAACTACTGGAACAATATGTATTCTTCCATTAAAATTTCCTCTGCGTATCTTCCCCTAGGAACACTTTAATTACTACACCATGGATGCTGCCCTGGGCCACTTGGTCTTTTCAATGAAGTATGATGTCATTGGGGATCAAGAGCATCTGCGCTTGATGCTTCGGTACAGTTTCCTATTATCTTTATCTCTGACTTGTTTCCTGCACCATTTGTGATTTTATTCACCTGAGTTTTCTTTTATAATCACAGCCCTTGACTTCACTCCCCTACCCCTCCACCACTTACCTTTATCTCATTTTGTCTTTTCATATTTCTGTTTCTCACTTATTTTCTGTCTTCACTGCCTTTTCTTACACCGAATCTGCAACAGTCCAATAACTCTCCTTATTTGTTTTCTTTGCATGTACTGACAGTTTCCAAAATACACCTATTAAGTACTGAGTATTTTTTTACATGCCTCACTGGATACATTTTCTTTTTGTTCAAAAATAACTTTAAATCAAGGGAAAATGTCACAGAGCAAGGTAGCATTCTCAGTTCCCCCAATACAGTCAGTGGTTCTCACAGGTTGCCTCAGTTATGCATTTTAAAATGCAATCGCCAGTAATAATGAACACTTAGACAAGAGTCCAGCTGAGCATTGTATCAATCATTTTATTGTAGTCAATATAAAAGTAGGTGATATAATATACAGTATAATTACAAACACCTTTGTGTACAAATATGGATTTAAAACTGTTAAAAAGAAGGATACTCAGCAATATCTGCGCTGTGCATGTGCAGTGCCACCCACAATCACCTAAATCTCACTCAGTGAGCTTCACCACTCCTTCATATTCTCCTTGAGACTGATGAGGGGGAGTGAGGCAGAACTCAGTGCACCGTACAACCTGTGAATTAATTTTAGCACCTGAGAGATTCCTCTTGAGTTTAAGAGCTGTGTTTCCTCTTTGTTAATGAAGCCTCGGAGTGGATGAGTGTGCAGTGAGGTAACAGCCACTCTGCCCACAACATTTTTCACACAGTGATGTTTCTCAGTGGGTGGGCACCACCCACAGTCACCTCGAATTGTGTAGCCATAGGCAGTGACGCACAGTTATATTTAAAGCACCTGTATGATTTCCATGATAAGGCATAACCTGTTTTTATTGTTTTTACTGGAAATGCCCCTATAGACAGCAATGACACGGTATTTTCTCACCCCGAGTTTACATCCAGCTTTCCTGCATCACATGCCATATAACCTTTAATGTATGTATGCTATTCACTCACAGTTCCTTCAGTAACTGCATAAGTGCTACTTATGAATGGTGGTATTGTTATCATCTATACCCTTGAAAGTATGATAATCTGCGTATATATAACTCCATATTATTGTTCCTGCAGAGTACAAATTTAATTCCATGCCAAATATATAATATTTTATGCATGAGTTTGTATGAGTTTTTGAGACCTCTACATAATAAGTTTGATTTTTGAAATTTCATCAGAGGGTACAATGAATACGTTTTCAGGGAATCTCTTTTTTAGTGAGTCAGTATACATGATTTAAGCATGTGGAGAAATCCAAAGCATGCAGGCTGAGTAACTTTTAAGTCATGCTTGCAACCCTGTGAGTGGTGTTTGAGGGAAAGTTTTGCACACAAGAGTTTATATATTTGGAGTTAATTAGCTTTAGCGCTGGATTTTCACTTTTATACAGAGGCAGACTTTTTGCTAAGTTAACTGGCTGCCTCTAGCCTGATATTATCTTTGTATATATATCATGAAAGTAATATCAATCTTCTCATCTTTAGCAACTCTTGATGAGAAAGATCCAAAAGTGAAGTGCTGCTGTATGTACTGTTTATTGTTCAGAATTTCTGGACACAGGCTGCTTTTAAGCATTCACTGGGTGCGCAGATTTCCTAGTATTGCTTATTGTACTCCTTGTACTCCCCACCACCACTAGACACACACACACACACACACACACACACACACACACACACACACACCCCATTCAACCCTCTTCCAGGCAATTTTGGCTCGGAAACATCATGTGTAAAGACCATTATGCTCCCGGCTTCACACAACATCTATAGGAAAGGTCCTCTTTGAATTGACAGCTCAATTGCTTGGAGGCAAAGCATCATAGAAAGAAACCAAAAACCCAGCAGGATTCCTTTGGATTAGAAATAGAACAGAGGACGTTTTGACTTCATATTTTTTGCCTTTCAGCACAAAACAAAAAACTTATCATGATGTGATTCCCATTTCCTGCCTTACTGAGTTCCCCAACGTGGTTCAGATGGCCAAGGTAAAAACGTATGATTATCTTCATACACACAAAAAAAAATCTCTCTGCATATAATTTGACTTTGTCAAGTGTATTTTTTCATTCACAGCTTGTTTGTGAAGAAGTAAACGTGGATAGGTTTTACCCTGTCCTCTATCCGAAGGTAAGCAGTACTCCTCATTGCCACTTTATCTTTTGATCCGCGTTATCCCGCAATACTAAAGTACCATGAATCGGACTAGAAACTCAATTTTCTCTTATCCTCAGGCATCAAGGCTCATTGTCACCTTTGATGAGCATGTAATTAGCAACAATTTCAAGTTTGGGGTTATTTATCAAAAGTTTGGTCAGGTGAGTGCACTTCAGTGATGCTGCTGCAGCTTATTTCAGCTTATTTCAGCTTTTGAAGTCACTCTTCCTGAAAATTTTATTTGCGTCTTCCCTGCAGACATCAGAGGAGGAGCTATTTGGGAACATGGAAGAAAGTCCAGCCTTTGTTGAGTTCTTGGAGTTTCTGGGCCATAAGATTGAACTTCATGACTTTAAAGGGTTTGGACAGTTTTGCATTATGAAGTCTTTCCCCCAAAAACAGAAAAACTGACCTTTTAAAGCACTTTTGGTTATTCTCACTCGAATATGATGTGAGATGCATCATTCTATTGATCGGTGTTGGCTTAAAGAGCAATGTAAAAAGCCCTGATATTTGTAGTATTGACTGAGGGATTAAGCAAGCAAAAAAAGTGCCCTTGGCATTTCCCCAATGATGAATCAGTATGGATGGACAGTTGTCAGAGAGCACGCACCTATGTTCCACTTTTCCACTTTATCATTCTCGTCTTGTGTCTCTCTGCTGTTAACCACAGTGTTATACTTGCCTTCTTCTCTTGTTTCCTCCTCTCTTATTTTTATTGCCTCTGCCCTTATCTTTCTTTTGTCTTCTCTTTCCTTTCTTTTTCAGTTTTCGGGGGGGACTCGATGTCACTCATGGCCAGACAGGGACAGAATCCGTCTACACAAATTTTCACAATAAGGAGATCATGTTTCATGTGTCCACCAAACTGCCTTACACAGAAGGAGACTCACAGCAGGTATAGTGATAATGCCAATGATTAATCATTTAGGAAACCAGTTTGTGTTTTCAGGACCTTCAGTAATCGATTTGTAAAGGTCTGTGCTTGTGACACATTCATGCATCTGCAGCAGCAGCTGGCGGGTCAAGGCATTTAACTCAATGCTGATAAAGGAAGATGAATCATGTTCATTTGTAACTTTGATGTGCAAAGTGGAAAAAATAAGGATTAAAATTGTACATCAGGGATACTTCTTTGCTTTTTTGCTGAGAGTTGTTGAGAAGAACTGCCCTAATGTTCTTACAATAAACACTATATTGAGACTAAAAACAGCTTGAAGTAAACAGCTTTTCTGGCTCGTTATTAAAGGTAACGAGCGAGACTCCTCTAACATGTTATAAATTTGTTTATTTTTTTCCAATATTGATTTCTGGTGTTTGACCTTAGTTCAGCTTTTGATGCCATCAATATCACAATTCTGAGTTCACTTTAAAGGTCGGCCTCAAAGAAAGAAGCCTGGTTTACATCATATTGGTCAGATTAAGCTCAGCGACTTTGACTGGGCCTATTTCAACACTGATTGTTTTCTTTTTCAGCACATCAGTTGCAGATTTGTTGTGTGCTTGGGATCATTGACCTGTTGTGTGACATAATTTAGGCCAAACTGTCAGACAGATGGCCTCATGTACAGAGGAGTTCATGGTTGGCTTAATGACTGCAAGGTGCCTATGTCCAGGACTGCATAGAGCCCTTCTAAAGCTTTTGTTTTCAGAACTGTACATACATATCTTCCATGTTTGTTTGCTATTTTTATTACAGCATTCCAGGGATTGGCAGATATTAACAATGGAAGTAATTCCATGTTTGTTGTGCTCACTTACCCCAGAGAGAAATAGCATTTTTAAGGGTTACCATTTCCACTAGAATTACAGTGGTCTTTTTTGTACTGAAGTTTCTCCTCTCTTGAAGACTTTAATCTATTTGATGTTATGTTGCAGTGAGCTGCATTAGTCCTTAGCTGCTCTTCAGTCCCTTCTAGAGTGGTTTGAACTTTGTTACCGCAGTAACCCTGTACAGATGGTCCATATTGCCTAGGCATGGAGAGATACAGAGAGCATAAACAACACCCACATGAGATGATTCATCAGGGAACTCAGGAAAAGAAGGCAAGGTGCAAGAGTAATAGCTCAGTATTCAGTACTTCAGGGAGGAAAAAGTAAAAGATTTCTGTTGCCAGACCTTACTGAATGTAATCAGATTTGAAAGGTCTTACAGTAATAACAGATGTCAAGTGTTTCAAATCAGTGACACATACGCTAAGCCTGTTTGTGTGTGGTGATGGTATACGATTGCAGTGCTTGGAAAAATTAGATAGAGCGTCTTCAGCTGTTTGGTTTCAGAGAGTCGTTGTGTGAGTAAATACTGAAGCCGACAGATAATCAGCTCAGGGGTGATGCAGTAGTAGCCTGGATGACATGAATCATAGCCATGTGTAGCCTATCTAATTCACCTTCATTACTGTCATAAAAATGCATTCTTTACAAAACCTTACAATATTCAGCTTTAATTGATAAAAATAGTAAAACTTGACTTAATTCCTGTCAGACTTTCAACACAGTTACATAAAACTCATTTTGCAGATAAACTCAGTTGTGATAAAGTTATCAGAAAACCATCAGCTGTGAGACTGATTGAGAGCATCTTTGATGTTTTTTCACATAATTTCACCTTTTTTTTTTTTTTAAGTAATAAACTGGCATATTTATAAACACTTCCCAGAATCAGAAACACATCTTCTTCATATGAACAAACAAACAAAGTTATAACCTTATTAAACTTCTAGTAGAAAAGCAAACACCATAATCATCTCTAAATCCTATTTGCTGTATTGTATTTTGCTTCCAGTTGGTTGACTCTAACACGAGCACCAGCCAACACAAGAGCTCTTTTCAACAGGTGTGAAGTAGCTTTAGAAAAAGGCTGTTAATTAGTCTGTCAAAGACAAAGGCTAATAAGTGAATGCTGCTGCTGAGCAAGTGTCACAGTACTGGGGAGTTTTCTGTGGGTCCTTTTTTTTTTTTTTAATAAAGGCTGCCTGCAATGAGAATACATCCCTCTGATTGATTGATTTCCTTTATCACCAAATTGCATCCATTTGCAAAATCTGATATATCTTGCCTCCACTTATATGCAGTGGTAACATTTGGGTCACACGGTTTCCACGATAAGCATCTTTCTTCTAGTTTGGTGGGCTGAACTGAATATGATATGATATTCCCACATTCAGTAGCTTCTCAAATTATTTTACTGCTTGGTTCCTGAAAAGAAATATGGGACGCTATTATGTCTCAAACAGGAAATATGCTTTGACTCCTGGAAAGTCCTTTTCTTCTTTTAGAAGGAAGAGAAAAAATTAGATAGTCTTCTTAGATAGTCATCGAAGCTTGTGAGCTGTTTAATCAAAGTTCCTAGCAAAAAGGCAATGAAGTGACAACATCTATTCATGCTTGAGCAAAGGAAGAAGATATCCCTAATGCAGAGCTTTTTGAAAGATACCGCTTACAAATTTTAATACTTGAGAACAGTACCTTTGTCCTCCAGATGCATGAGTGTCCTTCTGGCAACTTGAAGCTTTTGGCAGCAAAGAAGATGAAGTTATTTTGCAGCCATGATAACATTCAGTCGTCAGCAGATTCATAAAGCATTTTCTGTTTGAGTTTGCAGTACCTCCACTGATACTGAGAAGTGTTAATTACCAAAATATCCACACTTTTCTGAAATAATTCGAACTCAGTCTTAAGTCTGTCTTACAGTGAAAAATCTGTTTCCCAAAGCAGATTTCTGTCTGTACTTTCAGAAATGCTATATACACCCATGAGTTGCATGTTTTTTGTATATATATTTATTTTCTGTAAAATATTGAGATTTTTCATCTTATTAAATTGTTGGAACAAGAGCTTCAAGATGGATTTAATTTTTTGGCTGATGGCGTCATGTGTTTCAGAGGGAGAGATTGTGCTCTTTTGGATTAAAGTCATGTCTACCTTGCCAGTCAGTCTTTTAGAGCAATTGCTGGCAGTGATGTTTTTTTTTTGACAGGCCTGTATTTGTGTTAGCAGAAGTGGTCATTTGAGATGTTTCCGCTGTTGTTAGCTTTGTTTATCTGTGCCCCCCAGCTGCAGAGAAAGAGACACATAGGCAACGACATTGTGGCCATCGTGTTCCAGGAGGAAAATACGCCCTTTGTACCAGACATGATCCAGTCCAACTTCCTGCATGCATATGTGGTGGTGCAGGTGGAAAATGCATGTACAGACAATGTCACCTACAAGGTTGGTTCTAAGGACAGTCAATACTGTATCAAGAGGATTTGAACAATAGGGACTTGTAACACCCATTTATAGATTTGCTCATCCATAATTAAGGAATTTTATTCTGCTCTCTAGTTTCTAATAGTGGCATGTGTATTTCAGTCTCTAGGCTTACCTGCTTTCTTTTTTAGGTTTCTGTGACAGCAAGAGATGATGTACCCTTCTTTGGGCCTGCTTTGCCTGACCCTGCCATCTTCAAAAAGGTCAGTTAAGGCCATATTTTCCTTTTTCACCACACAGATAAAAAAAATATTTTACTCTGACCTCTCACCTTTTTATTTGTTTTATTCAGGGCCCTGAGTTTTATGAGTTCCTCTTCACTAAACTCATTAATGCAGAATACGCCTGCTACAAGGCTGAGAAGTTTGCCATGTTAGAGGTGAGAAGCACACTGGAGCAAATTGTGCCAAGGGAGTGTGAATGTGTGTAGTGTTGATGCAGACTTAAGCACACGCCTGTTTGCACAGGTCTGCATCCTGCTGGCTGTACTGATACGAAGTGGAAACATAGATTGTTGTCCAAATCATCTCAGGCAACAACCCTGATTCTTATCAGCATTGTTGCTGATGTTTATCATCCTGAAGCAATTGTTCAATCCCTCCTTTTAAATGGTGAATATTAGGTTTATGGTCGGTATGAAAACGAATTGTCTTGTTTGTTGTTGTCAGGAGCGAACTCGTTCGGCACTTTTGGAAACACTATATGAGGAGCTGCACATAAACAGTCAGTCCATGATGGGTCTGGGTGGCGACGAAGATAAGCTGGAGAATGGGGGTGGAGGAGGTGGAGGAGGTGGAGGAGGAGGAGGAGGCTTCTTTGAATCATTCAAGGTAAACTGTCATTCCTCATTTGATGGAGTGCCTTGGTAATCTGCAACTCTACATGCATGAGAGAGAATAGTGATGAGTGGAGAAACTTTTAAGGTGCTTTATTTTGTGCGTCCTCTGTCTCTTGGCTGGGATTCTGGGTATTCACACATCAAAAAACAAAGCATTGAAAATCTGCGGTATCTCAAAGGACCAGTCCTGTGGCATTTGCATTCCTTACTTGGCTGTGACTGCTGAACTCAGTGTGCTCTCACATGATGGTATGGTTTTGAGGCTGTGGAGTGTCCTGTTGTGTATGAAAGGCACTTTGCTCTGACTGAGAGCGCTCCATCAATGACCATTAGGGTGGTGGAGCGTAGCTCAGCTGCTGAGGCACGGCAGTAGAAGCTGTGATGGTGTGTGCCTGATGAACGATTTAATGACCCCTCATTAGGGAGCTGATGGTGCAGTTTGGATGTCTCCTCATGGGCAGCATTCCTTTGCTGTTTTGCTCTTTGCTCTGTGATGATCACTAGTTCTAGGTCATCTTTTCTGCTGTTTCTCTGCAACTTCAGAGATATATATAAAGCCTTTCTTTCATCCTCTCTTGCTCTGCTGTTTGCTAATGTCTGTCTTTCTTCCATACATTCATAAACTTATATAGATGAGCACAGATGAGCTCCCACCCAAGAAATCCTACCTCATTTTTCTTTCTCACTGTCGAGAATGGTCTTGCCGCTTGGTCTTTTTTCTGGCTCTCTATATACTGTTCTACTCCCTCTTCTACTTTCTCTCATAATAGTCTTGGTCTTTTTTGCTCATGACACAAAACCAAACTCCAAAACTCACCGTGTTAAGTGCCAATTTCCATCCTTAATGCCTGCAAAGCCTACACTCTCTTAAATCCTCTGTGAACCTACATGTCCTCCACACAGGCTCTCCCCTCTACATGCTATCCTGCACTGCCCCTAAGTGTTCAATAAATAATCATGCATACATCCATACACTTGCATATGCACATTTAAGCACACCAATGCACACATACATGCCCATATAAACACATTTTATCCCTTAGCTTTATCACATTTACTGTGATGTACATTTATGTAATGTATAGCATGTAGCTCAAAGAATCATATTGATATGAAATTAAAGAGAAACAGTGGACCAGGTGGAACAAATCTCAGTTGGCACTATGTGGAATATAGTTGAAGAAGTACATGTCAGTTAAATCATTCCACTGATTTCCACTAAAGGTTTTAGAATGCATAATAATACATAGAGTGGTCTGCTCTAGCAAAATAAAAAAAATAGAAAACACATAATTATTTTAATTTAGATTAGATTTCAGTATAGATTCACAATCATTTGAAGTATATAATGCTTTGCACTATTCATCAGGGTGTTGTGTTTCCACATATTAACGTGGATCCACTGACAGCATCTCCTCATTTCTCTCTGTAGCGGGTCATCCGCAGCAGAAGCCAATCTATGGACGCCATGGGCCTCAGTAACAAGAAGTCACACACAGTCTCCACTAGTCACAGTGGCAGCTTTACCCACAATCCCGCAGAGAGTCCCAAAACCCCAGGGATTGTAAGTAGCCCATTTTGGTTCACACGTTGCCCACCTAACACTTAGATTCAGGGTATAGTATATTCGCAGAGCAGTGGGTTCACGTACAAAATAAATTAACCACTATTCTTTCTCGTAAGAAGCACTTTGGGAAATTACTCTTGTTGGCACATCGGAGCACTTTACTTTGATCAGTATGTTAACATCAAACACTCACTTTCATTCCCTAGATTTTAAATTCACTGCTGCTTTTACTAAATCAGATTTCACTAATCAGCTTTTTTCCAAGTACAGTTCATAGTGTTCATGTTAATACCTTTTTTTATTTGGAAAATTAACAGAAGCGCTCATTCGCCATTTGTCATTCATCCTCATCTGTTTAAAGAATCGTTATCTTCACAAAGAGTGACAGACTTCTAGGATAATGTTATAAAATAATGTCAGCTGTGGAATTAACCCAGTGATTTTCTTATCAGTATATATAGATGAATGATTGCTTGTGAGCCCCAATCTAGTCTCTATTCCAAGTTGTGAAGTGAGCTCAGTCCAGCTGCTGTATGACTACCCAGACTCCCTTGCTCCTTGCTGTGCTTTGTCATATATCCTCCTGCAAATATTGTAATTTTTTTAAGCAGCCTTGTGCATGTGTGGCTGAAGAAGATGCATGGCACAAACCATAGGAGCTCACTGTCTTGTTTGTGTCTCTTTGAAAGATAGATAATTTATTTTCAAACTTGTTTAAGATTTGCTGCAGCGTGCCATTTGGTTACTAACTTTACTAATCCAGTTAATAAAAGAAGACACATTTTGGAAGCTACCCTTTGGTTTGCATCAGCCTTTTTGTCCCATTTCTTCTTTTTCTGAATGTATCACTAAACTAACTTGTATCCCTCAGGGCAGAAACTGCTGGCTTGCCCGCTACCTTGAGACTATATCCTGCTGTGCCCTCCTATGTTGGACCCCAACCCGCTTCTGCTCTATAACGCCTTTCACTGTTTCCTCGATATTATGTCTTCTCTGTTGAGTCACGTTGCAGTCTCCTTTTTAAGCATTTTTTGCACCTTGCTGTTTAAATTCTCTGTGCTGTTCGCATGAGATCTTATGATGTGTTCTTTTCTTTTCCTTCCCCCTCTTGCTTTTTCAATCTCCTCTCTCTCTGTTTCTGCTTTCCTTGCCCTGTTTTGTGTACCTCAGTCATTGCTTGTCCCAGGGAAAAGTCCCAGTAAATATGGACGTCGAGGCAGTGCCATAGGGATAGGAACAATAGAAGAGGTCCACGTATATTCTACCTACTTATTTAAAACATTTCTTTAATTGACTATTGTCTTTGTATAATGTAATGTTTAATTAGTATTTACCCTGTTTTAAGTTTAAAATACGGTTTCATTCCTGTGGCTGTGAGAGGTTTTCAGATTTGAAGAATTTATCAGTTATAATGATACTTGTCGGGTTATAGTTTTAATTACAATTTCCTTCATTTCATTCATTTGCACAACCATCATGGGTTTTGGTAGACAGAAGGCAGATCAGTGTCAGGACTTTCATTCACGAATGTGTTTGCACCATTTTACTTTTAAGTTAGTTAAAAGTAACTGCAAGAGAAAAATATATTGTAAAAGGAGAAGATAAACAAACTCCCACTTATGTTCTCATAGACAGTCGCACATCAATGAATCATACTGCGTCTTAAATTAAAAGTGTGCACCAGCCAAGCTGATGTACACGCTGCACCTAAGAAAATAAAATGTCAGAGATGATGAGATGTTCAGAGATAAGAGTAAAAATAATCAGTTATAGAATATATAATGAATTTTTGTCTGGAGCCAAGTTCATCACGGATTTGTAAAATAAAATGTTTTACAAGTTTGTCATAACTTTAACTCAGGATTTATCCAACCGTTACTTCAGAATTCCTCTACAAGATATTTCTACATGTAGAAAGCTTCACTTTATGCACTGCATATCATGTTTTGTTGTTATTACACTATCCCCAAACTGTGTGTCTTACTTTCCTCTCCCTACCCACCGTCAGTCATTGATCATTCCTGGGAAAAGCCCAACCAGGAAAAAGTCTGGGCCGTTCAGCTCCCGTCGCAGTAGTGCTATTGGCATCGAGAACATCCAGGAGGTCCAAGAGAGGAGGTGAGAGGACAGAGCAGAGCTGATCAGCAGAGAGTGGGTAGTGAAGAGAGAACAGTGTTGTAACAGATGGAAGACAGGACATTAAAATGAGGGATACAGCTATTAGAAAATGCACTGTGTAAGATCAAATCCTAAGAGAAGGGCTTGTCAATGCTTGATTTGATTAAAAAAACAACAACTGCACAGCTGTTGGTTGCTGTCAGTGGTTCAGCTCATAATGCTCAGTTTTAGGGTGGAGCCATGCTGAGTGATATGAATGCACTGTAACCATTTATTGTTAAACGAAATCAGATGAGCTATTTTGACTACTTTATATCCTTTCCTGAAGCCGAGAAGTATCACCCAACACCCAGAGGACACCAGAGAGTAGCCACATGTCACAGGAAAACAAATCAGACAACTCCTCCAATCACAGTTCTCCAGAGTTTCCTACCACAAAGAACAGGTGACTGTTAATTTCATTATGTAAGAGTATACTACTTTGTATTATAGTCACACACATTGAATCAGTTTGAAAAGGCTGCATTGTATTTTGTAGAATGGAACAGTGACATGGACGATTGCTCTCCAAGTCATAGTCCTAATCCTCTTCAGCCAAATGAATATAACAACCCCAAACATTCACATTATTCAGTCAAACTGTGATCAAACTATGGTTCTTTTGCTTGTAACTGCTTTTTTCGGGAACAACAGATGAACTCTGACATAAAGATGGCAAAGTAATTAGACTTTTAAAGTGCACTTTATTTTATTTTTTTAACCTTCCTTAATGAACTCAGTAGAAGGAAACCACAAAGTGATTATGTGATCAGAGTGACCCAGGTGTGTAGTTTGGCAATGTGTTGCAGGGCACCATCTATCCCTGAGGCGCAGGACCTTTCCCGCTCCTCCTCCAATGCCAGCAGCTTTGCCAGCGTCGTGGAGGAGCATGAAGCAGAAGAAGAGTACGACACTGGACTGGTAGGTGGAGTAATTACACATTATCAAGTGCATGCATAAAGGTTACTTCCTCCAAAGCCAAAATAAGTCATCAGCGTCCTAGCATTGATGATCCACAAGTGCTTCCATCAGCATTTATTCCACATTTACTGCAGTGAAAGTATCGCTTTGGTTCTTATCTGTTATTTGCTGTAAGCTGAACAACTGGGGGAAAAAACCCATGAGAAGGCTTGATGGATATCACTCCATTCTAGTTAGGACATTCTAGCTATTTCTTTCAGATAGACTGTCTGCATTTACAAAGAGACAAAAACAAATGCACAACTGAATAAAACTTTAGTTTTGATTATGCTGCCTTCATCTTATTGTAAGTTATATATCAAACTTACTTTACTCTTCTTCCAGGAGAGTGTGTCGTGTGTTACACCAGTCAAAAAAGATTCATTTGTGTACAGCTCTGGGGTGGAGGACAGTACCAGCCAAGGAAATCTTCCAGGTGAGCTTGGGAGCTCATATTACTGTCTCAGTAATATCCTGAAATTGTGGTTACCAAAAGGTCAACTGTTTCACATGTCAAGAGTATCTGGGGGAAATATATATAGGGCAGTTGCAAAAATAACACTCTGTGTTTCCTAAGAAATTAATATTAAAGCACCCTTGAGTGATGGAGCTCAGCTTCCCCATATGGAGCTTACCAACAACAACAGCAGTAGGCATGATTTGTACAATTTAGCGAACTCTTCCTAAATAACTCACATTTACTCTGAAAATGTATCTGTTTCCCACATGAAACATACCCCACATTGGGGTTTTTGTATTTATAACAGCTGGCAGCATTATATGCTTGAGTTTATTAACCATGACAGCAACACATCTGTCCCCTTCCTTCCAGCAGCTTCACGTCTCCAGCAGCAACCGGACGCAGCGAGGACATTAGAACCAAAAGGGACAGACAGCCGGTCAAAGATGGAGCGCACTCAGCAGGAGCACAAATTCTCATCGGTAAGACAAAGTGCTTGGTGCAAGTCATCAAATAACACCGCAATGCTTTCAGAAATTGGTAGAATGATTTAATAAGCGACTTGAGTAAAAGGACCAATATTCCTGCTGGTCATTTGAAATTGTTCTGGGAAATTATATTCGCCTGTTTTTGTTCTACTAGTTTCTGATGCTGTACAGAGTACAGTAATACATCTACAGGCGTGAGGGTACGGTGGTTTTAGGTCCACATTCACTTAACATCTGAAAGCATGTTAACTGAATGCATGCTTAAACTAACACTCAAAAGTCTATAACACAGATGTCATTTGTTCGGAAATGATCTAGTAATCAGCCCAAACAGAAACCAGAGAATCACTAAACACCCATTCTCAGAAGAATGGGTGTCTATACAGACTTTGAGCCCCATGCATGTTTAGTTGGATGTATGTATGTTGAGATATTTGACATAATAAGTTGAACTTAGCTTTGCAAGAGGAAAGTTAATTTGTGCAATTAACATAAGTGTTCATCTTAATTAAGGTGTATTGTTCCTTTTAAATCAAATAAATATAACATGTAAACATAAAGACACTATGCACTAGCATGGCTGAAAACAGAAAGGTGAATCAATGCAAACCAATAAATATTTGCATATTGACTGCACCATGGTTTCTCATTCCTTATCTGTATGCAGAACTGTTAGCCACTCTGTCGCCCCATCATTGACATCCATTTTTCAGGTAGGTTATAATGTTGGTACAGCCTAAGGGATAAATTCCCACATTCCTCCATTCCCTTATTACTTCATTTACCTGATGCTTCTTTCTGCCCATTTATGTATTTCTCCTTTTCTCCCCTTTTGTCTAAGCATTCCAATAAGGGGCATCTTTGTCTAAAAGAAGCAAGCCAAGGGCATGTCAACTCCATCAATGCAGAAAAGGAGCAGTTAGAAGCCAGATCAAGCAACTGACAGATCATACTTTTTTTTTTTTTGGTTTGACTTGGATCTGCTGCGTGACATGACAGACACCCAGACACCTACCTACCACCATTTCCATGCGAAAACCTCCGTTTTGTTCAGTACAAAGGAAAAGGACCTCTGCACTCATGCAGCATCTCTCAGCTGGCAATGCACAGTACATGTGCCCGCCTTCTCATTCTTCAGGCCAGTAAGCTCCGAAACCTAATTCTTACTGTAAAAACTCAAAGATCGGGATTCAAATGGAGATTTAATCTTGTCACTGAAAGAGTGGTTAAAGAAATCCACACAGCCGGTGTTTGTTCAGCCTGTAAAGAGTTGAACTACAGAAGAAAGCTTTGTTTTTTAATGTCAAACTCACATCCCACTGTGATATTGGTTTGACTTTGATGTATCAGGTGTATGTGGCTGCATCTAAGGCCGCATTTTGTCTTTAAATGTTGATGTATTCTTTTCCGAGTATTCTTCAGTAGATATTTGTTGTGTTTTACAACTTCAGCAAGAGTATGTCATGTTTTAATCAAGGGTACTTTCATGATGCTGTTGCTGGTGGATGTAAAAACTATTATTCACCTTTCTCATTTTTAATTGATGGGTTACATATAAAAGACAAAAACTGTGCCACAGTGAAAAAGAGACCTATTTTAAGAGAAACGTTGACCCTATTGGTTTAGTTTAAGACAAAAGCAGAGCTACTGTAGTGCCCAAACCAGCGACACGCATCATCAAATTTGCAAACTTAAAGCAGTTCTTTGAACTTTTCAAAGATCTTTTTCACACCCCATTTGTTGATGTCTGTGTACAGGTGTGTATACAGCAGTAATGTGTATGGTGTAAATCTGCTTGTCAAAATCCTCTCCTCTGGAAACTGGTGCCATGCTTGACATAAAGGTGTTGTCCTTGTGATTTGTGTTTTACCGAAAAACCAGCCGACATCTCCAGATGCAGTGCACACTGCTAATAGAGAGCCAAATGTCAAAGTTTCCTACTTTGTATGTAAAGTGTAATATATGTATGTGACTTAAACACTACATTTTCAGAGATACTCCTGAACGTTGACCTTTTTGAAAAACCCGATTTGTTGCTGAAAGTAAATTACACTGTGACTCGTCTTGAAGTTGCCTTTATGACTGTCACGTGAGCTGCTTTAAAGAAGGGTTATTTTTAAAGGCACTGTGCTGCTGCCTGATTGCTTGAATGTAAAATGAGGCAGAGATGGATTCATTTGTACATATTTGCTCACAATAGTTGTACTGTGTTGATTCCTGACGACAGTAAACATGAGCAGAGAGGCTTTTTTTTTTAAGTTGTGAAGGAAAAAGCTCATATAGGGATGATTTATTTCAGTGACGTGACTGAAGCAGACCTTTGTCTTTTGTGAATTAACGACAGCATTTATAGTTAAAGAGACAAAAAGTTTAAAACACTGGACCAAATGTACTGTTTAATGTACTCATCAAGTTGTTTATAGCATAAATCACTCTCAATACAACACATGCACAGAAAAACATAGACAAATGTAACAGTAACACATGTCAGTTACAGCCTTTCAGAATCGTTTAAGGAAGATGTATTCAAATCATTTTTCCTCCTGAATCCTTGAGTAGATAAAGCCTGCCCTCGTGTGGCTCTGAGTTATTATAGCACATCACTATGTGGTACCATCATCTATCTGTGCTTGCACTGTATGCTAACCACAACACTGGAAACCAGTCTTCTCTGTGCTTGATTCAAATGATTGTATTGATTCTTGTCAGCTTGCTTAAGCCCTTGTTTAAAAGAAACGTTTGTACATATAGCTTTTTTTGTAAAATAAGCTAACTAAAAAGTTTAATAAAGATGAAAATGCATAAAGTGAATAAAGTTTCATTTCTGCAATAAAAAAAAAAATCATGTTTGCCATTTAAGTATTTCTGTGTGAGAATGAAGCACATTCAATATAAAATGATTGATAAGAAACTGAAAGGCATTCCTCATTCATGAAGGCAGAGATGATTCTCTGTAAGGCTTTAAGGAAGCTGTTTTCCAAGTTATCTAATACACCAACCTAACCACCACCATCTGCTCCTTTTAAAGTTAAATCCCCCAAATTTTTATGAAATCCATTCCCAGACTGGATACCAAATACATGTTTTAACATTCTGTAAGTACATCTTTGTATATATGTAGATTTGTTAGTATCATCGTTTAGTTAGTCCACCATTGCATCACTGTTAACTGATTCTATTTCGAGCCACATGAAACATAGCATGCATGCCTTACTTACCCTGTTTACAGTGTGTCAGAGCTACATTAAGATACTGTTAATGCAATGTAGTCTGTTCCCACAGCTGTTTTCATCATTCTCTGCATGACATTAGAAAACAGTTGCATTTATCACCAACCACCTTTCTAATTTCTTATTTTGTAAAGCAACATTTGCTGATCTTTAGTATTCATTACAAAATGATGACAATGAAGTGTTTGCTATGGCAATACAATGATTTTCATGATGGGCGTCACCAAATCAACCAGGGCTGAACTCGTTCTATGCCATATCTATATTATTTACATCTCCAGGTTCCACCACTTGAACTCAAAGGGCTCCCTGCGGACATTGGACCCACAGTGGACCTCTCCCAACAGCTGGTGGTAGGATGAATAGTCGTCAATGAACGTGCAGTTGAGGCCCAGGCCTTGCATTAGAGAGCACATCTCAGCCTCGAGTGCACATCGTCCATTCACTTTGGGGCCAAAGGGCTTTGGGATACCAAGGTTTTTCCCCAAAACAATCATGTTCACCTGGAAACAAATATAGCAAATAGTTCTTCTGTCAGCCCAAAGATTTATTTACATCTTTTTTCAACTAGCAGGAGCTTTGATGCCTAATAAAATATAATGTACAATTTACCATGTCGGGGTAGTAAGCTACTGCTCTATACTCCTTTTCATCCTCCACTAGTTTGAAGAGGATTGGCAGATCAATGATGTCTTCATCGTCTAGGCCTAGTTCCCTCTTCAACACATCCCGGTTCCAGTCGATGCAGCTCTGGAAATAAAATAATGATAATATATGCCTCTAAAATGATTCTCATTTTGCTTGTTAAATTACTGTGCTCAAAATATAAAACATTTTTCCATAGTGGTTCATATGGTAGTTTTGGTTTACGTACCACCAAAATCTACCCAAATACAAATGTACCCAATAGTATGTGAATATCAGCCCTAATATGCAGGTTAAGATCATTTAGCCACATTAACTGCAAAAATTTCTCTAAAAGAAAAATCATGCATACATCCATGCATGTGTCTTTGTCGCTAAACACGGGGTCACACTGCACAGCTCAGTGACTTTAGGGTGGCTTGGTCATAGGAGGCTATTTTTACACTAAGTCAGTTTGACAAATGTCTGGCCAGTGTTGTTACGGAGTGCAAATATCTATGAGAAGGAACAGCATGTGTAGAAGTATGCTACATAGGTTCATAGGCTGTAGAGTACTGATGCACACAGTAAAAATTAAACTTAGGAATTAAAGGACAAACGGCTTCTGAGAAAAACACAAACTTTTTGTTTGGACCTTTAAAAGTTGTAATGACAAAGGGGCTCAGAAGAGTAACTTGAGCAATGCCAAATGCATGCTAGGGTGGGGTAGAGTACAATGCAATTGGACTCTAAAGCAGCTGAAATATCTTAAATGATGAATCCACCTTTACTAATGCTGCCTGAAACCAACAGTAAAGCTTGTTGGAAAGATAATAATGTTGTGGGGCTGGTGGCCATGAATTAGTGCTGATAAAAAAAATTCCTAATGTACAGCATCCTGGCATTCCCCATTCCAATACCTTTGGCAAGAATTGAAATGCTGACTGCGTGCCAGCCGCTCTCACTCAAAAACAGTTGTGCTTTCACTAATGCCATTGTGGGTGAATGGGAGCAAATCCTGCAACGAGGTTCTAAAATCCAGTGAAAAGCCTTCCTAGAGAGTAGAGGCTGTCATAGCACCATATTAATGCTCGTTGCCAGAATGTGACATTCAGCAGTTAGATGTGTTATCTTTGTTTACATACTTGTGTCTTCGTGCCTGAACTAGCATACCATATTCTTTTCTGGTCTTCTTTCTTTTCATCTTCTTTCCATTTCTATAATCTCACTCACCTGTACATAGTTATTTTCAGCTTGGAGTTTTTCATCCTTAAGGATTTCATCCAGTGTTATTTGTTCTGCATTTGTCAACCCTGTTTGGGAACATCATTCAGAGTGAGTGATAAGGCTTGGTGCCATGATGAATTTGTGCATTGCTAAGATGCCCTTGCATATATTCTACAGACGTTGCAGATAAACACTGGCCTACCATCAAACAACGTGGCTTGTCCGTGTCCACTGCTCTGTAGGCCTCTGAATAGTTTGTAACCTGCGTCTGGGCTGGACAACAGCAGTCGGAAGCCCTGTGAACAGACAAACAAGAGACAAAGATAACAGTGAAGCTCTCATATCCTAAAACCTTATATAATTCCACAATATACAAAGCAGCAAGTCACTATCAAGCAGATGCAGCACCAGATTCACTTCAGTAGAAAATTTAGTTACCTTTCTGTCAGGTGCAGGAACGAAAGTCATGAATTCATCCACGTGGCCAACAAGGAGCCAGTCAGAGAACAAGGCAATGGGCTCCTGAACCTTCTGAGCCCACAAAAAGTCTTGAACTACTTTGGTCATATTTCGTCCTTTAGTTGCCCTATAAGAAATAAAAAGGTTTCACTTTGCAAAAGTCACCTGTAACATTTCTGCTCTTGGTACATTTGCTTACAAGTCAAGAATTGATCTTTGAATTTTTTTAGAAACTCACGTAGGGAAGGCAACCCCAATGATGATTCTACCCAGGGGGTATTTTTTTCCATTTACTGTGACAGGAGGACTGACCTCCAGATTGCCAAACGAATCTAAACTGCTCACATGTTCATCTAGGGCCACCCTTGTCACATAGCCAAAGTCGGGACCCTAGACAAAGTAAATAATTGTTTGTGTTTTTTTATAAATCAGCGTAAGTAATGTAATTTTCTGCTTTGAGCCTATAATTTGATTAACAAAACCAATGTGAATAATATACAATCAAAGCTTTAATGACATCAACAGTAAAAACTTATTATAAGCTTTTCTCCTACAAGCAGCTCATCGTATGGAAAGTTTGCTAGCTCGCCATCTCTCGGGGAATCCAGAACAACAGGAAAACGATGATGAGGTGAATCGGTGTAACCAAATTCCAGTTCATCCTGAAAAATAGAAAATATGTGTTATATTTATGCTGTCCTCTTGGCTTAGTTGATTAGAGAATTTTTTTTCTTCGTGTGAATGAATACATATGTACGTGTTTGCAAATGTTTGTGGTTTTCCGTTTTGCAGTGTGGTTGTGAAACCAGTTGCTATTGTGTAATCTTTCAAAGAAACACTTTTCGTGGTTTTCGTGTTAATGTTCGTCTTATTTACTGTTCCTGTTTACTTGGAGTTATAAAACCACAATGTTACCATCATTAAAACTCATAACCCTTCCTTGTTTAAAAAAAAATGGCTTACCTGCATCCAGCGGTCACCTCTGTTTACATATTCATGACAAATGTTCAGCTTGTACCCACTCTTCGCAACAAGGTTCCTCATTCCTTTCAGGAACTGGTAGTTATCAGATGTGCTAACAAAGAAACAGTCAAGCAGTTTTTAGATTGTGCCACAACATAAGTAACATATTTGAATTTATTTTAGTGAGAGCTTTAAAAACAATTTAAAAATTAAATTGTAAAACAACAAATGTCTGTGAAAGCAGTATTTACAGTATTTACACAGACAAACAGGTTTGGCTTTCTTGGAAAGAAGGCAAGCTAAGGGGAATGTGTGACAGCAACAACAGCTGTCACCATCATGCTCATTATTCATGAGTCTACACTAACCTGCAGACAAACACCTCTACAGGTCGAAGCGTGTTGGGTGTCATGATCCATGGTGCGACTTTAAACACAACTTTGTCAGTAAAAATCGGCGTCTCAGGGAGACCCTGTTGAAACATGCGAGAGGCTGTTGAGTACTGCCGGTTATACTCCATTCTATGTTTGTAATGCAACATTAAAAAATGGATTCAAAAACTTCATGTTAACTGGAGTCACAAAATGTATCCGCTACAGTTATGCTGTAGTTAAGGGTGTAAAGAAAGAAGGTGATTAAATAAAGCAGTGTTACACTGTAACGCTATACTCTGGAACTTACATCAGAGATTGGTTCTAATAGACTGAGGTTGATGGTGACGAGTCCATTGAAGTCTTTGTCAGGAAACCTCAGGCCCTCCACATAAAAGTTCATCTCTGCCACGCCTCCAAGGTAAGGCACTTCCTTGGACAGCACATCACTGCTCAGCACCAGTGGATAGTCTTTCACAAAGAGATTGTAAAGTTTCTGCGCTGAAGTAAGAATGACAGAAAACAGGTTAAATACTTAGGCGGTTAACTTAGAAACAAAAAGAAAAAAAAGAATGTGTTCAAAACATGCTTTTACAGATCAGGTGACATGCACATCAGATCAAATGTTCCGGGGCTTTTCTTTATACCCACTTCTTTACTCACATAGGCCACTATTTGACACTTCAGTGGATCGGTTTCTGAAGACTCGAACACTCTCTGCATCTCCCTGAGAGATGTGCATGGTTAGTTTGTAGCCCTCTGGGAGTTTACCCGGGCCTTTGGTCCGCAGCACCATGACAGACATGTCCTTTAGATCTGTACATCCATAAAAATTATTAATGCCGTTGGCACCATAGAATTTTTTCCCCATCTCAGGTGTTGTGCCTGGTATCTGCTGTAGTCACTGACTTACAGTAGGGGCTTTGATCCCGCGCTATAGTGCAATTTGGTACCTTCCATATCTGTACTAGTTACTCCTTCAGTGCTGAAGAGACTTTTTTTAACTGCTCCACATGCTGCAGACGTCAGTCAGCATGTGGTAGTGTTTCTGGTAACTGTAAACCTTTGACTGAGCAAAAAAATGACTTAATCTGACTAACAGTAAATCTTTTTTGACAGTTAACATGAACTTGAATCATGCTCTTGATAGAGGAAATGCTGAAATCAAGAAATGTGACATACTGACTTGTGACAACAGCAATGTCATGCAATTACACAGTTTCCTTTGGGATTAATAGAGTATTCTGATTCAGATTCAATTTTGTGCTACTATACCTTGCTATCATTTTCATGTTGACTGGCACTTTGGTACCTTCCATACCTGTACTAGTTACTCCTTCAGTGCTGAAGAGACTTTTTTTAACTGCTCCACATGCTGCAGACGTCAGTCAGCATGTGGTAGTGTTTCTGGTAACTGTACACCTTTACACATAACGCCTGACCAGCATATACTATCAAATTTCAGCTCTACTGGATTTTATCTTTACCCTTGTGAGTCTTTGTCTCTCACAAGGTTTCTTTATCAGACTGATTTACCATATCACCATTTGAATCTGCTTAGTACAGACAATAAGAACGGCTTTTCTAATGCTAGGGAAAGTTTAAAAAAAACTTGTGGGTGGTACAGAAAACAAATGAAAAAATAGAGTATTTATTGGTGAAAACTGAAACTGCACTGAAAGTGGTTTACCAGACACTTTATAAATGCTTTTGTCCTCGCTGTCTGGTGTCTTCTTGTAGGTCTTTTCTGAGTCACAGTTGACCAAAAGGATGGCCCCATGCCCATTAGGACCCCATTTCCAAGAACCCTAAAATATTTTCAAAAAAATGAAAATGTGAATTTTGTGACTTAAAGACTTCAGCAAAATCTTCTGAAAATAATTGCAAGCTGAATAAGCATGTTTGCATCTTGTCTTTACTGACATACAATGGAAATGTGATATTGTGTTGAAGTAGTTCTGTCATGTAAAGCTGAAACATTTTAGATCACCTTTTTAGGGTTGTTTTTCTCCACGATGCCATCTCTATCAGCATCGACATCCAGTGAGAGCTCTGCATAACAGAAAGCTTGTTGATCACACACACTGCTTTTCCAGATACAGGCTCAGATCGCAGTACAGCTATTGTTTAGTTTTTTCATATCACAATCATCATGATATGAAACTCTGGTGAATCGTACATCATGTTTGGATTGTAATGAGCAATAAAATGTACTATTTTACAGACAAAACAACAAGTTCTTAGTAAAATGCATGTTGCGTCATTATAATTTAACTTACCAACAGCTGTCAGATGCACAACTGCTCTCCCTAAGACCTCTTTATTCGCCCCATAGTACTGGACTGACAGCTTTTAAAATAAAAGACATAAGCTGATGATGTGCAGAAATTTAACAGGTATTGATTTTATATTGTTTGATTGTGAGTTGTCCATTGTAAAGCAAATAGGAGTGAGCCCTGGTAATTTCAACAGCTACAATTCAATCATTAACTAAAATACAAATCCTGACAGGAGTTCGGTTTGACAGTATTTTTACCCACAGGTGCAGGAAAACTGAGCAAAAAAATGACTTAATCTGACTAACAGTAAATCTTTTTTGACAGTTAACATGAACTTGAATCATGCTCTTGATAGAGGAAATGCTGAAATCAAGAAATATGACATACTGACTTGTGACATCAGCAATGTCATGCAATTACACAGTTTCCTTTGGGATTAATAGAGTATTCTGATTCAGATTCAATTTTGTGCTACTATACCTTGCTATCATTTTCATGTTGACTGGCATGGTCCCTGCTGATGAGCAGGACTGAGTTTTCAGTGAGAGGGATGGGAGAGAGGTGGGATGTGTCCCGAGGAGTGGGGCTGATGCTGTACTGAACATTGGCAGTGCCTTTCACGGAGAAGAACTTGGAGGTGGGAGGGGCACTCCTGAGAACCAGAAAAAAAGCACAATTTGATGACAGGTGTTTTATACAACACAAACATATTGTATTAAACATGAGGTCCACTTCAAAAAGCGCATATTTTTCTCCATGTACATATGAGGAAGTGCTCTGACGTACACAGACAAGCCACAAGCTTTAGTCACAGTGATATCGGTCTGCTTAGAAACTGACCTGATAAACTGAACAAGTCATATTCTTGTCATTTCTGTAGCTGTTCGTGCTTTTTACACTAATTTTTCTTGAGGCACTAGGAACATGATAATCTTGTATCATACTAGGTTGCAGAGGGGTTTTTTTTAACCCATGTGTCATCTGTTTGTTTAGCAATAGGCGCCATTGAAACAACTGAAAGAGTTGGTCTGGCAAAGCTGAGACCACAACGTAGACAACTTGACGTGGCACAAATGCTGATGTCTTTACAGCAAAAACTTCTTGAAGGTGACATTTACTGAATGGTTTAATAATGCTCTATAACACGATGATGGTTGTAGTAGACATAATTTATTGACTTTGCACTACATAAACTGGCAGCTAGAATATGTCAGAATTCTATTGTTTAACCTGAAGGATGATATTTGTGTGCAGTTCCTGGTGGTGGCAAATCTAATAGTCTTTTGTTTGTGGAAAGAATTAACAGTGTTTCATTGTTGCTGTTAACAGGAGAGACTTTGTTTTCCAAAGAAATGTATGGTGTACATTCTGCCAAATGCCAGCCTACATAACAGAGAGACAAGGGATTACTGACTCGGCAGAGTGGGAGACTGGAATATGGACGGGACCACCTGGGCCTCAAAGGGGTTTTAGAATATCCAAAAACACTTTCTATCAAGAATTATTTTGATTTTAACACTAACTTCTTTTCATTCTATCAGTCCCTATGTAGAGAACACTGACAGAGATACTGGAGACTGATTCCAACGTGTGATTTAAATGTTAATCACCAAGACAGCTCTTGTTTTGTGTACAAATGAATAATGAACTTCAGATGAGTTTTCTAATTCCTGAAATAATGTTTTTGACCAATCATGGCTAACCAACAGTACTACTCTTTTAATGGAGAAGAGAAAGTCTTTTGGCTGTTTGATCACAACCATCACAACCACACTGCCAATAAAAGGTAATGAATAATAACACATGCATTTGATTTATATTATCAATATTGTTTGTAAAAAGGATCTGGGTGGACCACACCTGGATGTGGAAAACAGCTTGCTCTCTGGCCACCCAGCTTTAAAATAAAATCATGACCTCTTTTGGCCAGCAGTCCCTGACTTAATGATGTTAGTAAAATAGGACTAATAATTTAAAGTATAACATACATTATATGGACCACACAGTATTGTGCCGAGCCTCTTAAACTTTGAATGCAGGCATTTTAGTCCCATTGCCACAGGTGTATAAAATCAAGGATCTAGCAATGCAATCCGCCTTTACCAACATTTGTTAAATAATGGGTCGTAGAAGAGCACTGGTACTATAATAGCATGTAAATTCTCTGTAAAATCTCTTCCCTTTTAGATAATCCAGGAGCAGCTGCACCGTTGCAAATTGGACGGTTCAGTTACTACAGAAACTTGGCCACGACGCTACCAAACAGGGCCGCAGGGTGCCAAGACCTATATTACCTGGAAGTCTTCAACGCTCTGCTGACTCAGTAACTACTTCCAAACCTCCTCTGGTATTAACATCAGTACAAAAACTATGTGCCGGGAGCTTAATGGGGGCACATGCCCGAGCAGCTTCTGCAGGTGTAATGTTTAAGTGTCCCAATACTTAGGAACACTTCTGCCCCAACATAGTGTATAGTGCTACTATTCAAAAACACAACCGATAGTATGCCAAAGGTATCATACAATTGAATCAACATTTCACTAAATATTTTAGCAAATAATTAACTTCTCGAACATAGAATACTGCACGGATGTTCTGTTAAATAAAAAATAAAAAAATAAACAACGCCAAAGCAACGCTTGTGAAGCGTGCGTATTTTTAATGACAGTGAAAATACAATCTGCACACAGGATACATATGGACAATCGGCTACGATATTTGATAGAACATTAATATTACCACAAAGCAACGCGTTTGCTTATCAACCCCTAAGCAAGACATTTCACATAACTCAGGTGAGCTTTTTGGCGAAGAATGTATTATAGCGGTTTGAGCAAGACCTACCTGTTCAGGTTGACGTTTAGCTCCGAGCCAACTACGTATAGTACCGTCGTAGTTTTGCCGTAATCTATTCTGAGCGTGCGGGGATGGATCATGACTGTCGTCTTCTCGCACTGTTAGACAGAGACTGACCACAAACGTCCAGCGATTGCTGCGACAGTACAGAGAAGTGAAAGCGCAAACTTCTAAACTGTTTCAGACCAGCGAGACAAATCATCATAAAAGCTGCAGGTACGTTGCTAGGCTTAGGCTTTGTGCGGTGATTGGTCAGTCAAATTCCACTCCGCCCCCTCCAGTGGCCACTTATCCTATGGCAGTTCTTTATTCTTATCTATTGATCTTTCTATTTACCGAGATCTTCTGGAGGAAAGTGGGCTGGCTCTGTGCACATTTCAACTATTAATAATTGAATAGACTGATTTTATATAGTTAACTACTTTTCCTGAGAATTCAAAGCGCTTTATACAGCTTGCCCCATTCACCCATTCATTAAAAGCACTTTTATCCATGCTTTTTAGTGTGAATGCTTGAAAAGCATTCACAGTATTGTTATTCGAATCTTTATTAGTGTGAATGCTTGAAAAGCATTCACAGTATTGTTATTCGAATCTTTATTAGTGTGAATGCTTGAAAAGCATTCACAGTATTGTTATTCTAATCTTTATTAGTGTGAATGCTTGAAAAGCATTCACAGTATTGTTATTCTAATCTTTATTATTATTAGTGTGAATGCTTGAAAAGCATTCACAGTATTGTTATTCGAATCTTTATTATTATTATTATTATATTTTATTCTGTATTCCGTACGTTTTTTGTAATCCTATAACTTCAAAACCGTTCAACTTAGAAAAACCATTCAAACACCGTTAGATTCCTATTCTTTTGGACAACACTGCTTCTATTTTTCATATTTTTAACATTTATATTTCTAATTTTATTCAACTTTATTCAACAAAAATTTATAATGTATTTCAATGGGGAGACCCTTCAAATCCTCATTCAACTTACTCATTTTTAAACTCTTACTACTTCCACATACATTGACATAGAGCCACCATTCAAACTTTAAAACGAAGACAAGACATTCAACTATTCAACTTGTATTTATCTTTTCAATATCTATTATACTTTTTCTTCAGTTCCAGTTTAAGTTTCATGATGTTTTTTCACCCGTTTCAGAGTTTATAATGGGTGTGTATGGGACGGAATGTTGGGGCTAGAGTGAGGCAGCTCAACTGCTAGAGTGAGAGGAGCAAAAAAATTAATCTTAAAATATTTTTTAAAACTGCTGCTGTGTCCACAGCGTTTGCTCTACAGGTATGATTTTACCCTCAAAACGTAGCCATCGCTGTCCTCTTTCATCCAATGTGTTTACTATTGTACTAGGTGTTATGGTTCTTTCATAAATGTCACCAATGCACAGCCTCCTCCCTCCAACTCTTCCATAGACTCTAATGTTAAAATGGCTCAGAAGGTTCGTTTGAAAATCAGAAGAGCATGGTGTCTTTCCACTGTCACCACGTCCATATAATAAGCTCCACAGGCATGAAAACTGAGAATTAGGTAGACTAGACATTGCTGTCGCTCACGGTGAAAGAATTTTGTCAATACGACTTTTACTTTTCATTTGGGAGCGATTTGTTTCGGCCTGACTTTTCTGTTCATTTTAAGCAGCAAAAGTGAGGCGCATGTCTGTGTACGTGTGTATGGAGCCATTGGGTGCGGTCACTATAGCAACCAGGCTCACACCTGCCTGCTTAACGAGCTCTGCCTGCCACTGTACCAAGATTCATCTTAAGCACTTCTCTTTCAACTGCTGCTGTGTCCACAGTGTTACAGCCATCATTTTACCCTCAAATTGTCGCCATTATTGTTCTCTTTCCAACACCGTATCTTTCAAAGCTCAGGCATTTAAACTTTTTAAACTGTGTGGATCAAAGTGGAGGGATCACATTTGAGTCATTCAGTGATTCAAAGAATATGACCTTTTAATATTCATTCAGATGTTTTCTGACTCTAAATGTTCTTTTCTCATTTCTTAGGGTTTTCTAATTTACATTTAAAACATTTTCAGTTTTTTTCCAACTCCTTCTTCTGTGTAACCTTCAGCTTTTAGCAGTTCAGCACCTTTGTTTTCAGGTTAAATTCGTTTTTTTTTTTGTTTTTTTTTTAATCTCATTCAATATTTTTAACTCAAAATTCAGCAATTAATTCATTTCAGTGCATACATTCAGATTCAAGCATTCACACTGCAGTTTCTTCAGAAAATGCACTTTCTAGTTATTGTGTGGATGCCTTAATAGGCATCCACACTATTGAGTTCCTGTTTCTCTTTATTCTTTATTATTCCGGGTGTTTCCGTACACTTTTTGCCGTGGATCTACTTCCACAATTTTTGTGCTATTTTCACCGTTCAAACTCTAAACTGTTCTGCTCTTTCTGCTAATGCCGGCTATGACTTTTGGTGTTTATTACTATTATACTTTTTAAAATATAACACTTTTTTCCTTTAATTTGTCCCATTGAAATGAATGGGAAACTTCCACAATTCTGCTAAAACTTTCTTGTCTTTGAAACTTAACTACTGCCTCATACTTTCACCTAGAAACTTCATTCAAACTTTAAAATGTTCTCAAATGATTTGGCTATTCCTGTATGATTCAGCTTTTTCAGATCTTCTACCGTTTTAATCTTATCCCTCTTTGAGTTTTCAGTTGCAAAATTGTGATTTTTCAGAAAATACATGCGTTGCTATGGTTGCTATGCAATTAACTCAGAGGGGACAGTGAAACTGTTTGAATTTTCTCTTCATGTCCAAACAACTTCTTGCTACTCGCTCAATTTCCACTCAAGCCCCACACATTATACATCAAAACGTAGGTATTTTTGCTGGCTTTCAGAAAATGTCACTATCATTGTTGTGGGACTTATAGATTTTTTGCAAATCTCCTCAGAGTAACACAAAGTCAGAAAACTCTCCATATAAACTCAATGGAGAGTTTGTTCAAAATCACCGCTGGATTTCTCTAATGAGAGGCATTTTCAAATTGTCATATCTCCTTAACAAAGCGAAGTTAAGACATGAGGCTTGTCCCGATATATCTTCAGACACTCCTGATGCTCACAATTCAAGAATTATTTTCTCACCTATTACCGTTCTGAGATGAGTTAGACTTGATTGAGGGGTGGAAATTTGTCCCTCGCTCAGATTTCATCAGATTTCAATCTCTGGAAATGAACCACTTTTTTCTCTCGTCATATCTTTTAGATGGATTTCCACAGAGCCCTGAAAATTTCCATGACTGTTCACCAAAGCCTGCTGTTTCTTACGGTGAAAGAATGATTTTGATGCTCCATATAGATTTAGAGTTACCAAAGGTTGTTTGAGAGCAAGTAAGGCAGTTTTTGCTTCGCCTCTACACAGTTACAGTGTATTACAAGTCATATATCTTTAATAATTTATATTTTATCTCTGAATTATGAAGACCTGAAGATTCCCCCATCTCTTCTGAACAAAACGATGTCTGAATGACCGTTCTAGCCTCTACGGTTAGGGAATTATGGCCATTTGTTCGAGGGGAATCCTGAATGTCAGAAATACACTGAAGAAAACTCACACCTCTCTCTGTCTCTGTGTGTGTAAGGGCTGACTACAGCAGGTGCAGCTAATTTAACTGACCTACATATACCAAGCCCAGACTCTCCACAGCTCCTGTTCCCTTTACTCTCTGTGTATGTGTGTCTGTGTATCAGTATTTCTCCTATGTTTAGGTATTACTCCTCAATCATAGTATTTCTGCTAAAGCAAAGTACTTCTACTACATCTAAGTACTTTTGCCAAATCATAGTATTTCTGCTAAATTATAGTATTTCTGCCAATTCATAGTATTTTTGCAAAATCATGGTATTTGTGCAAAATCATGGTTTTGGGGCCAAATATTTCTGTTATTTTATAATATATGTGCTGAATATATTATATGTGCCAAATCATAGTATTTATCCCAAATTATAGTATTTATGCCAAATTACAGTATTTCTGATAAAACGCAGAAATAGTACCTTTTAGCAGGAATTTCTACCAAAAGATAGTACTTCTGCTAAATCAGAGTATTTCTGCTAAACCAGAGTATTCCTGCCAAATCATAGTATTTGTACTGAAACATGGTACTTCTGCCCAATCATAGTATTTATACCCAATCATAGTATTTCTGCTAAATCATAGCATTTGTGCCAAATCATGGTATTTGTGCAAAAACATAGTATGTCTGCAAAACCATAGTATATCTCTTATGTTATAGTATTACTACTAAGGCATAGTATGTGTGCCAAATCGCAGTATTTATACCAAATCACAGTATTTGTGGTAAAACATAGTATTTCTGCCATATTGTGGTATTTGTGCAAGAACATTGAACTGTTATGTTATAGTATTACTACTAAGTCATAGTATTTCTGCATTGTTATAGTATTTGTACTAAAACGTAGTATCTCTGCCAAGTCATAGAATTACTGCAATTTCATAGTTTTTTTTAGGAAATCTGTTATGTTATAGTATTACTACTAAGTCATAGTATTTCTGCCAAATCACAGTATTTGTGCCAAAGCATCGTATTTGTATGGAGTCATAGTATTTCTTCTAAATCATAGTATTTCAATCAAATCTCAGTAGTTGTTGTTAAAACGCAGTATTATTGCCAAATCATAGTATTTGTACCCAATCATAGTATTTCTGCTAAATCATAGCATTTGTGCCAAATCTCAGTATTTGTGCAAAATCATAGTATGTCTGCAAAACCATAGTATATCTTTTATGTCATAGTATTACTACTAAGGCATAGTATTTCTGCCAAATCATAGTATTTGTACTAAATCATAGTACTTGTGCCAAATCATAGTATTTGTTGCACATCATAGTATTGGAACCAAAACATAGTATTTGTCCCAAAGTATCGTATTTGTATGGAGTAATAGTATTTCTTCTAAATCATAGTATTTCAATTAAATCTCAGTAGTTGTGTTAAAATGCAGTATTATTGCCAAATCATAGTATTTGTACCCAATCATAGTATTTTTGCCAAATCGTGGTATTTGTGCCCAAATAATAATTCTGTTATGTTATAGTATTACTACTAAGTTGTAGCATATCTGTTATGTTATAGTGTATCTGCGGAATATAGTATGTGTGCCAAATCATAGTATTTATACCAAATCACAGTATTTGTGCTAAAACATAGTATTTCTGCCATATTGTGGTATTTGTGCAAGAACATTGAACTGTTATGTTATAGTATTACTACTAAGTCATAGTATTTCTGCGTTGTTATAGTATTTGTGCTAAAACGTAGTATCTCTGCCAAGTCATAGAATTACTGCAATTTAATAGTTTTTTTTAGGAAATCTGTTATGTTATAGTATTACTACTCAGTCATAGTATTTCTGCCAAATCATAGTATTCGTGTGAATTTGTATACTGTAATATCACTGTATTATGTAGTGGCTAAGTAGGGGCTGTTTACTAAGTGCATCAGTGTAAATAGGTCATCTCTTGTGTTGGAGTGCCCTCTTGTGGCGCCTTTTGGGTAGTGCCTTAGTAAACGGGAACCCTGTAAAAAGTGGCATCAGACTGATTTGTAGTGGAGGAATTTGTTACCAGTTTTCTTAATCTTTAATCTGTATGCATGTTGTAATGCATACCCTGTTCTTAATCATAGAAACCACACCATATCACCTCTCCACATCCTCCTACTGTATGCCATACCTCCCTGTACCATCCATCTGACCGCAATAAACTCCACCTGTGGTAATCTAATCCCTGGATGTCAGCCTCTCCTTCTGACCGAGGATAGTTATAGTATTTGAGCCAAATCATAGTATTTGTGCTAAAACATAGTATTTCTTCCAAATCATAGTATTTGTGCCAAAGTATAGTATTTCTTCCAAATCATAGTATAACTGCACAATAAAGGTTCTTGAGCCACATCAGTGTTTGTGCCAAATCTTAGTATTTCTTCTAAATCCTAGTAATTCTGCTCAATGATAGAATTTCTGCTATGCTTTAGTACTTTTTTCCTATATTGTAGTACTTCTGCTAAGTCAAAGTATTTCATGTAAATCATAGTATTTCTACCAAGTCCCAATGTTTCTGCTAAATCATAAATAATGTTTTAGTACAAATTGTATGATTTGGTGGAACTTTCTGTGTTCCAGCACAAATGCTATGATTTGGCAGGAAAAAAATATTATTTAGTATAAATACTAAGTTTTAGCAGAAATGCTATGTTTAAACTTTAAAAAATTCTGCTATTTCTGCTGATGTGTGTTATGACTTTTGACCATTGAAATGAATGGAACACATTATCAATGTGGTCACTGATTTTGCATGATGGGCTGAGCTGTGCTTTACCTCAGTGAGATAAGCATCCGTTCTCAGACTGGGAGGCCTGGGTTCAAATCCAGCTTATGGCAACATTTCTTTCACTTAACAGTTAAACTTTTTTTAAACTCTTTTCAACACAAATTTCATTTTATTCACCCCTTTTCAGCAAAATTTTCAGTTTTTTTAACCCCTTTTCAGCACAAATCCAAACTTTATCAGCTCTTTTTCAGCAAAAACCTCTTTTCAGCAGAATTCTGCTCATTCAACTCTTTTCAGCAAAATTTTCAGTTTTTTCTGCTGTTTTCAGAAAAAAACTCTTTTCAGCAGAATTCTGCTCATTCACCTCTTTTCAGCAGAAATTCTGCTGATGGAACTCTTTTCAGCAGAATTTTCACCCCTTTTTTTTGCCCAAATTCTGCTAGCACAATTGTCAATCTCTCCACCTTTTCTTTGTGAGAAAGTGTTTGGCTCAGTGAGCTAAATAGCTGCCCTTTGATCAGGAGGGCCCGGTTCGAATCCTGCTAAGGGCATCTTTTTTTTTTTGTTTCAACTTTTTCAGCTTTTTTCAGCAGATATCTTCAGCCGTTAAGGCATCCACACTGCATTTTCGCAGGAAATGCAAATTTTTCTAGTTATATTTTATTCTGTATTCCGTACGTTTTTTGTACTCCTACTCCTTCAAAACCGTTCAACTTAGAAAAACCATTCAAACACCATTAGATTCCTCTTCTTTTGGACATGACTGCTTCTATTTTTCATATTTTTAACATTTATATTTTTAATTTTATTCAACTTTATTCAAAAAAAATTTCCCAAAATTTCCCATGTATTTCAATGGGGAGACCCTTCAAATTCTCATTCAACTTACTCATTTTTAAACTCTTACTACTTCCACATACATTGACATAGAGCCACCATTCAAACTTTAAAACGAAGACAAGACATTCAACTATTCAACTTGTATTTATCTTTTCAATATCTATTATACTTTTTCTTCAGTTCCAGTTTAAGTTTCATGATGTTTTTTCACCCGTTTCAGAGTTTATAATGGGTGTGTATGGGACGGAATGTTGGGGCTAGAGTGAGACAGCTCAACTGCTAGAGTGAGAGGAGCAAAAAAATTAATCTTAAAATCTTTTTTAAAACTGCTGCTGTGTCCGCAGCGTTTGCTCTACAGGTATGATTTTACCCTCAAAACGTAGCCATCGCTGTCCTCTTTCATCCAATGTGTTTACTATTGTACTAGGTGTTATGGTTCTTTCATAAATGTCACCAATGCACAGCCTCCTCCCTCCAACTCTTCCATAGACTCTAATGTTAAAATGGCTCAGAAGGTTCGTTTGAAAATCAGAAGAGCATGGTGTCTTTCCACTGTCACCACGTCCATATAATAAACTCCACAGGCATGAAAACTGAGAATTTGGTAGACTAGACATTGCTGTCGCTCACGGTGAAAGAATTTTGTCAATACGACTTTTACTTTTCATTTGGGAACGATTTGTTTCGGCCTGACTTTTCTGTTCATTTTAAGCAGCAAAAGTGAGGTGCATGTCTGTGTCCGTGTGTATGGAGCCATTGGGTGCGGTCACTATAGCAACCAGGCTCACACCTGCCTGCTTAACGAGCTCTCTCTGCCACTCTGCCAAAATTAATCTTAAACACTTCTCTTTCAACTGCTGCTGTGTCCACAGTGTTAAAGCCATCATTTTACCCTCAAAACGTCGCCATCGTTGTTCTTTTTCCAACATCTTGTCTTTCAAAGCTCAGAGATGTAAACTTTTTAAACTGTGTGGGTCCAAGTGGAGGGATCACATTTTAGTCATTCAGTGATTCAAAGAATATGACCTTTTAATATTCTTTCAGATGTTTTCTGACTCTAAATGTTCTTTTCTCATTTCTTAGGTTTTTCTAATTTACAATTAAAACATTTTCAGCTTTTTTCCAACTTCTTCTTCTGTGTAACCTTCAGCTTTTAGCAGTTCAGCACTTTTGTTTTCAGGTTAAATTCGGGTTGTTTTTTTTATCTCATTCAAGATTTTTAACTTAAATTCAGTAATTAATTCATTTCAGTGCATACATTCAGATTCAAGCATTCACACTGCAGTTTCTTCAGAAAATGCACTTTCTAGTTATTAGTGTGAATGCTTGAAAAGCATTCACAGTATTGTTATTCTAATCTTTATTATTAGTGTGAATGCTTGAAAAGCATTCACAGTATTGTTCTTCTAATCTTTATTCTATTTTATTTATTATTCTGTATTCCGTACGTTTTTTGTAATCTATCTCCTTCAAAACCGTTCAACTTAGAAAAACCATTCAAACACCGTTAGATTCCTATTCTTTTGGACATGACTGCTTCTATTTTTCTCATTTCTAACATTTATATTTTTAATTTTATTCAACTTTATTTAACAAAAATTTATAATGTATTTCAATGGAGAGACCCTTCAAATTCTCATTCAAATTCCTCCTCTTTAAACTGTATCTACTTCAACATACGTTCACATAGAGCCTCCATTCAAACTTTAAAACGAAGACAAGACATTCAACTATTCAACTTGTATTTATCTTTTCAATATCTATTATACTTTTTCTTCAGTTCCAGTTTAAGTTTCATGATGTTTTTTCACCCGTTTCAGAGTTTATAATGGGTGTGTATGGGACGGAATGTTGGGGCTAGAGTGAGGCAGCTCAACTGCTAGAGTGAGAGGAGCGAAAAAATTAATCTTAAAATCTTTTTTAAAACTGCTGCTGTGTCCGCAGCGTTTGCTCTACAGGTATGATTTTACCCTCAAAACGTAGCCATGGCTGTCCTCTTTCATCCAATGTGTTTACTATTGTACTAGGTGTTATGGTTCTTTCATAAATGTCACCAATGCACAGCCTCCTCCCTCCAACTCTTCCATAGACTCTAATGTTAAAATGGCTCAGAAGGTTCGTTTGAAAATCAGAAGAGCATGGTGTCTTTCCACTGTCACCACGTCCATATAATAAACTCCACAGACATGAAAACTGAGAATTTGGTAGACTAGACATTGCTGTCGCTCACAGTGAAAGAATTTTGTCAATACGACTTTTACTTTTCATTTGGGAACGATTTGTTTCGGCCTGACTTTTCTGTTCATTTTAAGCAGCAAAAGTGAGGTGCATGTCTGTGTCCGTGTGTATGGAGCCATTGGGTGCGGTCACTATAGCAACCAGGCTCACACCTGCCTGCTTAACGAGCTCTCTCTGCCACTCTGCCAAAATTCATCTTAAACACTTCTCTTTCAACTGCTGCTGTGTCCACAGTGTTAAAGCCATCATTTTACCCTCAAAACGTCGCCATCGTTGTTCTTTTTCCAACATCTTGTCTTTCAAAGCTCAGAGATGTAAACTTTTTAAACTGTGTGGGTCCAAGTGGAGGGATCACATTTTAGTCATTCAGTGATTCAAAGAATATGACCTTTTAATATTCTTTCAGATGTTTTCTGACTCTAAATGTTCTTTTCTCATTTCTTAGGTTTTTCTAATTTACAATTAAAACATTTTCAGCTTTTTTCCAACTTCTTCTTCTGTGTAACCTTCAGCTTTTAGCAGTTCAGCACTTTTGTTTTCAGGTTAAATTCGGGTTTTTTTTTTTTATCTCATTCAAAATTTTTAACTTAAATTCAGTAATTATTTCATTTCAATGCATACATTCAGATTCAAGCATTCACACTGCAGTTTCTTCAGAAAATGCACTTTCTAGTTATTATTATTATTATATTTTATTTTTCCGTACGTTTTTTGTAATCCTATAACTTCAAAACCGTTCAACTTAGAAAAACCATTCAAACACCGTTAGATTCCTATTCTTTTGAACAACACTGCTTCTATTTTTCATATTTTTAACATTTATATTTTTAATTTTATTCAACTTTTTTCAACAAAAATTTATAATGTATTTCAATGGGGAGACCCTTCAAATCCTCATTCAACTTACTCATTTTTAAACTCTTACTACTTCCACATACATTGACATAGAGCCACCATTCAAACTTTAAAACGAAGACAAGACATTCAACTATTCAACTTGTATTTATCTTTTCAATATCTATTATACTTTTTCTTCAGTTCCAGTTTAAGTTTCATGATGTTTTTTCACCCGTTTCAGAGTTTATAATGGGTGTGTATGGGACGGAATGTTGGGGCTAGAGTGAGACAGCTCAACTGCTAGAGTGAGAGGAGCAAAAAAATTAATCTTAAAATCTTTTTTAAAACTGCTGCTGTGTCCACAGCGTTTGCTCTACAGGTATGATTTTACCCTCAAAACGTAGCCATGGCTGTCCTCTTTCATCCAATGTGTTTACTATTGTCCTAGGTGTTATGGTTCTTTCATAAATGTCACCAATGCACAGCCTCCTCCCTCCAACTCTTCCATAGACTCTAATGTTAAAATGGCTCAGAAGGTTCGTTTGAAAATCAGAAGAGCATGGTGTCTTTACACTGTCACCACGTCCATATAATAAACTCCACAGGCATGAAAACTGAGAATTAGGTAGACTAGACATGGCTGTCGCTCACGGTGAAAGAATTTTGTCAATACGACATGTACTTTTCATTTGGGAAGAATTTGTTTGGGCCTGACTTTTCTGTTCATTTTAAGCAGCAAAAGTGAGGTGCATGTCTGTGTCCGTGTGTATGGAGCCATTGGGTGCGGTCACTATAGCAACCAGGCTCACACCTGCCTGCTTAACGAGCTCTCTCTGCCACTCTGCCAAAATTAATCTTAAACACTTCTCTTTCAACTGCTGCTGTGTCCACAGTGTTACAGCCATCATTTTACCCTCAAAACGTCGCCATCGTTGTTCTTTTTCCAACATCTTGTCTTTCAAAGCTCAGAGATGTAAACTTTTTAAACTGTGTGGGTCCAAGTGGAGGGATCACATTTTAGTCATTCAGTGATTCAAAGAATATGACCTTTTAATATTCTTTCAGATGTTTTCTGACTCTAAATGTTCTTTTCTCATTTCTTAGGTTTTTCTAATTTACAATTAAAACATTTTCAGCTTTTTTCCAACTTCTTCTTCTGTGTAACCTTCAGCTTTTAGCAGTTCAGCACTTTTGTTTTCAGGTTAAATTCGGGGTTTTTTTTTTTATCTCATTCAAAATTTTTAACTTAAATTCAGTAATTATTTCATTTCAATGCATACATTCAGATTCAAGCATTCACACTGCAGTTTCTTCAGAAAATGCACTTTCTAGTTATTAGTGTGAATGCTTGAAAAGCATTCACAGTATTGTTCTTCTAATCTTTATTATTATATTTTATTCTGTATTCCGTACGTTTTTTGAAAGCCTACTCCTTCAAAACCGTTCAACTTAGAAAAACCATTCAAACATCGTTAGATTCCTATTATTTTGGACAACATTGCTTCTATTTTTCTCATTTTTAACATTTATATTTTTAATTTTATTCAACTTTATTCAACAAAAATTTCCCATGTATTTCAATGGGGAGACCCTTCAAATTCTCATTCAACTTACTCATTTTGAAACTCTTACTACTTCAACATACGTTCACATAGAGCCACCATTCAAACTTTAAAACGAAGACAAGACATTCAACTATTCAACTTGTATTTATCTTTTCAATATCTATTATACTTTTTCTTCAGTTCCAGTTTAAGTTTCATGATGTTTTTTCACCCGTTTCAGAGTTTATAATGGGTGTGTATGGGACGGAATGTTGGGGCTAGAGTGAGGCAGCTCAACTGCTAGAGTGAGAGGAGCAAAAAAATTAATCTTAAAATCTTTTTTAAAACTGCTGCTGTGTCCTCAGCGTTTGCTCTACAGGTATGATTTTACCCTCAAAACGTAGCCATGGCTGTCCTCTTTCATCCAATGTGTTTACTATTGTCCTAGGTGTTACGGTTCTTTCATAAATGTCACCAATGCACAGCCTCCTCCTTCCAACTCTTCCATAGACTCTAATGTTAAAATGGCTCAGAAGGTTCGTTTGAAAATCAGAAGAGCATGGTGTCTTTCCACTGTCACCACGTCCATATAATAAACTCCACAGGCATGAAAACTGAGAATTCAGTAGACTAGACATTGCTGTCGCTCACGGTGAAAGAATTTTGTCAATACGACTTTTACTTTTCATTTGGGAACGATTTGTTTCGGCCTGACTTTTCTGTTCATTTTAAGCAGCAAAAGTGAGGCGCATGTCTGTGTACGTGTGTATGGAGCCATTGGGTGCGGTCACTATAGCAACCAGGCTCACACCTGCCTGCTTAACGAGCTCTGCCTGCCACTGTACCAAGATTCATCTTAAGCACTTCTCTTTCAACTGCTGCTGTGTCCACAGTGTTACAGCCATCATTTTACCCTCAAATTGTCGCCATTATTGTTCTCTTTCCAACACCGTATCTTTCAAAGCTCAGGCATTTAAACTTTTTAAACTGTGTGGATCAAAGTGGAGGGATCACATTTGAGTCATTCAGTGATTCAAAGAATATGACCTTTTAATATTCATTCAGATGTTTTCTGACTCTAAATGTTCTTTTCTCATTTCTTAGGGTTTTCTAATTTACATTTAAAACATTTTCAGTTTTTTTCCAACTCCTCCTTCTGTGTAACCTTCAGCTTTTAGCAGTTCAGCACCTTTGTTTTCAGGTTAAATTCGTTTTTTTTTTTGTTTTTTTTTTAATCGCATTCAATATTTTTATCTCAAAATTCAGCAATTAATTCATTTCAGTGCATACATTCAGATTCAAGCATTCACACTGCAGTTTCTTCAGAAAATGCACTTTCTAGTTAGTGTGAATGCTTGAAAAGCATTCACAGTATTGTTATTCGAATCTTTATTAGTGTGAATGCTTGAAAAGCATTCACAGTATTGTTCTTCTAATCTTTATTATTATATTTTCTTTTTCCGTACGTTTTTTGAAAGCCTTCTCCTTCAAAACCGTTCAACTTAGAAAAACCATTCAAACATCGTTAGATTCCTATTATTTTGGACATGACTGCTTCTATTTTTCTCATTTTTAACATTTATATTTTTAATTTTATTCAACTTTATTCAACAAAAATTTCCCATGTATTTCAATGGGGAGACCCTTCAAATTCTCATTCAATTTACTCATTTTTAAACTCTTACTACTTCCACATACATTGACATAGAGCCACCATTCAAACTTTAAAACGAAGACAAGACATTCAACTATTCAACTTGTATTTATCTTTTCAATATCTATTATACTTTTTCTTCAGTTCCAGTTTAAGTTTCATGATGTTTTTTCAGCCGTTTCAGAGTTTATAATGGGTGTGTATGGGACGGAATGTTGGGGCTAGAGTGAGGCAGCTCAACTGCTAGAGTGAGAGGAGCAAAAAAATTAATCTTAAAATCTTTTTTAAAACTGCTGCTGTGTCCGCAGCGTTTGCTCTACAGGTATGATTTTACCCTCAAAACGTAGCCATGGCTGTCCTCTTTCATCCAATGTGTTTACTATTGTCCTAGGTGTTACGGTTCTTTCATAAATGTCACCAATGCACAGCCTCCTCCTTCCAACTCTTCCATAGACTCTAATGTTAAAATGGCTCAGAAGGTTCGTTTGAAAATCAGAAGAGCATGGTGTCTTTCCACTGTCACCACGTCCATATAATAAACTCCACAGACATGAAAACTGAGAATTCAGTAGACTAGACATTGCTGTCACTCACGGTGAAAGAATTTTGTCAATACGACTTTTACTTTTCATTTGGGAACGATTTGTTTCGGCCTGACTTTTCTGTTCATTTTAAGCAGCAAAAGTGAGGCGCATGTCTGTGTACGTGTGTATGGAGCCATTGGGTGCGGTCACTATAGCAACCAGGCTCACACCTGCCTGCTTAACGAGCTCTGCCTGCCACTGTACCAAGATTCATCTTAAGCACTTCTCTTTCAACTGCTGCTGTGTCCACAGTGTTACAGCCATCATTTTACCCTCAAATTGTCGCCATTATTGTTCTCTTTCCAACATCTTGTCTTTCAAAGCTCAGAGATGTAAACTTTTTAAACTGTGTGGGTCCAAGTGGAGGGATCACATTTTCTTCATTCAGTGATTCAAAGAATATGACCTTTTAATATTCTTTCAGATGTTTTCTGACTCTAAATGTTCTTTTCTCATTTCTTAGGTTTTTCTAATTTACAATTAAAACATTTTCAGCTTTTTTCCAACTTCTTCTTCTGTGTAACCTTCAGCTTTTAGCAGTTCAGCACTTTTGTTTTCAGGTTAAATTCGGGTTTTGTTTTTTTTTTTATCTCATTCAATATTTTTAACTCAAAATTCAGTAATTAATTCATTTCAGTGCATACATTCAGATTCAAGCATTCACACTGCAGTTTCTTCAGAAAATGCACTTTCTAGTTATTATTCTATTTTATTATTATCTATTCCGTACGTTTTTTGAAAGCCTACTCCTTCAAAACCGTTCAACTTAGAAAAACCATTCAAACACCGTTAGATTCCTATTCTTTTGGACAACATTGCTTCTATTTTTCTCATTTTTAACATTTATATTTTTAATTTTATTCAACTTTTTTCAACAAAAATTTCCCATGTATTTCAATGGGGAGACCCTTCAAATTCTCATTCAATTTACTCATTTTTAAACTCTTACTACTTCCACATACATTGACATAGAGCCACCATTCAAACTTTAAAACGAAGACAAGACATTCAACTATTCAACTTGTATTTATCTTTTCAATATCTATTATACTTTTTCTTCAGTTCCAGTTTAAGTTTCATGATGTTTTTTCACCCGTTTCAGAGTTTATAATGGGTGTGTATGGGACGGAATGTTGGGGCTAGAGTGAGGCAGCTCAACTGCTAGAGTGAGAGGAGCAAAAAAATTAATCTTAAAATCTTTTTTAAAACTGCTGCTGTGTCCGCAGCGTTTGCTCTACAGGTATGATTTTACCCTCAAAACGTAGCCATCGCTGTCCTCTTTCATCCAATGTGTTTACTATTGTCCTAGGTGTTATGGTTCTTTCGTAAATGTCACCAATGCACAGCCTCCTCCCTCCAACTCTTCCATAGACTCTAATGTTAAAATGGCTCAGAAGGTTCGTTTGAAAATCAGAAGAGCATGGTGTTTTTCCACTGTCACCACGTCCATATAATAAACTCCACAGGCATGAAAACTGAGAATTCAGTAGACTAGACATTGCTGTCGCTCACGGTGAAAGAATTTTGTCAACACGACATGTACTTTTCATTTGGGAAGAATTTGTTTCGGCCTGACTTTTCTGTTCATTTTAAGCAGCAAAAGTGAGGCGCATGTCTGTGTCGTGTGTATGGAGCCATTGGGTGCAGTTACTATAGCAACCAGGCTCACACCTGCCTGCTTAACGAGCTCTCTCTCACTCTGCCAAGGTTAAACCTAAAAATGTTAGATTGTAGTAAGATTAACTTTTTCAATAGTACAATAAGACAGATTTGACAGGGTTTTGCCACAGATTAATAGTTTGTCACTAGTTAGTATATGCCAACTAAGTAGAGCATTGTGATTGGCACAAAGGTTTTTCAGATCTGGGCAGTTGGAGTCAGTTGATGACTTCAAAATCATCCTTTCTGACTGGATAATTAAAGCTCTCAGCATCTATTGGTCTGTAGTTAATTTCCCCACCTTTTAACTAACGTTTAACTAATCTAATCTCATTTAATGTTTCTGTTTATAGTCTGTATAGTTTATCTCCCCACGAATACACTCAAAGTAGTCTTAAAATAAAACCCACAAAACAGTTCAAGATTTAATACCTTTTATTTGCTCATTTAATGCCAGTTGCCCTGTTTTTCTGTATGTCACTCATTCGCTTATACTTGGGCAAAAAGTACCAATTTGTACACTAGTATAGTGTATTTTTTCCCTCTATCTCTCTATGTCTGTCACACACAGAGACCAACACACAGACATGTATATGCTCATTATTGCTGTTCAAACTGATGGTCAAATTTCCAAGCACCACCTGAACGCCTCATCTGTTTTTAACCTATCACTGGACCAACTGTCGTCATTCCGCTTCGCTCTCTGCTGTGGTAAGTACAGTACACTCAGTACTGCAGTGTTTTATTTTTATGATGGAAAAAATACATGTTTGACATTTAAACTCACATATCAAGTCCAACAGAGTTAAAAAGAATTCAAAGAAGAAAGAAAAAAGAATAACCTTCGCTATCATTTATATACGTTTATGATGTTTTGCTGTTAGCAGCAGTGCTAACGCTAGCTTCGATGCTAATGCTAGCAACAATGCTAACGCTAGCTATAGTGCTAACACTAGCCTTAGCACTTGTTAACTGACAAAAATAATATTCCTGTGATATTTCTTGCCGGTCAGTGAGACAAAAGTAAGAAATGAGCTTTATTATTGCCATTGTGGCTCAGTTTTAACAGTAAGAGTGCTAGCGCTAGTAGCATTGCTAACGCTAGCTGCAATGCTAACGCTAGCTGCAATGCTAACGCTAGCTGCATTGCTAACACTAACTGAAGTGCTAATGCTAGCCGGAATGCTAGCGCTAGCAGCAATGCTAAGGCTAGTAACAGTCTAACAGTAGCCTTACATAAGTGGCAATACTTCAGTTAATTAGTTTGAATTGTAAAATGGCTGCTGTATCAGTTGGTGTGCTATATTACTCTATAATTACCCTGCTGACTATAAGTTCAGTGTATCATGTCGTGTGGGCTTTGTATTTCTGTTAGTCTGATAACACTGTACAGACAACTAACGTATTATTTCTCGTGTTACACTTTCAGGAACCTGACTGACACTGTGCTTTGCCTGGTAGGTGTGCACATACTGTAAGAGAAGTAGACCAAAATAATAAAATAATCTGACTAATATAAGATGTAAAGTGATGGGTTCAAACTTTGTGCTAGACCTTTTAAACACAATTTTATAATAAATACACATAAGTGCAGCTTAACAATTGGGCTAAAATATTTTTTTCGTACATTTTTGTAGTCACACTACATGTGATTAATTAATGATTCACTCAATCATATTTGTATTTAAAAATATTATTGCTGAATTTAATTAAATATTTATTCTTTTAAAAAGTGCCCAATTATGCAACTTTTTGCACATGGCAGCCGACAACAGTTTAGCTTGAATATTTGTTTTGTCCTTTTTCAGTAGTCACAATTAGTTCATACAATTACCATGTGATATAATTTTAATAAAATAATTTTTTTCTTGTTTTTTGTTCACAGTGTGCAGAAGAAGAACAAGGACCAGATCTCCAGTCTTCTCTCTCACATCCCAACCCCCCAACCCCTCTATCCTCTGTCCTGCTCCACCTATTGTCTCTGCCTTCTTTCCATCTGTATTTCACTCTGTGGTTTGTGAGAAATTTTGCCAAACCAACAATCCTTTTGCGGTTTGATTTAAAGCCGTGTCTCTCCTGCTCTGTCTGTTCTCTCTGCTAAATTTTCTCTCTACCTGTTTTTCACTCTTGGCTTGCTGCTGAAAAACGCCAAGCCAACAAAGCAATAAAGAGTGCATATTTTGCCTCAACCTATGAACAAACTGAACAAACAAAGAAAAATCTGCGGTTTGATTTAAAGCCGTGTCTCTCCTGCTCTGTCTGTTCTCACTGCTAAATTTTCTCTCTACCTGTTTTTCACTCTTGGCTTGCTGCTGAAAAACGCCAAGCCATTAAAGCAATAAAGAGTGCATATATTGCCTCTACCTGAGAACAAACTGAACAAACAAAGAAAACTAATTCACGGTTTGATTGTGATTTCCCAGCCGTGTCTCTCCTGCTCTGCCTGTTCTCTCTTCTAAATTTTCTCTCTACCTGTTTTTCACTCTTGGCTTGCTGCTAAGTTGTGCCAAGCCAATAAAGAGAGTGCATAATATTCTCTCAACTGAAGAACAAACTGTCAAACGAAAGACATCTGTTTAAGACAAATAAAAACTGAAATATAAAAACAAAGACAACATCTCCTGGTGTGTGCCACTCTTGTGAACATATTTTCTAAAGACTAAGAAACACTTGCAGGTGTGTGAAAATGCCAAGGAAGCAGAAAAAGTCACAAGCTGCAAAACAACGCTGGAAAAAGTTTCATGAGTTTCACAGTGTACCAACATGTGAACAAGCTGAGTTTGATTTTCCTCAGAGCTCTGCAGAAGACAGTGTGTCTACAAAGACCAATTCTGACAGTGTCAAACAGGCAGGTCAACATGTTCCTGCACATGTACAACAGGTATCTTATGCTGATGCTGTAAAGAGTGGACTGCAGCATGAATTTAATGAACAACATGAGGTGTCATGTGACCCACAGGTGGGTTATGCTGATTTTTTGAAAAGAGGCTGTCACAGTGATGTGGCAGGACCATCTCATGCAGAAAGACTGAACCTTGAAAACCAGCCCTCTGTTATACATGTCTGTGCATCTCGCAGCCAGGCTCATCCTAAATATGGAGACTCCAGAAACAAGCAGTGCACATGTAACTCACTCACATTTCTTGCTTTCCTTCATGAGAATGAAAACATGACTACAGCTGACCTTAATCTGGTCTTGGATAAAGGTGATGTGATGTACAAAGAGGCCAAGAAAAGATTTCCTAAAAATATTCATTTGGCAACCGATGAGCTGCCAGACAAAGTTGATGCTCGCAGGTCTATGTATCATGTCAACATGACACAGCCTTCCCGGTATGGGACATTTGAAGAACCTCCAGAGGAGGCAGTAGATACCTTTCTGAGCTTAGAAGCAGGACTGAGCTGCCTGTTGTCAGATGTGCAGTATGCCTTACTGATTATGAGTGGATTGTGTATCGCAGTGTTCAGATCCACATCAGGCAAATATGGTTTCTTTGACCCACACCCCAGAACACCCAGTGGTCTTCCTCTACTACTACAGTCACGTAATCGTGGTACAGCTGTGATGCTGAAATTCACACTCCTCAGTGACATGATTAAGAGGCTCCAAGATTCTTATGAAATGATGGAGATATCACCCTCTTGTAACTATGAACTGAAGCCTGTGCAGTTCTACAGTATGAGCACAGTCCACCTGAGTGATACTATCACAGACACAGTCTGCAGACCAACAGCTGCCACTACTGTGGCACCTACTCACTCTGATACAACTGTTGATGAAGCAAACCCCTCTACTCCAAGGAGAAACACAACCACTGATCCGACTGAAAATATCTTTTGTCAAATGTCCATTTGTACGCCACTGGTGAAACAAAAAGAAGTCCACGTGACTCAGTTCACATCATATGAAGATCAGAATGAACCTCCTAATATACCAACTGAAGAACTATGCAGTGAATTAAGTTTCCTTCCATCAAGTGATGCTTTTTCATGTCAATCAAATGCTGCCATAACAAATGTTGCTGCCTGTGACCTTTCTGATATAGTTTTACAAAAAGTGAAAAAAGTTAATAAACAACAAAGGCAAAAAAGGAAAAGAAGATTAATGGCATCAGAGAAACCCAGAAATCAGAGAAAAGAAAACCAAAAAAGGAAAGAACGACAAAAGTATGCTTCAAATAAAGATTACAAAGAAAAGAAAAAATCTTGCACAAGCGAGACATATAAAAACAATCCTGAAGTTAGACAAAAACAACAACAGTATATGAAAAGACGTTACTGTGAAAATGATGAATTCAGACAGAAACAACAGCAATATATTAGAAGACGTTACTGTGAAAATGATGAATTCAGACAGAAACAACAGCAATATATTAGAAGACGTTACTGTGAAAATGATGAATTCAGAAAGAAACAAAAACAATATGTTAAAAAACGTTTTTCTGAGAATGCTACAGTTAGAAAGAAACAACAACAATATATTAAAAGACGCTACTGTGAGAACGATGAATTCAGAAAGAAACAACAACAATATATTAAAAGACGCTACTGTGACAATGCTGAATTTAGACAAAAACAAAAAAACTATATCACTAAAAGGTATCAAGAAAACCCTGAATTCAGAGAGAGACAGAGATCTCGAGTGACTCAGCGTTATGCACGTGATAACGCATTCAGAGTAAGACACAGACAACTAATGAAACAACTAATGCGAGACAGGTATCAAAGTAATCTTGCATTCAGGATTATGCACAACATGAGATGTGCAATGAAAATAAAAAGGAAATACAGATGGGTGAACAGACAAACCCAAGAGAGTGACAACAGTGTGATCAACGAGGCCATATCTGTGTTCAAATCACAAATCAAAGCTGGACCATCATGCCCATGTATGCTTCAAGGCTTCATTTCCAAACCAAGTGCGACCCTGCACAAGGTCAAAGTATGTCAAAAACCCACATGTGGTTGCAACATGTTTGACTGGAAGATTTGTTCATGTTTGTGATGAAAACTGCAGAAATGAGCAGTGCAATGTTCCCGATGAGAGAAAGAGAGAGTGGATTTGTCACACCTGCCACGATCATCTTAAAAATGGATCCATGCCAGCGCTTGCTGTTGCCAATAAACTGGATCTTGCTGATATTCCACCTGAACTGTCTGATCTCAACATACTGGAGAGACATCTCATAGCCAAGTGCATACCATTTGCCAAGATCATTCCTCTTCCCAAAGGCAGACAAAGAGCAATTAGAGGAAATGTGGTCTGTGTCCCATCAGAGGTACAGGAAACTGTTGAAACACTACCTCGATTGAGAATTAATTCTCAGGTGATCAGAGTAAAATTGAAGAGACGCTTGTCTTACAAAGGTCATCAGCTGTTTCAGACTGTAAGCTGGTCTAAACTTGTGCAAGCACTGCATAAACTCAAGCAGATTCATCCACAGTATAAGGATGTGAGCATCAGAGATGATGCTGAGCTGTGTGATCCAACACTTCCTGATGAAGATGATGATGATGATGAAAACATGAATGAGGACGATTATGATGAGGCTGATTTAATGGAAATTGACAGCTGTGAGAAAAATGCACTGAGTGAAGCACAAAATAAAAATGAACAGGATATTGACATGTTACCCTGTGATGGTGAACAATCACATGAACAGATGAGAGATGATTCAGAGCAAGAAGATGGACTGACTAATGGTGGTTTTGCACTCGAGTCCTGTTTGCAGCCCCCTGATGTGGCTGAGGAGATATTATGTTTCAGTGAAGGAATCTACTCTGTTGCTCCTGCAGAGAGAAACAATCCAATAAGTTTTTTCAAAACACCTAAACTGGAGGCCATGGCCTTCCCTGTGCAGTTTCCTACAGGCCAAAACACACTTGATGAAAGAAGGCTGATCAAAGTATCCCCCAGTGGGTATTTCAAATCAAGACTTTTCTGCATTGATGATCGTTTTGCCAAAGACACAAACTATTTATTCTTTGCACAGTTTGTGACTGAAATACACTTGGCTACATCCAGCATGACAGTACAGTTAAGGAAGGCAAAGCCTCTGACCAGAGATGGTAGAAAAATAACCTCAGGCATGTTACAAGATAAACATGAGGTGGAGAAACTGGTGCGAAATAAAGATGCAGTGAGATTCATGCAGCCTCTGAGAGGAACCCCAGCCTATTGGGAGAAAACAACAAGAGATCTTTTTGCCATGATCAGACAGTTGGGTACTCCCACGTTCTTTTGCACATTTTCAGCTGCTGAAATGCGCTGGCCTGAAGTGATCGAGGCAATAACAAGGCAGCAAGGTGAACAAGTGAATTTTGAAGGACTCGACTGGTCAGCAAAGTGTGACATCCTGAGAAGCAATCCTGTCACAACAATGCGCATGTTTGACAAGAGAGTTGAAGCATTATTCAGAGATTTACTCTTATCTCCCGCAGAGCCACTTGGCAAAGTCATTGACTACTTTTACAGAGTTGAGTTTCAGCACAGAGGAAGCCCACACATACACTGCCTCCTGTGGGTAGAAGGTGCTCCTGTGTTTGAGGAGGATGATGAGCAAACTGTTCTTGATTTTATAAACAAATACATCACAGCTCAGCTGCCTGATCCACATAAACAACCTGAACTGTACAAAAAAGTAACAGAAGTGCAAAAACACAGTAAGAACCACACAAAGACGTGCTTTAGGAGTTTAAGCTCCGGGTGCCGTTTTGGTTTTCCCAAACCACCCTGCAATGAGACAATGATCACAAGACCCAGTGAGGATGATGCACTGGAAGTAGAAACGGCAAAGAACAAGCTCAGACCACTGAACCAGCTGCTGAATGAACCTGAAACTGCTTCCATGAGTTTAGAGCAGCTCTTGGAAAGATGCAAGTTGACACATGCAGAATATGAGAGATACCTGAATAAAATGAACATGAGGAGTACGATCATACTAAAGCGTGATCCAAAAGACTCTTGGATAAACGGCTATAATCCACATCTGCTTGAAGCCTGGAACAGTAATATCGACATAAGCTTTGTTTTAGATGCTTTTGGTGCTGCAAATTATTTAATGAAATATATATCAAAAAAAGAGGGCGGGCTATCTGAGTACCTGAAAACTGTCATTGAGAACTCCCATAAAGACAGTGTAAATGAGTGCGATGAAATGAGAGCCGTCATGCAGGCATATTCAAAGAAGCGAGAGATCAGTGCACAGGAGTGTGTTGCTCGTGCATGTGGTCTTCACATGAAGCAATGCTCACGTGCTGTAATATTCATTCCAACTGATGATAATCCTGTGAAAATGAGTCGTCCCCTGTCAGTTCTGGACAACACAACACCTGAGTCTTCCAATGTTTGGATGACATCTTTGAATGACAAATACAAAGCCAGACCTGAAACACCAGAGTATGAGGAGATGTGCATGGCAGACTTTGCTGCTACTTGCAGGATTGTCTATGGCCAACAGAAAAAAGGTAAAAATGTTTTGCCCCTTCTCAATGAGATGGGGTTTGTGCAAAGGCGCAAAAATGATAAGCCTGCTATCATCAGATTTCACCGCTGCTCACAAGAAAAACATCCAGAGCAATATTATGGAAGACTGCTTAAACTGTACCTTCCTCATCGTTCAGACCACGAACTGAAAACACCATCGTTGCCATCCTATCAGGCTTTCTATGGTGCTGGCTGTGTACAGCTACCAGGTACTGACCATCTTGAGTACGTGCAACACATTGTCAAAAGAAACAGAGAAAAATATGAGAAAAACAGTGAAGAGATCGAGAGCGCTGTTGAGGAATATGAGCAGAACAGAGGTGTGACTGACGAATGGTGTAATCTGGCACCTGAATCAGATCTCGTAAGGTTGCCACTTGTTGAACAAGAAAGAGAGCGAGACAATGAAAATGAACAGGAAGATGTGCCCGACTATAGCCGTCAGGCTGATGCTTCAACAGAAGTCAGAGCCATCAGGGAACCCCCTGCTATTGATCCCACATTGTTACGTCAGATGTTTCAAAATCTGAATAAGAAGCAAGCCTGCATATTTTATGCAGTTAGAGACTGGTGCATTAAAAGAGTCTGTGCTCTAAATCCAGAGCAGTTTTTCTTTTATATTAATGGTGGTGCTGGAACAGGAAAATCACATCTTATCAAATGCATCTACTCAGAAGCATCTAAGATACTGAGCAAAGTGCCCAGATATGCAGACGACGTTGACATATCAAAACCCACTGTCCTGTTAACTGCTTTCACTGGGACTGCAGCTTTTAACATTTCTGGAACAACACTGCATTCTCTTCTCAAGCTGCCTAGAAGCTTAAAACCTCCCATTCAGGGACTTGGCAATCAGCTGGATGAAGTCAGATCAGAACTTTTGAATGCTGAAATAATCGTCATTGACGAAGTGTCTATGGTGTCAAGACATCTGTTTGCATATGTAGATGCAAGACTCAAACAGATCAAAGGGACTCGGAGACCCTTTGGAGGCATGTCAGTCATTGCTGTCGGAGACTTCTATCAGCTACCCCCAGTGCGACAGTCTAAACCTCTCTGTGTGCACGACCCGTCTGAGATCGACCTGTGGCGGGAGCATTTTCAGATGATCACTCTGACTGAGATTATGCGTCAGAAAGATGATGTTGTCTTTGCAGAGATGCTGAACAGAATTCGTGTGAAAGGAAAGTTGGATGAGCTTTGCGAAGCAGATAGAAATTTGTTGTCACAGGCCATAACTGAACCAGCCCTTTGTCCAACTGATGCGTTGCACATTTTTGCAACTAATAAAGAAGTGGATGCACACAACTCTGCAACACTGGCTCTGCTCCACACTCATATCATTGACATCCATGCAGATGATTATAGAAAAGATCCTAGAACTGGCAGAATGGCACTTCAAGACAGACCATTGAAAGGAGGTAAAAACGAGTTACCAGACACACTGAAAGTTGCAGAAGGAGCTCGTGTCATGCTCACCAGAAACATTGACATACAAAATGGTTTGGTTAATGGAGCTTTTGGAATACTACTTAGAGTAGTTCACTCTGAAAACGACCAACACATCATCAAGCTTGGACTTAAAATGGATAATGAGACATCTGGAAAGAATAACCGCACACCAGCAGACGACATGGTGTACATTGAGAGAGCAGAGGAGAATCTGAAGCAGAAAGGAGTGGTACGAAGACAGTTCCCAGTGAAGCTGGCCTTTGCATGTACAATACATAAGGTACAGGGTATGACAACTACATCAGCTGTTGTCTCTCTTAAGAGCATTTTTGAGCCCGGCATGGCCTACGTAGCTGTCAGTAGAGTGACGTCTCTCAGTGGACTGTATCTTCTTGATATGGAGGAGAAAAAAATATTCACCAACCCAGAAATCACTGCAGCGCTTGAGAACATGAGACAAGCCAACCTTGATGACATGATGCCTCTTCTACACGTGAGGCAAACACTGAGCAGGTCAGAGGTTTTCACCATTGTTCATCATAATACAGAGGGACTGCCAGCTCACATTAATGACATCAAAAGTCACCATGAATTGTGTCTAGCAGATGTTTTGTGCCTAACAGAAACACACCTGCGGGGCTCTTTTGTCGCAGAGAGTCTCCACTTGGAAAATTACAATTTGTTCAAACGCAACAGACACCTGTCCTACACAAACTTTCCCCAGATGGCTAACAGAAGTGGTGGTGGAGTTGCTGTTTATGTGAAAAGTGACATTCAAGTGCATGAAAAACAGTACATCCATAATGTAACTGACCTTGAATTTCTGGCTTTAAAGGTTGAAGCACCAGTCAGTGCTCTGATTGCAGTTGTATACAGACCTCCAGACTACACTCTGAGGCCATTCCTGAAAAACCTGGTAAGCCTATTAGACTCATTGGAGATCATGGACTGTCATCCCATCATAGTTTGTGGTGATTTTAATGAGAATGTTTTATCCAGTGCAAACAAACCAATCCTGGAGCTGTTTGAGTCTAGGGGATACGCACAGGTCATCACTGCCCCTACCACAGAGAAGAACACACTGCTTGACCTAATTTTCATTTCTCAGTCAGATCGATGTCTCCATTCTGGAGTCATGAAGACATACCATAGTTACCATGACCCAGTATACTGTGTATTGTCCTGTGATGATTCATGATCTAGATCTTTGAATACAGTAAGTAATATCTATATTTTTGAATGACTTAAGAAAGTAGAGCGATGCTTGAACTCCAGAAAGAAGTCCAGACGCTTTTCTTTGCAAGCTCCTTTGACTACGATGACCTGGATGACTGAGAACCTTCACAGACATAAAGTAGAGCGATATTTAAAAGTTGACGCCCTGCATTGCAGTATAATGTTTGAATTGTTTACATAAAATACAATTACATGAATTAAGTAATGATATCAGTAAAAGATGACAATTTTATTTATTACAGAAAATCTAAAATTCACTAACAGTAACCTATAAATGTCAGAAAAATCAAATATAGCAGTTTAAAATGAATAGTGTAGGCATATCCTCTCTGCAGCCAGGCTTCAACATCCTGCCAGGCTGCCCCAGTCTCACTGTGGCTGGGAGGGAGGGAGGGTGGACCAGAGGATTGCCTACACAACACATAAATGTTCAACAGCTTCTTCATTGTTTCTGAGAGAACAATAATGACTAAAGGTTGCTTTTTAAAAAAACAAACAAACAAACAAACAAACCTAATTACAGCAATAATGACAGTTAAGCCACTTTATGTGTGCCTCTATTTTGAAATACTATTTACAAAAATGTTATTATTTTGGTTTGTTATAAACTTTAAACTTTTTCAAAAGTATACGATTATATTTTTGGACCAATTTTACTATGAAACATAAATTTTTATGAGCTTTTATCATGTTTCTGGCCAGTGCAATCATCAGGGTGGGTCTGGGTTGATAACTGCACATTTCTGGCCAGAAATGTTTCAGCAGTGTTACATATGTAGTGCATATGTTACACTTGCTTTCTGTTACCAGCTGATACCCTACATTTGTATAGACATTGGATGGTGTGAGGTTGGGGAGTTGAGTGGGAGGGGGGGGGGGGGAGGGTACGGTGGGAGTTGAGGGGGGGGGGGGTTTCCTTTCCTGTTAGGTTTCCTTTTTTTTTCTTTTTTTTTTTTTAAGCAAGACACAGTCCTCCTGTGTCTTCTCCAAGCTTCACATGTAAAATCCAACAATGTGAAGCACATAGCAGCCAGAAACTGTAATGCCACAGATCAGAGAAACTTCATCATCACCATCTTCATCGCCATACAATCAGAGCGTGAGACTTCACATCTGGAGCACAGGAGAGATTCTGTGATAAGTCCTCCTTCTAGCTTGTCCCACAAGCAGCCGGTGAGATTTACTCACAACAAAAAGGGTTAATGACATAATTTCCATGAAAACATGTATTCATTCTTTGTAAAGTGTTTAAATTGTGTTTTCACTTGACCTTAGGAGTGTTAGAGTGTATTGTAATGTCTGTACTCAGGTGTTTCCCTCTGTGATCCATCCCCTTCAGAGCTGAGACACTCAGGACTGAACAGACGGCACAGTTTCTGTGACTGAGCCTCCAAAACACCTTCTTTGAAACCACTCATGATAGAAGGGCTTCATATTTGCAGCAGCACTACTACAGGTATTCAGTTTATTACAGGATGTGTTTGTTTCTTAGGACCAGCTCTGAGTGCACACTACCTAACATATACACCTTTCTGTTCATTACAAACCCACTACTCTGGATCATATGGCCAGTTGGCAGGAATGTTGCTGCAGGAAAACATCCCTGGAGATCACCATCATTGTCAGACTGACTGTGCCTCCTCTGTGCAGTGTCAAGATCCTCCCTAAATGAGTGTGTAAGTTAACATTTTCATTATTTTATTCCCTTTGACAAGACAAGTATCACTGATATTTACATTTACAACTACATATTCCTGTTTTCTGCTCTTCTTTTAAAGTCCTCAGCTATCCTGCTTCTGTGCTGCTTGCCACACATCAAACTGTGGCCGGATGACAGGGAGGATCCACTCTGAAGTCACTGGACATGATGAGGATCATATGGGACTTTATAGTTTCACAGAAACGATGTGCTCTGTGATTACAGGTTTTAAATGGACATAATGACTGCCTCTCTCTGATCAACAGGCTAAAGGATTGTTGTCATTGTTAGTGCTCTGTACAATGTATGCTTATTTAGTATTTCATCACAGAGCAAACCTTTTTTTCTTTAACATATTTTTATTTTTTTATTTGTGGGGATAGGTTAATTGATTAATCCAAATTGTCACTAGGTGTGAATGTGCGAGTGAATGTGAGTGTGAATGGTTGTCTGTCCCTGTGTGTTGGCCCTGTGACAGACTGGCGACCTGTCCAGGGTGTACCCCGCCTTTCGCCCTATGACAGCTGGGATAGGCTCCAGCGCCCCCCGCGACCCTGGAAAGGATAAGCGGAAGCGAATGGATGGATGGATGGATATTTTTATTTTGTTCTAATGTTGAATTAACTGTGGGGATTTTTTTTAAGTGGGCACTCGGGATGTCATATGACCAGAAATGTGGTAACTGGAATTCAACAGTATGGAAGAAAAAATTCATTCCATGTAATCCAATCTAAAACATTTTAAACTGCTGAACAGCAACACAAACAGCGTTAAAAAACAGTGTTAACAGAATGATTATGATGATTTTGTACCAAAGTTTCAGGTCACATGGCACACCTAGTGTGTAGTGTGGGGTATCAGCTGGTAAGTATAGGTTTTTTTTTTCATATTTGTGTCCTTAGAGTTCAGATAGATAAAGCCTTGTGTATAATAATTAGTCATAACCACAACTCAAAGTCAGGGACTAACTAATTTTGGGACTTTGTGTCTGAGCCCAGGTTAAAACAATGTGTAAAAAAGCATTTAGTGGCATGGCTGAACAATGCTGTATTGATACTTATTTATCCATGTTCACAAAAAGGACTAATGTGTTTATTTGATTATTTGCATGTGTTAAACTGTGTCACCACCTTACGCTTTCATTTGACTTTACTCAAAAATCTCTATACAGTTCTCTTTTACCACTGTGTGGACTCTGTTTACATTAAAACATAAAGAAGAATGAGTAATAAAAAGATGTGTAGACAGATTAAGTGGACCGATAGAAACAGCTGTTCAGCCATGTTCTAAGAAACCAACACAATTTAAAGGTTCAGGATTGTGGTTTTAAAAGTTGAATTTTCATGTATTTCATATCTTGCTTATTATTTTTTATTTAGTTATTTAATTTAGTTATTTTTATTTATTCTACTAGTCCTTTTCAGAAAGAAGCTGTAAAATATGACTTAAGATTTTTATGTTATTTTCTATGACATACAAAACAAATTGATGTATGTAATACTATTAAACATGATATACACATGTGTATATGTCTGAAAAACATTATGCTGTATATTAAAGTTTGTATTTTCTCCAGAATTTTTGTTCATCTTTTAAGTTCATTTCAATTAGAAGAATTTGAACTTTTAATATTCATTCAGAGGTTTTCTGACTCTAAATTTTCTTTTGTCATTACTCATCTTTTTATTATTTACATTTTAAACATGTTTAGCTTTTTTCCAACTTCTTCTGTGTGAACATCAGCTTTCAAAAGTTCTGCACTTTTGTTTTCAGGTGAAAATTTTTGTATTTTCCAGCTCATTCGGAATTTTTAACTTAACATTCAGCAATTAATTCATTTCAGTGCATACATTCAGATTCAAGCATTCACACTGCAGTTTCTTCAGAAAATGCACTTTCTAGTTAGTGTGAATGCTTGAAAAGCATTCACAGTATTGTTATTCGAATCTTTATTATTAGTGTGAATGCTTGAAAAGCATTCACAGTATTGTTATTCTAATCTTTCTTATTATCTATTATTCCATATTCCGTACGTTTTTTGGCATCTAACTCCTTCAAAACCGTTCAACTTAGAAAAACCATTCAAACATCGTTAGATTCCTATTATTTTGGACATGACTGCTTCTATTTTTCTCATTTTTAACATTTATATTTTTAATTTTATTCAACTTTATTCAACAAAAATTTATAATGTATTTCAATGGGGAGACCCTTCAAATCCTCATTCAACTTACTCATTTTTAAACTCTTACTACTTCCACATACATTGACATAGAGCCACCATTCAAACTTTAAAACGAAGACAAGACATTCAACTATTCAACTTGTATTTATCTTTTCAATATCTATTATACTTTTTCTTCAGTTCCAGTTTAAGTTTCATGATGTTTTTTCACCCGTTTCAGAGTTTATAATGGGTGTGTATGGGACGGAATGTTGGGGCTAGAGTGAGACAGCTCAACTGCTAGAGTGAGAGGAGCAAAAAAATTAATCTTAAAATCTTTTTTAAAACTGCTGCTGTGTCCACAGCGTTTGCTCTACAGGTATGATTTTACCCTCAAAACGTAGCCATGGCTGTCCTCTTTCATCCAATGTGTTTACTATTGTACTAGGTGTTATGGTTCTTTCATAAATGTCACCAATGCACAGCCTCCTCCCTCCAACTCTTCCATAGACTCTAATGTTAAAATGGCTCAGAAGGTTCGTTTGAAAATCAGAAGAGCATGGTGTCTTTCCACTGTCACCACGTCCATATAATAAGCTCCACAGGCATGAAAACTGAGAATTAGGTAGACTAGACATTGCTGTCGCTCACGGTGAAAGAATTTTGTCAATACGACTTTTACTTTTCATTTGGGAGCGATTTGTTTCGGCCTGACTTTTCTGTTCATTTTAAGCAGCAAAAGTGAGGTGCATGTCTGTGTACGTGTGTATGGAGCCCTTGGGTGCAGTCACTATAGCAACCAGGCTCACACCTGCCTGCTTAACAAGCTCTCTCTCTCACTCTGCCAAGATTCATCTTAAACACTTCTCTTTCAACTGCTGCTGTCTCCACAGTGTTACAGCCATCATTTTACCCTCAAAACGTCGCCATCGTTGTTCTCTTTCCAACATCTTGTCTTTCAAAGCTCAGAGATGTAAACTTTTTAAACTGTGTGGATCCAAGTGGAGGGATCACATTTTAGTCATTCAGTGATTCAAAGAATATGACCTTTTAATATTCTTTCAGATGTTTTCTGACTCTAAATGTTCTTTTCTCATTTCTTAGGTTTTTCTAATTTACAATTAAAACATTTTCAGCTTTTTTCCAACTTCTTCTTCTGTGTAACCTTCAGCTTTTAGCAGTTCAGCACTTTTGTTTTCAGGTTAAATTTGGTTTTTTTTTTTTGGTTTTTTTTTATCTCATTAAAAAAGTTTTAACTCAAAATTCAGCAATTAATTCATTTCAGTGCATACATTCAGATTCAAGCATTCACACTGCAGTTTCTTCAGAAAATGCACTTTCTAGTTAGTGTGAATGCTTGAAAAGCATTCACAGTATTGTTCTTCTAATCTTTATTATTATATTTTATCTATTCCGTACGTTTTTTGAAAGCCTACTCCTTCAAAACCATTCAACTTAGAAAAACCATTCAAACATCGTTAGATTCCTATTATTTTGGACAACATTGCTTGTATTTTTCTCATTTTTAACATTTATATTTTTAATTTTATTCAACTTTATTCAACAAAAATTTCCCATGTATTTCAATGGGGAGACCCTTCAAATTCTCATTCAACTTACTCATTTTTAAACTCTTACTACTTCAACATACGTTCACATAGAGCCACCATTCAAACTTTAAAACGAAGACAAGACATTCAACTATTCAACTTGTATTTATCTTTTCAATATCTATTATACTTTTTCTTCAGTTCCAGTTTAAGTTTCATGATGTTTTTTCACCCGTTTCAGAGTTTATAATGGGTGTGTATGGGACGGAATGTTGGGGCTAGAGTGAGGCAGCTCAACTGCTAGAGTGAGAGGAGCAAAAAAATTAATCTTAAAATCTTTTTTAAAACTGCTGCTGTGTCCGCAGCGTTTGCTCTACAGGTATGATTTTACCCTCAAAACGTAGCCATGGCTGTCCTCTTTCATCCAATGTGTTTACTATTGTCCTAGGTGTTATGGTTCTTTCGTAAATGTCACCAATGCACAGCCTCCTCCCTCCAACTCTTCCATAGACTCTAATGTTAAAATGGCTCAGAAGGTTCGTTTGAAAATCAGAAGAGCATGGTGTCTTTCCACTGTCACCACGTCCATATAATAAACTCTACAGGCATGAAAACTGAGAATTCAGTAGACTAGAAGCTGCTGTCGCTCACGGTGAAAGAATTTTGTCAATACGACTTTTACTTTTCATTTGGGAACGATTTGTTTCGGCCTGACTTTTCTGTTCATTTTAAGCAGCAAAAGTGAGGCGCATGTCTGTGTACGTGTGTATGGAGCCATTGGGTGCGGTCACTATAGCAACCAGGCTCACACCTGCCTGCTTAACGAGCTCTGCCTGCCACTGTACCAAGATTCATCTTAAGCACTTCTCTTTCAACTGCTGCTATGTCCACAGTGTTACAGCCATCATTTTACCCTCAAATTGTCGCCATTATTGTTCTCTTTCCAACACCGTATCTTTCAAAGCTCAGGCATTTAAACTTTTTAAACTGTGTGGATCAAAGTGGAGGGATCACATTTGAGTCATTCAGTGATTCAAAGAATATGACCTTTTAATATTTATTCAGATGTTTTCTGACTCTAAATGTTCTTTTCTCATTTCTTAGGGTTTTCTAATTTACATTTAAAACATTTTCAGTTTTTTTCCAACTCCATCTTCTGTGTAACCTTCAGCTTTTAGCAGTTCAGCACCTTTGTTTTCAGGTTAAATTTGATTTTTTGATTTTTTTTTAATTTCATTCAATATTTTTAACTCAAAATTCAGCAATTAATTCATTTCAGTGCATACATTCAGATTCAAGCATTCACACTGCAGTTTCTTCAGAAAATGCACTTTCTAGTTATTATTATATATTCCGTACGTTTTTTGGCATCTCACTCCTTCAAAACCGTTCAACTAAGAAAAACCATTCAAACACCATTAGATTCCTATTCTTTTGGACATGACTGCTTCTATTTTTCATATTTTTAACATTTATATTTTTAATTTTATTCAACTTTATTCAACAAAAATTTCCCATGTATTTCAATGGGGAGACCCTTCAAATTCTCATTCAACTTACTCATTTTTAAACTCTTACTACTTCCACATACGTTGACATAGAGCCACCATTCAAACTTTAAAACGAAGACAAGACATTCAACTATTGAACTTGTATTTATCTTTTCAATATCTATTATACTTTTTCTTCAGTTCCAGTTTAAGTTTCATGATGTTTTTTCACCCGTTTCAGAGTTTATAATGGGTGTGTATGGGACGGAATGTTGGGGCTAGAGTGAGGCAGCTCAACTGCTAGAGTGAGAGGAGCAAAAAAATTAATCTTAAAATCTTTTTTAAAACTGCTGCTGTGTCCACAGCGTTTGCTCTACAGGTATGATTTTACCCTCAAAACGTAGCCATCGCTGTCCTCTTTCATCCAATGTGTTTACTATTGTACTAGGTGTTATGGTTCTTTCATAAATGTCACCAATGCACAGCCTCCTCCCTCCAACTCTTCCATAGACTCTAATGTTAAAATGGCTCAGAAGGTTCGTTTGAAAATCAGAAGAGCATGGTGTCTTTCCACTGTCACCACGTCCATATAATAAACTCCACAGGCATGAAAACTGAGAATTCAGTAGACTGGACATTGCTGCCGCTCACGGTGAAAGAATTTCGTCAATACGACCTATACTTTTCACTTGGGAGCGATTTGTTTGGGCCTGACTTTTCTGTTCATTTTAAGCAGCAAAAGTGAGGCGCATGTCTGTGTACGTGTGTATGGAGCCATTGGGTGCAGTCACTATAGCAACCAGGCTCACACCTGCCTGCTTAACGAGCTCTGCCTGCCACTGTACCAAGATTCATCTTAAGCACTTCTCTTTCAACTGCTGCTGTGTCCACAGTGTTACAGCCATCATTTTACCCTCAAAATGTCGCCATTATTGTTCTCTTTCCAACACAGTGTCTTTCAAAGCTCAGACATTTAAACTTTTTAAACTGTGTGGATCAAAGTGGAGGGATCACATTTTCTTCATTCAGTGATTCAAAGAATATGACCTTTTAATATTCATTCAGATGTTTTCTGACTCTAAATGTTCTTTTCTCATTTCTTAGGGTTTTCTAATTTACATTTAAAACATTTTCAGCTTTTTTCCAACTTCTTCTTCTGTGTAACCTTCAGCTTTTAGCAGTTCAGCACCTTTGGTTTCAGGTTAAATTTGGTTGGTTTTTTTTGGGTTTTTTTTAAATTTCATTCAATATTTTTAACTCAAAATTCAGCAATTAATTCATTTCAGTGCATACATTCAGATTCAAGCATTCACACTGCAGTTTCTTCAGAAAATGCACTTTCTAGTTATTATTATATATTCCGTACGTTTTTTGGCATCTAACTCCTTCAAAACCGTTCAACTTAGAAAAACCATTCAAACACCGTTAGATTCCTATTCTTTTGGACATGATTGCTTGTATTTTTCTCATTTTTAACATTTATATTTTTAATTTTATTCAACTTTATTCAACAAAAATTTCCCATGTATTTCAATGGGGAGACCCTTCAAATTCTCATTCAACTTACTCATTTTTAAACTCTTACTACTTCAACATACGTTCCCATAGAGCCACCATTCAAACTTTAAAACGAAGACAAGACATTCAACTATTCAACTTGTATTTATCTTTTCAATATCTATTATACTTTTTCTTCAGTTCCAGTTTAAGTTTCATGATGTTTTTTCACCCGTTTCAGAGTTTATAATGGGTGTGTATGGGACGGAATGTTGGGGCTAGAGTGAGGCAGCTCAACTGCTAGAGTGAGAGGAGCAAAAAAATTAATCTTAAAATCTTTTTTAAAACTGCTGCTGTGTCCACAGCGTTTGCTCTACAGGTATGATTTTACCCTCAAAACGTAGCCATGGCTGTCCTCTTTCATCCAATGTGTTTACTATTGTACTAGGTGTTATGGTTCTTTCATAAATGTCACCAATGCACAGCCTCCTCCCTCCAACTCTTCCATAGACTCTAATGTTAAAACGGCTCAGAAGGTTGGTTTGAAAATCAGAAGAGCATGGTGTTTTTACACTGTCACCACGTCCATATAATAAACTCCACAGGCATGAAAACTGAGAATTAGGTAGACTAGACATTGCTGCCGCTCACGGTGAAAGAATTTCGTCAATACGACCTATACTTTTCATTTGGGAGCGATTTGTTTCGGCCTGACTTTTCTGTTCATTTTAAGCAGCAAAAGTGAGGCGCATGTCTGTGTACGTGTGTATGGAGCCATTGGGTGCGGTCACTATAGCAACCAGGCTCACACCTGCCTGCTTAACGAGCTCTGCCTGCCACTGTACCAAGATTCATCTTTAGCACTTCTCTTTCAACTGCTGCTGTGTCCACAGTGTTACAGCCATCATTTTACCCTCAAATTGTCGCCATTATTGTTCTCTTTCCAACACCGTATCTTTCAAAGCTCAGGCATTTAAACTTTTTAAACTGTGTGGATCAAAGTGGAGGGATCACATTTGAGTCATTCAGTGATTCAAAGAATATGACCTTTTAATATTCATTCAGATGTTTTCTGACTCTAAATGTTCTTTTCTCATTTCTTAGGGTTTTCTAATTTACATTTAAAACATTTTCAGTTTTTTTCCAACTCCTTCTTCTGTGTAACCTTCAGCTTTTAGCAGTTCAGCACTTTTGTTTTCAGGTTAAATTCGGGTTTTTTTTTTATCTCATTCAAGATTTTTAACTTAAATTCAGTAATTAATTCATTTCAGTGCATACATTCAGATTCAAGCATTCACACTGCAGTTTCTTCAGAAAATGCACTTTCTAGTTCTACATAAGAGGTTTCTCTATATTCACACGCATTCACACTCCGACGGATACATCGGACCAATTTGGGATTAATATCTTGCACATGATATTTAGCATGCACACTGGAGAAGCCAAGGATCGACCCACCAACTTTCCGATTAGTAGTAGATGACCTCATAAGCTATAGCCAACCCAGTACGAACAGATGACTTGTATTTTTTTTTCTGTATTTACTTTAGGTTTTTACAGACACATTGTGACAACTGACACCAACCAGCGCACCCACCCACTGCACCATAGAGCCGCACCTTCGAGATCTCTCAGCAGTATGCACTGAACAGTCACTTGAAAGTTTTCTACGTGATGTTCTCGCCACTGTTACCAACATTATAACGTGCATATAGAGCTGAGTATGTGTGTTTAGAGTCATGTTAGTGTTTCACCTTACCTGTTCACCTTTGCTGTCAAAGAGGTTCCAACAACGTAGAGAAGTTGCTGCGTTTTTTGTGTGTCTAGACGACATGTAAGTTGACTACCCGTGGTAACTTTTCTTTTCTTATTTAAGAAAGTAGGTATATGTGGAGGGACATTGGTTTGGTAAACGTCTTGAAACATGGTTGACGGCTGTTTGCCTCCTGTGAAGAGTAGTAGGTGTGTGCAGATGTACTCATATCTGAAAAGCCTAAGTAGCTTATGTAATTTGCAGTAGGAGGGACAAGCTTACAAGCCTTCCCATCTTTAAAATAATTTGCCAAAACCTGTTAATTAAAATCTTCAGAGGAGTTGTGCAACTTATGATTGGTTGAGGCCAATGGAAGTTTTTGTTCCGCACCACAGACATTGCTGTATATTGCAAAGGCATGGCCAACCTGCTAGGGCATGTCATAGGTTCAAGGACTGTATTGTACTGTGTGTCTGTATGTACAATCATTTTGTTGGTGTTTGTGGGAATAAATAAGTAGCCCTTGAAAACTAGGTTGCAGAATAAGGGCCAGGTTCTGTTTGCTGTCACCATCTGGGTGTTTGGAGGTTAATGGTTAATCTGCGTTTAACACTGGATACTGTGTTTCCTCTTAAAAGGAAAGTAAAAAAATCAGAAAGCTTTGACTCTCTGATATAAATCGCAAACACACACCTTAAAGCAGATAACCTGTAAGCTGGAGAGGAAATTGTGATGCACTAAAGATTTTCATTCGGTTTATAAAAGCAGTTTTCTGTTCTATAAAAAAAAGTGCAGATTTCTACAAGGGTGTTCAAAAAAGTCTCACCATTAGTTAACGCAGTCACTTCAAACATGATAAGTTTATCTCTATTAATGGGGTACACAAAAGCTGTAATTACACAACAACATGAAAAGCTTTTACTTGATCCAGTTGTCTTAGCTAATTATAACCCAATCTCCAACCTTCTTGTTATGTTAAAAAAAAAATCTTGAAATCAATGTTATCAATGAGCAAACTGATCATTTACAGTGGAATGGTTTATTTGAAGAGTTTCAGTCAGGATTTACAGTCAATTTCTATCATAGAACATAAACTGTCATGTAACTGAAACAGAATAGGAACAGATCCCGCTGCAGAGCTACCTGTAGGACATTTTACTGTACTATTCATCAGGATAACGTTTCTATCATAGAATAGAAACAGCACTAGTTAAGATTATAAATGACCTGCTTATGGCCACTGGCAGTGGACCTAGCTCTGTGCTTGTCCCATTAGACCTCATTCTATACTGCTCATCATAACATTTTAATACAGAGATTGAAAACATTCTTAGTATTAAAGTCAATGTACTCCAATGGTTTGAATGGTATCTACCTGAAAAGTTCCAGTTTGTGCATGTAAAGTAAAGTTAGTCATGGAGTTCCACTGGCTTCAATGCTGGGGCCAATAATTTTTACATTATGCATGCTTCCCATATTAATATAAACTACTGCACTCTTTTTTATTACAGATGATGCCCTGATATCCAGGTATATCTGTCTATGAAGCCATAAATCAATTAGCTAAACTAGTGTCATGTCTTAAAGATGTAAAGGCCTGGATGTAATTTTCATCTGCTAAACTCAGACAGAACTGAGGCTATCATGGTTGGCCCTAAAAATATGATGTCTAACAGGATAATCTGGATAGCAGTATCTTGGCCTCCAGTAAGACTGTGGGGAATCTTGAAGTCATTTTTGATAAGGATATGTTAATGTGCACATTAAACAGACATTAAGGACAGCCTTCTTTAATCTGTGCAGTATCTCTGAAACATCCTGTCTTAAAGTGAGACTGAAAACCTAATAAATGCATTCATTACTTCTAGGCCAGAGTTTTGTAAACCATTATTATTAGTTGTCCCCAAAGTTCCCTGAATAGCCTCTAGGTAACTAAAAATGTTGCAGCTAGAATGCAAACAAGAATGAGTAAGAGAGATCATAATTTTCCCATATTAAATTTAAAATCCCTCTCCTCACATTCAGTATTAGCATCATATTGTCCTAACAGAGCACTTCAATCTCAGACTGCAGGCTTGTGTTCCTTAAAATACATAAAAGTAGACTTGGAGGCAGACCCTTTAGCTATCAGACCTCTCTCATATGGAACCATCTCCCAGTTTAGATTTGGGGGATAAAGATAGATATCCTCTCTATTTTTAAGATTAGACTCAAAACTTTCAATTTGATAAAGATTATGGTTAAGACTAGATCGGGTAACCCTAAACCATCCCTTAGTTATACTGCTAGAGGCTTAAACTCTTTTGGGAATTCATGTGATACACTACGATACACTTATTTTCAGCTTTCACCTTCTACTCACCTCTTTTCTCTCTCTACATGTTTATATGCCACTTCAGTATGTCAGTAAATGTGCTTGCTCATTGGGGATCATCTGATTGTTGGGGTTGGTTTTCTCCATTCTGAGGAGACTGCTATTGTGGTTTGGTGGTATATAAATAAACTTGAACTGAACTTAATTGAATCAAACTGAACTGAGCCACATCAACTGCAAACAGATCTATGAATATCATGCATACATCCATGCATGTTCCTTTGAAAAACCACTGGTGACAAAACATGGGGTCACACTGCACAGCTCAATGACTTTAGGGTGGCTTAGTCACAGGATGCCATCTTTACACTAAGTTAGTTTGACAAATGTCTGCCCAGTGTGGTCATAGCAAAGTGTAAATATCTAGGAGCAAAAACAGCTTGTGAAGCAGTATGCTACAGAAGTCCCTACACTGTAGAGTACTCATGCACACAGGAAAAATGTTTGGAAGTTAGAGACTGCTTCTGAAAACATGTAATGGCATGTGTACACAAGACATCAAGGCAAGACATCAGCAGTGCCAAATGTCAGCTGGGGTGGGGTAAAGTGCTATTCAATTGGAGTTTCAGGTTATGGTTTCCTGGTCCTGCAGGTTAGATTAAACCTTTTCTCTTCTTTTTAAAATTGTATAGTTACATGTTCGAAGCAAATCAATCATTTTTCTTCTTTCAGCTGCTCTCTTTAGCGGTTGTCACAGTGGATAATCTACCTCTATCTCACTGCAACTTTAGGATCTTCCTCTATTACACCGTTTCCTCCTTCACTACATTTGTGAATCTTTTCTATTATCTTCCTCTTTCCCTCCTGTCTGGGAGCTCCATATATATCCACTATCTCTCCTCTGCACATGTCCAAACCATTTTGACCTTGCTTCTCTAACTTTGTCTATAAATTGATCTGATATACTCATTTCTAATCCTGTCCCTCCTGGTCATTTCCAGTGAAAATCTTGGCATCTTTAGTTCTGCGACATCCAGCTATGCCTCACATTCACATCTTTTTGACAGTGCTATATTTTCCAACCTCTCTCTCTTTCATTCACATGTGTATTCTGTCTTGCTTTTACTGACTTCTATTCCTCTTCTCTCCTGAGCATTCCCCCACCTGCATCATACGGCTCTCTTCTGCCTGCTCCCTACTCTCACCACAGATCACAATGTCATATGCAAATATCATAGTCAAATTGTTTTCCACTGACTTCCCCCTTACCGATTTGCTGCATTCATCCATCCTCTTTCTCCCTCCCTTGCTCCCTGCTCTCTCTCTCTCTCTACATTAATTAGCTCAACAGAAAAAATTCTTATAAAATTTAAATTGAATGAGTTGAATTGGCAGCTGTCTAAAGACTCAATAATTCTCTTCACAAATATAAAATTGTATTGCTGGGCTGTTGTATTATTTTTTGATAAAGCCCACTTTATTCTATTCTATTCTATTCTATTCTAATTGTCAAGTGTCAAATTCTATATTTAATGAATTTGTTAATTGAAATGTTATATAGCAGTTGATATAAAGATTGAAAACAAGGGAAAATTTACATACATAGGTTTCCAGTTTGCCATAATTTTGAATAAAATATACTCAGAATGCAACAGAAACATTTAGCAAATTTGCCCAAGTATGATGCTTATCTCACCGTGTGCATAAAGTAAAGCACTGAAGTTCACATTAAATTCTGAGCTAACCACATCCCCCACCCCACCCATTCAGTGTTTATTTATTCTAGAGGGAAGTATTCTAACACAATGGATAACACTAGAAATCACAGTTAATCTATTTAAAAATAAAGTATTAAGTTAAGATCACACAGTCCAAATCTTTTTATATACATAAACAATTAAAAATATCAATGAGTGCATTTAGGCAACCAAACAACTTTCATATATCATCAATTATAACGATAGATTATATATTCACAAATCACACTGGTGCTGCTTTTTGTCTTTGTAGTGGAGTATAAATATGTAAAGCAGTCATTGTAGGATCATAATAATCAGTTTAATGCTTTTAGAAATTATAGATTCTTTTTTTTTAACTTTTTTTTTTACTGCACACTCTTTGTTATTTCTTTTATTGTGTATTCTTATTTTACTTCATTTTCTGATTTGTATTTTTATATTGTTATTGCTACTACTTACTCCCTCTACTCACAGATAGGCCTTTATTTATATATATATGTATATATATATATATATATATATATATATATATATATATATATATATATATATATATATATATATATGTATATATATATATATATATATATATATATATATATATAATGGTGATAAAAGCAAAATTTAAATGTGCTCTTTACTTGTGGCTATGTGTTTGAAACTGTGAAAATGCGAACAAATCAAAACAAAACATTTTCCTAAATCAAAAAGTAGATTTTACCACTAACAACCGCGAGGATCTGGAATACTATTTCATACTTCAATAGTTCTTAAAAACTTTTTTCCTGCAAACAGTGTCGGACAAAAACACGATCCAATCAAAACGACGCAAATGGTTGACAAGCAAAATCACGGACCAATAGAATAACTGTAAACATGCTGTAGAGGGGCGGGATTAGGGTATCCTGTGTCATCAACTCACGGGGCTTTGTTGTTCTTTCGGGATGGAAAGACGGGACAAAATTTCTTTAATTCTTTGTAAACAGTCTGAGTTAAACGCCCGTAACATTTCATTTGGATCAGTATAATCAAAAGCGGTTATCGTACGGATTTGAACTGATCTCTTCTGGTGAAAAGTGGCGTGTTTGTGGGACCAACTCAGTTCAGCGGTGAGCTAGCTAACCTCTCCGGGAGGGTGTCCTGGCTGGAGCGGAAGGAATTCCAGCCACTGAAAGAAGAGCAGAAATCTCTGCTGGGATGCCCCGCTTAAGTTGGAAAAAACTGCATTTTACGATTCCACCTGGAATCGTGACGATATAAATCTTAAATATGTGCTTGCTTGAATGGTCGTAAACTACAAAAACAACTCTGTGGTTTTATAAGTGTTAAGTTAACGTGCCAGTTCTAGCTAGCCACGTAGCTAACTCTCAGTGGGAAGGCATTTAAAATGGCGGAAGGCTGGCCCATTCCTTCGGCCCTTATCTTCATGCTGCTAAGTTTGGGTGCCTGGGCCAGTGAGACTTGTCCTGCTCCTTGCTCGTGTTATAAAACAGAGGATGAGGTTCATATTCTGGACTGCAACAGAAGAAGGCTGTCGATGGCTCCAGTGGAAGTCCCAGATGGGATAACCCAAGTGTAAGTACACATCTGGATGAACATAACTGAAGTTAGCAGAGCTAGTCCTTTACTGAACCGCTGCACTGATTGGTTGCTCAATAAAAGATTGGATAGTAATATAGAGATACAACCAATTTGAATACATTTTAACCACTTAACCAACACCTTTGAGTATTTTAAGGATAGGTAAGATTATTTTTGGAAATATACTCGTTGTTTGTAACTTTTGTTTTGTCATGAAGAAAAGTGTGATATATAAACCTCTGCTCACAGTTTATAAGGGACATCAGAGTAAATTTGTTTAAAATCTCAGTTATGTATGGCTATTTGACTGATGCAACTTTTTCATTTTTGTTTAAATTTGATTTCAGTACTTTGAATCACAATGAGCTGACTGTTTTTCCCTATCTTGGCGATGTCTCCTCAAACATCACAGGACTTTCTTTGTAAGTACAAAATCCTCTTCAGGGTTTGTTTTCAGTTATGGTTTTTTTGGTCTTTTCTATCAGCACTCAAACTAATTATTAAAATATTCCTTGAATTCTTCTGCACATTTAAACACTTTGTAAAAAAAATATTTGTACAGTATTTAATGTTGGCTGAATTTTTATGCTTTGTTGGATGTTAGATTAAAACATATTTATACAAAAACAGTGGAAGACACCACCAGAGTCAGTCTTTTGTTATTTTCCCCCCCCATTCTTTCACCATGTTAATAATATTTTAATTAGACTAAGAATGCTTTAGTAAGCATTGACATCATTAAAACTAATACCTTTTTATATTTGATATATTTCAGAGTCCACAATCGGATCACTGAGCTGTCAATGCTTCACCTACAACCATATGTTTCCCTGGAGACACTGGACCTTACATCCAATTCCATCTCTGAGCTCAAAGTTGGATCCTTTCCATCTATGCAGCTGAAATATCTGTAAGTCAAAGTCATCTTTATTATCAGTACTAGGACAGTGTGTGAGACATGCAGTGTTAAAATATGGTTTAACTCTACATTGACTTGCTTGTATGACCGTGAATAAGTTTGCAATTGGAAACATTCTGTGTAATACAACAGTAAGAAGATATTCATAGTATTGGAGGAAACACATTAGAGCAAAGCGTCACATGCTCTTACGAGAGTACTGAAAACACCTTGTTTTGTTCAGTTTGGCCTAGAAAGCATTTTATTGCAAAGCAACCATTTTTGTAAATATTTACTTCACACAGTATGCGTAACTACAAAGGAAGAATGATTCCTTCTGCTAAATTTGGTAGTAATGTTTTTTCTTTTTTTTATCTCATAGTAATTTAAGCAACAACAAGATCAGCGTCCTGGAGCCTGGCTGCTTTGAAAACATCTCCAGCTCCCTGTTGGTGCTGAGGCTGAACAGGAACAGATTGACTGTGCTTCCATCCAAAGTCTTCAAACTTCCACAACTTCAGTTCCTGTAAGTATAATAAAATGCTGTAACATTATCACTCAATTGGTGAATTTTAATTTATATAACAGATGCTCTTATTTTACTCAGTTTTGCGCAGTTTTACAGTTAGGTTTGTAAGTTATTGGACATTGAAACTTTAAAAAGAAAGATTGCTTCTGTACACAACCGTGGATTTTCAAGTTAAACAATTAAGACAGAATTGAAGCTTTAACACACATCGTGCCCTATTTACAGAGGATAAAAAATAATTGGACCGTTGCCTGACAGTTCCATGGGCAGGTTTGGCCTTCTTCCTCATTATTTAACGACAAATTAAGCTGATAGAAAGATAGAATTGTTTCCAAGAGTGTAACTTGCATTTGGCTGCTTTTCCCAGAAAATCTAAATATGAAGTCCAAAGAGATATTGATGCAAGTAACGGGGGGGTGGAAAAACCACAATAAACCAATTTGAGAAAAAGAGCCAAAATTTTATGCTTGGCCAAATCGACGATCTGGTACATTCTTTAAATGAAGGAATGAACCATTCAGCTCCAAAAGACCTAAAGGCTTGGATGACCACAAAAGTGAGTGATTACACAGTTCTTCCCTTGGTTACATAAAACTCTTTTACAACATCTAGCGTAGTAAAGAGCAATCTTGAGGGGATAGGTGTTTCATTGCTAATGCCTACAGTTAATAGATGCCTTTATGGATGTGAATACATCATGTCAGTCACCTGTTCTGAAACTAACAGAGCATACCTTTCAGTTACTGAACACAAAACCTAATTTAGAAAGACCCAGACACAAGTAGCAACTGAATGCAGCTGCAGCAAACATTTGGCAGAACATCTTAAAGTTCGAAACACAGCATTTGGTGGTGTTTGTGCATTTCAGATTTCAGGCAGTCTTTGTCTGCAAATTGTTTTCAACAAAGCAGTAAAAACAATCCTTATGTAAAATTATGTTAGTTTGTCCAATTATTTCTAAGCCTCTGAAAAAGCCACACTACGTATAAAAATGGCCATAAATCTTAAACAGTTAATGCAAAACATTTCTAAAACCTTTGTAATTAAAAGCCTGCAAGTCTTGAATCATATCTTGATTTGTATAATTTTTAAAACCACTGGATTTAAAATCGAGCAATGTGGTGTTGTACAGAGGCAAAATTCCAAAAACCTATGGATCCAAATGTTCCTATTCGAGAAGCTCTGTTGTGTGAGTTTGTTTATGTATAAAAACACTTGGTTAAAGAAAATGGATTCTTTGTGTTTGTAGTGAACTGAAGCGGAACAAGATTAAAATTGTTGACAGCCTTACATTCAAGGGGATGGACTCCTTGAAATCACTGAAGATGCAGAGGAATGGCATCACTAAGCTCATGGATGGAGCCTTTTTTGGACTGAACAACATTGAAGAATTGTGAGTGCAATCTTTTGGACTTTGGCAATATATTTAGCAAAAAATGTGCAGCACCTATGAAAAAATCTTGCTGAAAAAAAATCTTCCATAAAATGTTCTCACCTATGGTTCCCCCTGCAGATATGTTAAAGCAATAAATTGATTTAATACAGTTATTTTTGTCAATAATGTCGCCCCCCCCAGGGAGCTAGAGCACAACAACCTAACAGAGGTTAACAAAGGTTGGCTGTATGGCTTGCGCATGCTGCGTATCCTGCGGGTCAGCCAGAATGCTGTTGGCATCATTGGACCAGACGCCTGGGAGTTTTGCCAAAAGCTTGAGGAACTGTGAGTCTGTTTGCTTCGTTGCTACAATCCCAATGTAGCTAAGAGTACTTGGAGCAGTTACTGTTATCTTGCTGCACTGTGTTTGTCTGGGCTGGTTCAGTGAGGTCTAGCTTCTACCTAATGCACCATATATGGTGTTTTTGTGAAAACAGCTCATTTCATCCTTAAATGTGGACTAATATTACCATACAGAACATAGGGAAATTGTTTTTAGTTAATGTTTGTCATATTTGTGGTTTCTTTGAACAGAGACTTGTCTGGCAATCATCTGACTAGACTTGAGGAGACAGCTTTTAAAGGTTTAGATTTCTTGGAGAGCCTGAACCTGGGAGAAAACTCTATCAGCCATTTGGGAGAGGGAGTGTTCAGTGGCCTGTCAAGTCTGCGCACCCTGTAAGTGCAATGCCCGAATCTGTCTGCAGTATGTGTTTATTATTTGTGGTTAGAAGTTTAATGAATCTCTGTAAACGAATTAACTCAAGTCCTGTTGGCTCTGCATTCTCATTGAAGGCTTCTTGCAAAAGTAGGTCTGCACTTGTTTCTTTCTACATTTGTAGTTTTAGTTTTTTGTTCTTGAATTCTTTCCAAGTAGTTCAGAGAAAACTGTAGAAAGTACCACTATTTCAAGTCCCCATCTTATTGTAGTGCCATGCAAATCTTTTGTTGTCAATGGTGTACATTTAGATTTAGATTAAACCACTCTGTGTGTGTTTTCCATAGATGTATGTTTTTCCGGCTTTGTGTTCTTTGTCCTGAAATTTACTTACACACAATTGTGACTCTTTTTTTTTTTTCCTCTTCTTTTTTTAATTAGTTAAAATGTGAAAAATCTACGTGAGGTGTGTGCATCTCCACCCAGATAGTAAAAGTTTCAGGTTTAC